>NC_141876.1:249314216-249617246 GCF_056163025.1 Triticum urartu | reverse complement strand
GGATGGGTCGGCTCGCCTTGGAGGAGACACACGTGCCATGACCGCCCCCGTGGCAGGGACGGCCGGAGGACGGTGCCTCATCCTTCACCGAGCGCCGATGTTGTGGTTCCGCCCGTCGGTGGGAGGAAGGGATGTATGTGGATTCACCCTCCCGTCCATACCTTGTGGAGCTTGACCGTCGAAACGCTGCTAAAGATGTTCTCCTCCAACACCTTTAGCCCCCGTGCCTGCCACAGGGGGAGTGGCGACGGCGCACCTGCTCCTCCCACGCTCCTGATACGTCTCCAACGTATCAATAATTTTTGATTCTTCCATGCTATTATATTATCTGTTTTGGATGTTTAATGGGCTTTAATATGCATTTTTATATTATTTTTGGGACTAACCTATTAACCGAAGGCCCTGTGCAAATTGCTGTTTTTTTGCCTATTTTAGTGTTTCGCAAAAAAGGCATATCAAACGGAATCCAAACGGAATGAAACCATCGCGAGGATCTTTTTGTAACAAACACAATCCATGAGCCTTGGTGTGGAGGTCAAGGAAGCAACAAGGCAGCCACGAGGTAGGACGGCACGCCCACGGGGGTAGGCGCGCCCCCACCCTCATGGGTCCCTCATAGCTCCACCGACCTACTTCTTTCGCCTATAAATACTCTTATACCCTGAAAACATCTAGGGGAGCCACGAAACAACTTTTCCACCGCCCCAACCTTCTATACCCGTAAGATCCCATCTAGGGACATTTTCTGACGATCTGCCGGATGGGGATTGGATCACGGAGGGTTTCTACATCAACACCATAGCCTCTCCGATCATGTGTGAGTAGTTTACCATAGACCTTTGGGTCCATAGTTATTAGCTAGATGCCTTCTTTTCTCTCTTTGATTCTCAATACAAAGTTCTCCTTGATGTTCTTGGAGATCTATTCGATGTAATTCTTTTTGCGGTGTGTTTGTCGAGATTCGATGAATTATGGGTTTATGATCAAGATTGTCTATGAACAATATTTGATTCTTGTCTGAATTATTATATGCATGATCTGATATCTGTGCAAGTCTCTTCGATTTTTCAGTTTAATTTTGCCTACTAGATTGTTCTTTCTTGCAATGGGAGAAGTGCTTAGCTTTGGGTTCAATCTTGTGGTGCTCGATCCTAGTGACAGAAAGGGAACCGGCACGTATTGTATTGTTGCCATCGAGGATAAAAAGATGGGGTTTATATCATATTGCTTGAGTTTATCCCTCCACATCATGTCATCATGCCTAATACGTTACTCTGTTCTTATGAACTTAATACTCTAGATGCATGTTGGATAGCGGTCGATGTGTGGAGTAATAGTAGTAGATGCAGAATCGTTTTGGTCTACTTGATACGGACGTGATGCCTATGTTCATGATCATGCCTAGATATCATCATAACTATGCGCTTTTCTATCAATTGCTCAACAGTAATTTGTTCACTCGCCATAATATATGCTATCTTGAGAGAAGCCACTTGTGAAACCTATGGCTCCCGGGTCTACTTTACATCATATAAGTTTCTGATCTACAATTCTATTTTACTATTTATTTTGGAATCTTTACTTTTCAATCTATACAACAAAAATACCAAAAATATTTATCTTATTATTTTTATCAGATCTCACTTTCATAAGTGACCATGAAGGGATTGACAACCCCTTTATCGCGTTCGTTGCGAGGTTCTTGTTTGTTTGTGCAGGCACTAGGCGACTTGCATGTAGTCTCTTACTGGATTGATACCTTGGTTCCCAAAAACTGAGGGAAATACTTACGCTACTTTGCTGCATCACCCTTTCCTCTTCAAGGGAAAACCAACGCATGCTCAAGAGGTAGCAAGAAGGATTTCTGGCGCCGTTGCCGAGAAGATTTGCACCAAGTCAAGTCAAGATTTGATCTCCCGTCAACTAGCCATTTCTGGCGCCATTGCCGGGGAGATCTACAATCAAGTCAAGACATACACGGTACCCATCACAAACTCTTATCCCTCGCATTACATTATTTGCCATTTTCCTCTCGTTGTCCTCTCCCCCATTTCACCCTTGCACATCCCGGTACACCGCCGGAGGCATTCACATAGAGTCATATTTTGTTTTAAGTATCGAGTTGTAATTCTTGAGTTGTAAGTAAATAAAAGTGTCATGATCATCATTATTAGAGCATTGTCCCATGTGAGGAAAGGATGATGGAGACTATGATTCCCCCACAAGTAGGAATGAGATTCTGGACGAAAAAAAAGAGGCCATAAATAAAGAAAAAAAGGGGGCCCAAATAAAAAAATGAGAGAAAAAGAGAGAAGGGTCAATGCTACTATCCTTTTTCCATACTTGTGCTTCAAAGTAGCATCATGATCTTCATGATAGAGAGTCTCTTATTTTGTCACTTTCATATACTAGTGGGATTTTTTCATTATATAATTGGCTTGTATATTCCAATGATGGGCTTCCTCAAAATTGTCATAGGTCTTCGTGAGCAAGCAAGTTGGATGCACACCCACTTAGTTTCTTTTGTTGAGCTTCCATACACTTTTAGCTCTATTGCATCTGTTTCATGGCAATCCTTACTCACTCATATTGATATCTATTGATGGGCATCTCCATAACCCTTTGATACGCCTAGTTGATGTGAGACTATGTTCTCCTTTTTGTCTTCTCCACAACCACCATTCTATTCCACCTATAGTGCTATGTCCATGGCTCACGCTCATGTATTGCGTGAAGATTGAAAAAGTTTGAGAACATCAAAAGTATGAAACAATTGCTTGGCTTTTCATCAGGGTTGTGCATGATTTAAATATTTTGTGTGATGAAGATAGAGAATAGCGAGACTATATGATTTTGTAGGGATAGCTTTCTTTGGCCATGTTATTTTGAGAAGACATAATTGCCTGGTTAGTATGCTTGAAGTATTATTGTTTTTATGTCAATATTAAACTTTTGTCTTGAATATTTTGGATCTGAATATTCATGCCCCAATAAAGAAAATTACATTGAAAACAATGTTAGGTAGCATTCCACATCAAAAATTCTGTTTTTATCATTTACCTACTCAAGGACGAGCAGGAATTAAGCTTGGGATGCTTGATACGTCTCCAACATATCTATAGTTTTTTATTGTTCCATGCTATTATATTATCTGTTTTGGATGTTTAATGGGCTTTAATATGCACTTTTATATTATTTTTGGGACGAACCTATTAACCGAAGGCCCAGTGCAAATTGCTGTTTTTTTGCCTATTTCAGTGCTTCGCGGAAAAGGAATATCAAACGGAATCCAACGCAACGAAACCTTCGCGAGGATCTTTTTTTGGAACAAATGCAATCTAGGAGACCTGGAGTGGAGGTCAAGGAACCAACGAGGTAGCCACGAGGTAGGGCGGCGCTCCCAGGGGTAGGCGCGCCCCCACCCTCGTGGGCCCCTCGTAGCTCCACCGACCTAGTTCTTTCACCTATATATACTCTTATACCCTAAAAACATCTAGGGGAGTCACGAAACCACTTTTCCACCGCTACAACCTTCTATACCCATGAGATCCCATTTGGGGACCTTTTCCGGCAATCTGCCGGAGGGGGATTAAATCACGGAGGTCTTCTACACCAACACTATAGCCTCTCCGATGATGTGTGAGTAGCTTACCATAGACCTTCAGGTCCATAGTTATTAGCCAGATGGCTTATTCTCTCTCTTTTGTTCTTAATACAAAGTTATCCTCGATGTTCTTGGGGATCTATTCGATGTAATTCTTTTTGCGGTGTGTTTGCCGACATCCGATGAATTGTGGGTTTATGATCAATATTATCTATGAACAATATTTGATTCTTCTCTGATTTTTTATATGCCTGATTTGATATCTTTGCAAGTCTCTTCGAATTTTTGGTTTAGTTTGGGTTACTAGAATGATCTTTCTTGCAATGAGAGAAGTGCTTAGCTTTGGGTTCAATCTTGCAGTGCTCGATCCCAGTGACAGAAAGGGAACCAACATGTATTGTATTGTTGCCATCGAGGATAAAAAGATGGGGTTTATATCATATTGCTTGAGTTTATCCCTCCACATCATGTCATCTTGCCTAATGCGTTACTCTGTTCTTATGAACTTAATACTCTAGATGCATGCTGGATAGCGGTCGATGTGTGGAATAATAGTAGTAGATGCAGAATCATTTCGGTCTACTTGATATGGACGTGATGCCTATGTTGATGATCATGCCTAGATATCATAATAACTATGCGCTTTTCTATCAATTGCTCGGCAGTAATTTGTTCACCCACCGTAATATATGCTATCTTGAGACAAGCCACTAGTGAAACCTATGGCCCTCGGGTCTACTTTATATCATATAAGTTTTTGATCTACAATTCTAGTTTACAATTTATTTTGCAATCTTTACTTTTCAATCTATACAACAAAAAATACCAAAAATATTTATTTTATTATCTTTATCAGATCTCACTTTCGTAAGTCACCATGAAGGGATTGACAACCCCTTTATCGCGTTGCTTGTGGGTTCTTGTTTGTTTGTGTAGGTACTAGGCGACTTGCGTGTAGTCTCCTACTGGATTGATACCTTGGTTCTCAAAAACTAAGGGAAATACTTACGCTACTTTGCTGCATCACCCTTTCCTCTTCATGGGAAAACCAATGCATGCTCAAGAGGTAGCAGCCCCAGCAGCGCTCACGTCCTCACTAGTTCCCGGATCCCCCACGACATCTGGGGCCGCGGGCGGCGGAGCCTTCGAGGTGGATGGCTGGGCCGAGGGGCCGGACTTCTTGGGCGCCATGGTCGATGGCGTCGTCAAAGATGAAGATGTCGATGAAAGTGACGTGATGCGCGCGCTTTCAGGTTCGCACAAGCGAGCCCCGTACCTGGCACACCAAAGATGTAGCGGGATATCCGCGACCACCTATGGGACCGGGCAGCCCCTTGCTGGTTTGGAGGGGGACATCGCGTTGCACAAAGAGCAGACCAGCGTGCGGCAGCATGGCAGAGAGAACATAGGCAATTTACCCAGGTTTGGGCCGCCGCGAGGCGTAAGACCCTACTCCTGCTTTTGTGGATTGATGGTGGAAATGAACGTGGTGGTGCGTGGTACACTTGCCCGGCAAGGCCTGCCTCGGGGCTACAGTCACCACAAGCGTATTGTGGCTCGGGTTTGTCAAGTTTCCAACCCTCTAACCCCCCCTCATACGATCGCCATGGGCCTCCTTTTATAGATTAAGGGGTCATCACAGTGGCAAAACAGTCATTACCCACTGATATGATAGCAAACTATGCTATCATACCTAACTCTGTGGGCTCGATCTCGATCTCTCTAAGTTGCATATTGGTTCTTCAAGTCTCTTGGTTCTTCAATCCCCTACTTAAGTTGGTGCTCCAATCTTGATTTTGTGACTGTGCATAGTTGGGAAACATACCCGGGGTTTGTTACACCGACAAAAGGCATAAGGAATATTCTCTTACAAAGGAAGCAAGACTAGGATTCCACTTGTAATAGATTAGTCCTAGTCCTACTAGGACTCCACATGTAACCCGCCCCTCCAACTTATATAAGGAGGGGTAGGGCACCCCAAGAGGGACAAGTTTTACAAGTTATGTTTTAGATAGACAAGTCAATAGCTCTCGAGATAGAGCACCCTTGTAATCGCAATCATCATCATCAATATGAATCAAGTAGGATGTAGGATTTTTCCTCCACCGTGAGGGGCTGTACCTGGGTAAAAAACCTCATGTCTCTCGTCCCACTCAACCCCTCTCAAGCTACTACATAGATGCGTTGGCCTCACGACTAAATCCTTACAACGAGGACATCTTCCGTGACAAATCCACGACAATTGGCGCCGTAGTGGCTGGTCTTTGCCACTTCATCGACCCAGGCCTCGCCTGAAAGATGCCACCGCCGGGAGTTGCTCCTGTAAACCAAATGGCCTCTGCTTCGATGCTCGTGGCCCTGCCTCCACGCCCATGAGTCGTCGGTTTGAGTTAAGCTGTTTTTAAAGATGGGGCTCCGAGCGGCCGTCATTGGCTTGCGCCTCTAAACCACTGGTCATTGTCGAGCCACCGTTCCCACAGCCTTACCTCAGCCTCCGCCGGAGTATTTTCCTTTTCTATCTCCGTACATGAATGCCTTGCAAGCCGCCTTTCTGAGCCAGCGATGTGGGAATTATTTTGCTCGTACTGCTGTAGGGGAGTCTCACCAATTATTTTATTCCCTGTGTCAACCGTGGAGGATGTGAGCTTGAGCAGCTACTGAAGGGAGTTCAGAGTCAGGAGGGTCTTCGACAAGAAGAGATATTACAAAACTTTGACACGCCAGCTCTCTAATGTCATTGTTTAACTATGAGAGGATGTGGAGCTAATGTTCCGAATCACAAACAAGACGATATTGCTACAGAGCTTGACTATATATGCTTCCTTCTGCAAAGTTGCACTTGCTTGGCAGGTTGTGATGAAGAAATTCCACTACTTTGGCCAGTTCTAAATTGGCACTTGGTGCTACCCAGAGGGCATTACTTGGTCGAATTTCTATGGGTACTGATCCAGCATCGGTACAATTATTACATTCACCTGGGATTTCCTATGGGTATGGACACCAGCGAAGAAACAAGGACCAAGGAGTTTGACTAGGTGTGGTCAGCTCAAAATTTATCAGAGTACACACGTCAGTTATTACGAATATCTGCAGCTCGCTCGCGGTGGACATCAACTATACCACAGTCATCATCAACCTCACGGTTGATAGTTTCCGACAAAATATGTTAGGTGGTATTCATCTAAATCTATTTTCTTAACACATTGTTTTCATCAGAGAACAATCACTTTGGTCTGTATATTTTATGTGCAGGATAATTATTCATTACAAACTGGCATTATACCATAGAGATGGTGGCGCGCCAACATCATTCGGCATAGGTGGTCATCCGTGTCATGTTACTCAATGGACTCCCGCACCGGTTTACAATGCCGTGGCAGTCTCCTGCGACCGCACTGGCTTACAATGCCACGACTGTCTCTCGCGACCGCACCGGTTTACAACGCCGTGGCCGTCTCTCATGACCGCGCCATCTTCAAACATTGTGGCTGACTTCTACGTCTATATCAACATGCCAGGGGCTGCATACACCAGTACGAGGCACCCAACGGACGCGCGCAAGCCGCCGTGCCCATGGTCCATTTTACATCAACACATCGGTGCAGTGCTTGCCTGTATGAGCCGCCCAATGGACGCACGCAAGACGCCGCCCGCAGTCTGATTTACATCAGCATTTCAGTGCAATGTTCATCTATACAAGCCGCCCAAATGGACAGGCGCACAAGTCGCCGCCACTGCGGTTTGGTTAAACCTCAATAACCAGCCGGGACGAACCATCAACCGGATTATAAAAGCAATTCATACGGGATCATCTATAACCCGCCACGGTCAACCTTAACCTTTAGTGGATTTGCATGGCGTTGTCAACACCGAGGGCATACGCTTATGACACAGTCAACTATGAAGACTCTCCAGCCGCCTCTTCGAGTCAACTTAAGACTCGAGGGCAATAGATATGGCTCAACACATTGTTGTTTTCAACAAAAACCCTGGGTCATTGCAAGGAAGTTAACCCGGTCCCAGTAGATACTACATTATTGACGGAAGGATTAAACGTTCCCAAGAGGACGAGCCGCCGAGAGGTGCCATTCAAACATGGGTGCCCTGATTTATTGGATCATCATAAGGTCACTTGGGGGCTTCTGCCGTTTTCTTCATACAAGATGGTGGCTTATAAAAGGGCGGTTTACAAGATGGTCCAATAGTTGATATCATCGACAAGGTCATTTGGGGGCTTTCAACCCGCCGGGTTAAGCTTGAACCCTCTCGATCGGCTCTTCAGCCACTACAAGTTCGGGTCATGTACCCAAAAGTTGATTACGTCAACAAGGTCGTTTGGGGGCTTTCAACCCGTCGGGTTAAGCTTCAACCCTCTCGGTTGGCTCTTCAGCCACCGCAAGTTTGGGTTATACCTGCCTGTAAGCTGACGCCACTCTGCCAGGTGAACCTCCGAACTCTTACCAGTTAATCTCTTTCATGAGACTCTGCACTAATTAAAGTGCAAATGGCGGCTTGTGTCACGTGAGGGCCTCTTACCGATGCGAGGATAAACTCACTCATCTGTTGTGTACTCTTCACCAAGTGGCCCATCGTACTCTTAACAGTTACTCTTTTATAGACCCTGCACTGTTTAAGGTTCAAACGACGGATTTACATCACATGAGAAGTAGCTTATGGGCATAGGGGTACTCATGCCCTGCTCTAGTGCTCCATTATGGCTCATCGTACTCTTAACAATTACTCTTTTAAAGACCCCGCACTGTTGAGGTTCAAACGACGAATCTGTGCCATGTGAGATCAGGCATATGAGTTTAGGCAGCCATGCCTAAGTTTTTCAAAAACAAAAAGAAGGAAAGCAAGAACATCATACATTGCATACATCATCATGCATTGCATCATGCATCATACATACGTATCATGCCGGTCTTCAAACCGGCTCAAATCATAAAATTCTACAGGTACAAATAGATCTTTCACTAGTGCGCGTCGGTCCTAAACAAACGGTTTTTAACCCCTTTCCACGATGACATTTGGAACCGTCCCCAAGTGTGTGTGGGCGATAGGGGGGTCCTTCCCACACGACCTAGAAACCGCCGGGGATATGGAGCAGTGATCCAGAGGCCTTCCAAAATGTAATCGTATGCGATGCAGCACACACTAAATTCTTTCGCATGTGTGGTATCGGTGATTAAGCGTTTCTAATGACGCAGTGAAACCATACGGTCTGCCGTAACGAACCGTTTGGGAAACAGTATGTAAGGCACACGGGCCAACATATGGACCGTGTGCGATTTCTGCCTCATCGCACATGAGTTTTCTGCGTAACCCGTCTGCCATGCTAGACTCTATCGCACACGTTTGCCAACAATTACCGTCTGTGATAATATTCTATCACAAATGGTTCAGGAGCCCCTTCACACACATACAAGTGATGCAGACCGTTTGTGATTTGTTGGGTATCACCGACGGTTGCCGCAAGAGTGATGTGTGCTTTTCGTTTGGGATCCTACATGTTTCCTAAAAAATTATGACTGGGATTGTATTTTGCGTTGGGCATGGTTTACTCCCAGTTCTCGTCTGCGATAATGCGATATCAAAAACGGTTTTGGAGACCCTACGCACACATAGTAGCACTGCAAATCGTTTTCGATCTGGTGTGTATCACCAACAGTTCCGCTACGATTGACGTATGCTTTCCGATGTGGATCGCACACACTCATTTAGTTGAACTGTGTGCAGAGAAATTGCGAGGTTAAAACAAAAATATCCCATTTTGAATCGGCACGCAAAAAGAAAATTCGCCACAATATTCAATTGATCAAATAGTGTCCACAGGAAGAACATTCGTCAGATTTCGCAACAATTGCAATTGAACATATGGTAGCTAAATTCCAATGATTTGTCCACACATATATGCATTACATAATTAATCATAGTTTACAAAATACGAAGATCTCATCAGATAGACAACAGTGGATCCATGCATTATATGTTTAGCGGCTAACTCTTAATGTTTCAGGAGAACGCATGCTGAAATCCTCATTATCACTAGTGGTATTGATGTATTGATCCAGGAGGAAGTCGCTGATAAATCTCCAAACCATCAGCAATTCACCAGCCAGGAACGGTTCAGGGGTCCTCGGTTTTGTAACACCCACAATGCGGCTATATCTCCCACGTGTCGGGGCACGACTTAGAGGCATAGCTGCATGGTAGGTTTGTCGCAAGAGGGGTAATCTTCACACAATCCCATGTACTGAATAAGACAGGGATAAAGAGTTGGCTTAGAATCGCCACTTCACACAAATACAAGTTAAACATACATCACCCAAATTACAAACAGGGTCCAACTATGGAACCAAAATAAAGGAAGACAACCCCAAATGCTAGATCCCCGATCGTCCCAACTGGGCTCCACTACTGATCAATAAGAAACAAACACGATCTTCATCGAGCTCCCACTTGAGCTCAGTTGCATCATCTGCACTGGTATCATTGGCACCTGCAACTGTTTGGAAGTATCTGTGAGTCACGAGGACTAAGCAATCTCACACCCACGAGATCAAGACTATTTAAGCTTATGGGTAGGAAAGGGTAGTGAGGTGGAGCTGCAGCAAGCACTAAGCACATATGGTGGCTAACATACGCAAATAAGAGCGAGAAGAGAAGCAACGCAACAGTCGAGAAGCTAGAAGTGATCAAGAAGTGATCCTGAAGCTACTTATGTCCAAACATAACACAAGAACTGTGTTCACTTCCCGGACTCCGCCGGAAAGAGACCATCACGGCTACACACGCGGTTGATTCATTTTAACTAAGTTTAGTGTCAAGTTCTCTACAACCGGACATTAACAAATTCCCATCTGCCACATAACCACGGCCACGGCTTTCGAAAGTTCAAACCTTGCAGGGGTGTCCCAACTTAGCCCATAACAAGGTCTCATAGTCAACGAAAGATATTCCTTCTCCCACGAAGACCCGATCAGACTCGGAATCCCGGTTACAAGACATTTCGACAATGGTAAAACAAGACCAGCAAAGCCGCCCAATGTGTCGACAATCCCGATAGGAGTCGCACGTATCTCATTCTCAGGACACACCGGATAGGTCAAGCTACGAGTAAAACCAGCCATCAAGTTGCCCCGAGGTGGACCCGCAGGTTGCCCGGTTCGGACCAACACTTAGAGAAGCACTGGCCCAGGGGTGTTAAAATAAAGGTGACCCTCAGGCTCCGGAAACCCAAGGGAAAAAGGCTTAGGTTGTTAGGCAAATGTAAAACCAAGGTTGGGCCTTGCTGGAGGAGTTTTATTCAAAGCGAACTGTCAAGGGGTTCCCATAACACCCAACCGCGTTAGGAACGCAAAATCAAGGAACATAACACCGGTATGACGGAAACTAGGGCGGCAAGAGTGGAACAAAATACCAGGCATAAGGCTGAGCCTTCCACCCTTTACCAAGTGTATAGATGCATTAATTAAAATAAGAGATATTGTGATATCCCAACACATCCATGTCCCCACATGGAACAAACTTCAACTTCACCTGCAACTAGCAACGCTGTAAGAGGGGCTGAGCAAAAGCGGTAACATAGCCAAACAACAGTTTGCTAGGAAAAGGTGGGTTAGAGGCTTGACATGGCAATATGGGAGGCATGATGTAGCAAGTGGTAGGTATCACGGCATAGCAATAGAGCGAACAACTAGCAAGCAAAGATAGAAGTGATTTCGAGGGTATGGTCATCTTGCCTGAGATCCCGCAAGGAAGATGTAACGCCCCGAGACTGATATGCCAAGTGTCTCCCAGTTATTCGCTGTTGTTGCCATGTATTTTGCTTGCGTGTTGCATTTCATCATGTCATCATGTGCATTGCCTCATCATGTCTTCAAAACTTGCATCCGTCCGGGTCACCCCGTTCCTTCCGTTGTCCGTTCTGAGTCCAACCACACTTGCACGCGCCCGCGGCATGTCCGAAATATTATTTTATAAGTGGCTGGAAAATATTCTCGGAATGGGTTTAAAGCTGGCGTGCGGTGTTGTTATGTCCTAGGAAGGCCGCCTACCAAGTTTCATCACATTCGGAGTTCGTTTGATAGCCCAACGGATAACTATAGCGACATTATAGTCGGTCAAACGTCGGACGTTTTCGGTCTCCGGAAACAGTCGCCGAGCCTCCCTCTCTTCTCTTCTCTCAGATCGAGACCGTCTACACAGCCCACTACCTACCGCTAGGTCCAACCTAACCTCTCTCGTCAGCCCGCGGACCTCCTCGCGCGCGCGTCCGAAAGCTGTCCCGGACCCGACCCGGGCAGTCGCCACGGTTGTGTCCGGATCATCCCCAAACATCTACAAAACATCTCCATTTTGTTAATTGGGCCCCCTAACCTACTTATCTAGGATCGTCCGATTACGATCGGATGGACTGAATAGCCCCTAACCAAACCCACTTACTATATATATACGGGAGCCAACCCTAAAAACTAGGAGATTTGTCCCTCCACCGCCGCCATCGGGTCGCATCCCATCTCGGGATCGCCTCGCCCGATCCTCCTCGATTCCCTTGCCCAACCAGAGCATTCCATTGATCCATCCATCCAACCGTATCTCCCAGCAACCACCTTCTCACCCCCGAGCAGCTCGCGAGGCCCCGACCTCCTCAGCTCCTCCGGCCCTGCAGCCACCTTGCCGGAGCTGCACCCGCGTCCCCGCCGGCGACCACCTCCATCAGGCCGGACCCCGCACCCGCTCGCTGCTTCTCCTTCCCTTCTTCCCTCTGGTTTCCTATCTCACATGCGGTCTCTCTTCCCCATAAAACTCGTAGGACCGCCATGGCGTTTCCGAGCCCAACCATGGACAGTGGCTGCTGGAGCTCGTCTTCCCCGCCCGCATGTGCTCGCCGTCAGCCAGAGTCGCAGGCCACTATAGACAGCTCCAGGAGCTCCCTCGCAGCCGCCTGGATCTGGCGTCTCACCGGAGACCGCATCCTCGCCCGTTTCCAGCCGCCCCGGCTTCCAATCGAGATCGACCCCGCCGCCTCGGATCCCGGCGACCCCAGTTCGCGGTCGCCGCGCCAAGACTCGCTGCCACCCCGCCGGAGAGCTCCTTCGCTGCACCGCCCTCTATTGCTGCCTTGCCACCGTTCCCCTGCTTCCTCTGCATCGCGAACGAGTGAGGAGAGCGCTCACGTTGACCGAGTCCAGATCGACCGCGCCCTCCCCGTCGATCGCCATGGGCCGCGACCCCCAAGGCCCGGTTGCTTCTGCTGTGAACCGCCCAAGGCCCAACCACTGCTTGGCCCATGAGTGAGAAGCCCGTCCACCCCTTCTCCTGTACACCGTCGGCCCAGCCAGTTTCGGCCCGCGTAGTTTTTTCCCCTGCACTGCGATTTTCTCTATTTTCCTGAGAATTAATGTTTTACAGAAAGGTCCCTAAACTTCATACATATAATAACTTAATAACCGTGCATCGGTTTAAAATGATTTATATATGAAAGTTGCTTAGAATTTTCTCTATTTTAATAATATCCAACTTTCATCTATGTTTGAAATGTTTAAAATGATGTTTACATTATTTTGCTCCTATGCCATGTTAAAATGCTTTAATTCATAACTAAATAACCGTAGCTCCAAGCCTAACAAACTTTATATTTAAATGGGGTGGAAAAAATGTCTAGTTTAACATGGTGGCATCTCTTTGCATGTTTAAAAACTCTAAAATATGGCTTAGGGCAGAACAGTACGAAATCCATAAATATGCACATGAGGATTTTCTGGACTTGTTGCTTGTTGTTCCGGCCTGATGTAAACTTGCCTAGATAGGTAGTTTTCATTTTGCTTCACCCCTTGCCATGTTTAACAGCATTTAATATTGTTGAGTACCTAAATGAGAGAGAACTAAATAAGTCATGTGGTGTTCCGTCAATATGCAACCCGTTGCATATTGAGCTCCACTTAATTTGTAGATTGGTTTGTTGCACTTTGCCATGCCATGCATATTTAAACCAGACATGCATCATACTTGGTTGTGCATCATGCCATGCTTAGGTGATGGTTGTGTACTTTGTTGTTTGCTTCTTTCTGGGTTGCTCCTCGCATTAGCTTCGGTTTCGTTCCGGAGTTCTGAGGATTCGTTCGACTTCGTCCGTTTGTCTTCTTTATGGACTCGTTCTTCTTCCTTGCGGGATCTCAGGCAAGATGACCATACCCTCGAAATCACTTCTATATTTGCTTGCTAGTTTGCTCGCTCTATTGCTATGCCTATGCTGCGATACCTACCACTTGCTATAGCATTCCCCCACATTGCCATGTCAAACCTCTAACCCACCTTGTCCTAGCAAACCGTTGTTTGGCTATGTTACTGCTTTGCTCAGCCCCTCTTATAGCGTTGCTAGTTACAGGTGAAGATGGAGTTTGTTCCATGTTGGAACATGGATTTGTTGGGATATCACAATATCTCTTATTTAATTAATGCACCTATATACTTGGTAAAGGGTGGAAGGCTCGGCCTTATGCCTGGTGTTTTGTTCCACTCTTGCCGCCCTAGTTTCCGTCATACCGGTGTTATGTTCCTTGATTTTGCGTTCCTTACACGGTTGGGTTATAATGGGAACCCCTTGACAGTTCGCCTTGAATAAAACTCCTCCAGCAAGGCCCAACCTTGGTTTTACCATTTGCACTAACAACCTATCACCTTCCCTTGGGTTCTGCAAACTCAAGGGTCATCTTTATTTTAACCCCCCGGGCCAGTGCTTGTATAAGTGTTGGTCCGAAACAGAGCCACTTGCGGCGCCACCTCGGGGAAACTTGAGGGATGGTTTTAGCTGTACGTAGTGTTCATCCGGTGTTGCCCTGAGAACGAGATATGTGCAGCTCCTATCAGGATGTCGGTGCATCGGGCGGTCTTGCTGGTCTTGTTTTACCATTGTCGAAATGTCTTGTAACTGGGATTCCGAGTCTGATCGGATTGTCTTGGGAGAAGGAATATCCTTAGTTGACCGTGAGAGCTTGTGATGGGCTAAGTTGGGACACCCCTGCAGGGTTACGAACTTTCGAAAGCCGTGCCCGCGGTTATGGGCAAATGGGAATTTGTTAATGTCCGGTTGTAGAAAACCTGAAACCTAACTTAATTAGAATGGATCAACCGCGTGTGTAACTGTGATGGTCTCTTTCCGGCAGAGTTCGGGAAGTGAACACGGTGTTGGAGTTAAGCTCGACGTAGGTTGTTCTAGGATCACTTCTTGATCATAGATTCTCGACCGTGCTTTGCCTCCTGTTCTCGCTCTCTTTTGCGTAAGTTAGCCACCATATATGCTAGTGCTTGCTGCAGCTCCACCTCATACCTTTTACCCTACCTATAAGCTTAAATAGTCTTGATCATGAGGGTGTGAGATAGCTGAGTCCCCGTGACTCACAGTTTACTTCCAAAACCAGCTTGCAAGTGCTGTTGATACCGTGCAGGTGACGCAACTGAGCTCAAGGGGGAGCTCGTTGAAGATCGTGTTCATTGTGTTGTTTCATTTTCAGTTGATCAGTAGTGGAGCCCAGTCGGGGCGATCGGGGATCTTTGTCGCATTTGGGGTTGTTTATTAATTTATTTTGGTTCCGTAGTTGGACCTTGAGTGTAACTGGATGAATGTAATGTTATTTATGCATTGTGTGACATGGCGAGTGTAAGCCAACTATGTATCACTTTCTCTTATTTATTACATGGGTTGTGTGAAGATTACCTCACTTGCGACATTGCTTACAATGCGGTTATGCCTCTAAGTCGTGCTTTGACACGTGGGAGATATAGTCGCATCATGGGCGTTACAAGTTGGTAATCAGAGCCTTCCCCGACTTAGGAGCCCCCTGCTTGATCGAATCGCTGGCGTTGTTGAGTCTAGAAAAATATTTTGAGTCTTTTAGGATTATATATATCGGAGAGTAGGATTCTTTTTACTCCTCAGTCCCTTCGTCGCTCTGGTGAGGCGTCCTGGCGTAGAGTTTTGACTCTTCTCTTCTCAAATTTCACCAATTTTTTTAGGATCACGCGGGTATCTTGGAATCGTTCCGATGGTTTTGTGACGAGAACATTGTTCTTGGTTCCTCTTGACATTTAGGGGTTGTGGCAGTGTCCCGGGGAGTCGAGCTCCGAGGTGTTGTCGTCACAATTTTATCGTTGCAATTCTGGTATACCTGAGTTTCGCCGACATCGAAAATCTCTTTTATGCAGTTGTTGGTGAGATAACCTCGATGCCACCCAGTACTGGGCCATAACGGATGCTTTTCGAAGGTTGAGGTAAATGATTTCCGAAGGTTTCTTGGTTATGTGTTGAAGGATGGATACAACTGGATGTAGGATTTGTTAGTTTTGGGTGAGATATTATGCTTCCCCTATATCCCCAACACCTGATTGCATAACCAAAAAGTTTCGGGAGTTTATAAGTGGGAATTCAAGTAGCTCTTAGGATATCTTTCCGACAGATGTATGATATGAGATTGGGGTTCGACGTCTAGTGGTCCGCCTATCCACGGTTGGTTTTACAGTGGTCTCGTTGTGTCTTAAAGAGTCCTTGGCTATGCTGACTCGGGGACGCTTCGTATGTCATGTGCACTGCCTTGTACATGATGGTGTTGTACGATCGAGCCCGTGTGGGCCCCACCACAAAAACTTCGGACGAAATCTCTATCATATGTTTGTTCCGGCTTATTCTTCAAGCCAATCCTTTGTTTTGTTTTGATTGTGGTATTCGAGTTGCTTCGAAGTCAAGTGTTGATTCCATACCTTGCCTAAGTGGTGTTCTCACACTCCTATGTGAATACCAATCTTTCATGATAATCGATATTGTCATGTCAATTCTTTCCAACCGGTGTAATCCTCTTCAT
Organism: Triticum urartu; assembly: GCF_056163025.1. NCBI lineage: Eukaryota > Viridiplantae > Streptophyta > Magnoliopsida > Poales > Poaceae > Triticum > Triticum urartu. Next base: position 249,600,779 of record NC_141876.1, on the reverse strand, counting down.
GATGATCCTATCATTTGTCACTTCCGCAAGATCAACTCAAGTCTTCTCAACGGTGTTTGTTTCATTCGTCCCAAGTTGCCTTTGTTTTCCCGCCCACCCACCCCTTTTTTCCCCTTCAAGGATTCAGATTTCTTAATCAACTATCATGTTATTGATGAGAACTCTCTTCATTCTTTTCTGTCAACGTTCTTACCCAGTGGTCCACATGAAGATGCTCTACAAGTTCATCATTCTTCGTTCTTGTTCTTCTCTGGTGGATTTAATTCAAGCTTTGTTGATCATATCCTTTTTCCTCGTTTCAAATACCTTCTCATGTCGGTGCACCTCACATTTAGTCATTTCTCGCTATTCAATTGTTCCGGATTGCTGATAATATCTAAGAAGATTTGTGTCTCCATTGTCATTCCATCCAAGATATTTTGAAGATGTTACCTCATTCAAGCCATTTATTTCTACCGGCGCAATCTCTCTTTTAAATTGTTCAACGGTGTTTCTTTTGAGTGGGCCCTAACCCACAGGTCTTTCCCAGGATCTTACCTGACTCTTCTAATTTTTCCGGAGCTATTTCCAAATTCTTTTCCCAAGTTTGACGTAAGAGTGAATTATCATTAGTCAAATGCCTTCTCCAAGATCTTTCAAATTCTTTTCATCGTCAGTTCAACCTTTCTAATATTCATTCTCCCGGAGTATCTCAACAATTCATGGTGGTGTTTCTCGTCGTCATGCTCGCATTTTGAAGACCGAAGAAGAGTTTTCCTCCATATCTTGCTCCATTCTCTTCAAGATTCATTGTGATAGCTTGATGCCATCCTCTCATAATTTTTTTGATTGTGAAAATTCTTTTCACCCATCCGGAGCAATTCAGGAGTCTTTTCAGTTTGATTCTCCGATGCCCATCATCTCAAAATTTATTCATTCTTAGCTTTCAGCTCTCTTTCTCCAAATCTTGCCGGGGCATCATTCAAATATTCTCTAATAAGTTCGCGATCTATTCGTCCTCATGTATCAAATCCCCTCAAGTTTTGTAATTCGTTTTCCAATTCTTTCCGGTGATTTGTGTCTTTGCCACTTTCATTTTTAATTCTTACGGTGGTTCATTCAAGAATTTTGCTTACCTTGTTATCATATCAATTCATTCGTTGTTTCAATCCTATCGGTGGATTCGTCGAAGACCTTCCTCAAGTTTGCGCTATATCTATCTTAATCCTTTCTACGAGAATAAGTAGTATGCCAAATCCGTTGCTGGTCATCAATTTAAATTGATGAAGGATAAGCATAATGTAATTCTTATTCTTGTTTCATCGAATAACTCAATTCCTTATTAGGGAGGCTCATCAAATTCTTCATTTCATTTGTTTATCTTTCTTCTTTCCGGAGTTTGTTTGTGATATCAATTCTCGGTTTCCATTGTTTCATCTTTCTTTTTTTCCGGAGTTCCAAGCTCTCGCAATTATATCACCACAGAGATCCATCTAAATCATTACAAGGTTTCACCTTGTATTTTCAACTTCTCTTTCTTTTCGATTGATCATCCTTTTGTTATCGGAGTTCTTCATGGAGGCTCTACATGATGGTTCATCAAGGATTTTATTCCTTCTCGAAGTGTTCATTGAGATTCTTTTCAAGGGAGCTCAAGCATTCTTCATCTTGCAATCCGCAGTGCAATTCGTTCTATCTTATCTTTTGAGGTGGTGTTATGTCATTGTTGATAATTTTCCTTCGTGTTTCATGATTAACAAGTTATCAAGAATGAGATAGTTTAAATCCATCAATCTCGTCATTGGAGTTATCTTGGGTTATATTTCACCTAAAGCCTTCCCTAAGGATTATCGCTATTTATGGTGCTTATAAATGACCCAAGTTCTTCATTTATCCTACCAGTGAAATAAGTTTCTCGTCTCCTTGTTCTTATCAATCCAATCTTTTTCCGTGAGTGGCAGTATTTCACATCTTGATTTTGAGATTTTTTTCCATAAGCCCACTACAAACTTATTCGTTTCGTTGTTGGTTTTCCAACAACTCCGTTATAACCTTCTTGGAAGGGTGCCTTCCAAGCTCACTTGTGGCATACGTGGACCTTTTCTTCTCCATCCTTTCATTTCAATGATGTTTATTCCATCCTCTCATTTCTTCCGGAGGCATTGTGATGTTGCTCTCTTCAACCCATCTTCTTGTTTTGTCAAGATCTTTTTCTTTCATTTGCTTATCCATTTAACCAGAGTGTTGTGCCCTCTGCTGAAATTCTTTTCTACTTATCAAGTCTTGCATCTCTTTTCAACCGGAGTGCTGTCCGAATTGGTTCTTTCTTATTCCTCTTTCTTAACAGAGTACTTTCAACTTTGTTCATCTTCGTTGTTTTATTTCTTTCAAGTTGTTCAACCTCTCAAGGTTCTTTGGTTTCACTCGTTTGTCAAAGAAGCAACTAAGTTTTACATCTTCTCTTTCTCTTCCGTTTTTCCCTCCGGTGCCATTCCAGATCTCGGGACGAGATCCTCTCGTAGTGGTGGAGTATTGTAACGCCCCGAGACCGATATGCCAGGTGTCCCCCAGTTATTCGCTGTCGTTGCCATGACTTTTGCTGGTGTGTTGCATTTCATCATGTCATCATGTGCATTGCATCATCATGTTTTCAAAACTTGCATCCGTCCGGGTCTCCCTGTTCCTTCCGTTGTCCGTTCTGAGTCCAGCCACACTTGCACGCGCCTGTGGCATGTCCGAAATATTATTTTATAACTGGCCGGAAAGTATTCTCGGAATGGGTTGAAAGTTGGCGTGTGGTGTTGTTATGTCGTAGGCAGGCCGCCAGCCAAGTTTAATCGCATTCGGAGTTCATTTGATAGCCCAACGGATAACTATAGCGGCATTATAGTCGGTCAAACGTCGGACGTTTTCGGTCTCCGGAAACAGTCGTCGGGCCTCCCTCTCTTCTCTTCTCTCAGCTCGAGACCATCTACACAGCCCACTACCTACCGCCAGGTCCAACATAACCTCTCTCGTCAGCCCGCGGACCTCCTCACGCGCGCGTCCGAAAGCTGTCCCGGACCCGACCCGGGCAGTCGCCACCGTTGTGTCCGGATCATCCCCAAACATCTACAAAACATCACCGTTTTGTTAATTGGGCCCCCTAACCTATTTATCCAGGATCACCCGATTACGATCAGATGGACCGAATAGCAACTAACCAAACCCACTTACTATATATATATATATATACGGGATCCAACCCTAAAAACTAGGAGATTTGTCCCTCCACCACCGCCATCGGGTCGCATCCAACCTCGGGGTCGCCTCGCCTGATCCTCCCCGATCCCCTCGCCCAACCAGTGCATTCCATCGATCCATCCATCCAACCGTATCTCCCAGCACCCACCTTCTCACTCCTGAGTAGCTTGCGAGGCCCCGACCTCCTCAGCTCCTCCGGCCCTACAGCCACCTTGCCGGAGCTGCACCTGCGTCCCCGCCAGCGACCACCTCCATCAGGCCAGACCCCGCACCTGCTCGCTGCTTCTCCTTCCCTTCTTCCCTCTGGTTTCCTCCCTCACATGCGGTCTCTCTTCTCCATAAAACTCGCAGGACCGCCATGGCGTCTCCGAGCCCAACCATGGACAGTGGCTGCCGGAGCTCGTCTTCCCCGCCTGCGCGTGCCCTCCTTCGGCCAGAGTCGTAGGCCACTATGGACAGCCCCAGGAGCTCCCTCGCAGCCGCCTGGATCTGGCGTCTCACCGGAGACCGCGTCCTCGCCCGTTTCCAGCCGCCCCGGCTTCCAATCGAGATCGACCTCGCCGCCTCGAATCCCGGCGACCCCAGTTCGCCGTCATCGCGCCAAGACCCGCTGCCACCCCACTGGAGAGCTCCTTCGCTGCACCGCCCTCTGCTGCTGCCTTGCCACCATTACCCTGCTTCCTCTGCGTCGCGAACGAGCGACAAGAGTGCTCGCGTTGACCGAGTCCAGATCGACCGCGCCCTCCCCGTCGATCACCATGGGCCGCGACCCCCAAGGCCCGGTTGCTTCTGCTGTCAACCGCCCAAGGCTCAACCACTGCTTGGCCCATGGGTGAGCAGCCCATCCACCCCTTCTCCTATACACTGTCGGCCCAACCAGTTTCGGCGAGCGTAGTTTTTTTCCCTGCGCTGCGATTTTCTCTATTTTCCAGCGAATTAATGTTTTATAGAAAGGTCCCTAAACTTCATGCGTATAATAACTTAATAACCGTGCACCGATTTAAAATGATTTATATATGAAAGTTGCTTAGAATTTCGTCTAGTTTAATAATATCCAACTTTCATCTATGTTTGAAATGTTTAAAATGATGTTTGCATTATTTTGCTCCTATGCCATGTTAAAATGCTTTAATTCATAACTAAATAACCGTAGCCCCAAGCCTAACAAACTTTATATGTAAATGACGTGGAAAAAATGTCTACTTTAACATCGTGGCATCACTTTGCATGTTTAACAACTCTAAAATATGGCTTAGGCAGAACAGTGCCAAATCCATAAATATGCACATGAGGATTTTCGGACTTGTTGCTTGTTGTTCCGGCCTCATTTAAACTTGCCTAGATAGGTAGTTTTCATTTGCTTCACCCCTTGCCATGTTTAACAACATTTAATATTGTTTAGTACCTAAACGAGAGAGAACTAAATAAGTCATGTGGTGTTCCGTCAATATGCAACACGTTGCATATTGAGATCCACTTAATTTGTAGATTGGTTTGTTGCACTTTGCCATGCCATGCATATTTAAACCGGACATGCATCATAGTTGGTTGTGCATCATGCCATGCTTAGGTGATGGTTGTTTACTTTGTTGTTTGCTTCTTTCCGGGTTGCTTCTCGCGTTAGCTTCGGTTTCGTTCCGGAGTTGGGAGGATTCGTTTGATTTCGTCCGTTTGTCTTCTTCATGGACTCGTTCTTCTTCCTTGCGGGATCTCAGGCAAGATGACCATACCCTCGAAAGCACTTCTATCTTTGCTTGCTAGTTTGCTCGCTCTATTGCTATGTCTATGCTGCGATACCTACCACTTGCTATATCATGCCCCCACATTGTCATGTCAAACCTCTAACCCACCTTGTCCGAGCAAACCATTGTTTGGCTATGTTACGGCTTTGCTCAGCCCTCTTATAGCGTTGCTAGTTGCAGGTGAAGATGGAGTTTGTTCCATGTTGGAACATGGATTTGTTGGGATATCACAATATCTCTTATTTAATTAATGCACCTATATACTTGGTAAAGGGTGGAAGGCTCGGCCTTATGCCTGGTGTTTTGTTCCACTCTTGCCGCCCTAGTTTCCGTCATACCGGTGTTATGTTCCTTGATTTTGCGTTCCTTACACGATTGGGTTATAATGGGAACCCCTTGATAGTTCGCCTTGAATAAAACTCCTCCAGCAAGGCCCAACCTTGGTTTTCCCATTTGCACTAACAACCTATCACCTTCCCTTGGGTTCTGCAGACTCAAGGATCATCTTTATTTTAACCCCCTGGCCAGTGCTTGTATAACTGTTGGTCCAAAACAGAGCCACTTGCGGCGCCACCTCGGGGAAACATGAGGGCTGGTTTTAGCTGTACGTAGTGTTCATCCGGTGTCGCCCTGAGAACGAGATATGTGCAGCTCCTACCAAGATGTCAGCGCATCGGGCGGTCTTGCTGGTCTTGTTTTACCATTGTCGAAATGTCTTGTAACCGAGATTCCGAGTCTGATCGGATTGTCTTGGGAGAAGGAATATCCTTCATTGACCGTGAGAGCTTCTGATGGGCTAAGTTGGGATACCCCTGCAGGGTTATGAACTTTTGAAAGCCGTGCCCACGGTTATGGGCAGATGGGAATTTGTTAATGTCCGGTTGTAGAAAACCTGAAACCTAACTTAATTAAAATGGATCAACCGCATGTGTAACCGTGATGGTCTCTTTCCGGCGGAGTTCGGGAAGTGAAGACGGTGTTGGAGTTATGCTCGACGTAGGTTGTTCTAGGATCACTTCTTGATCATAGATTATCGACCGTGCTTTGCCTCCTCTTCTCGCTCTCTTTTGCGTAAGTTAGCCACCATGTATGCTAGTGCTTGTTGCAACTCCACCTCATACCTTTTACCCTACCTATAAGCTTAAATAGTCTTGATCGCGAGGGTGTGATATTGCTGAGTCCTCGTGACTCACAGTTTACTTCCAAAACCAGCTTGCAGGTGCCGTTGATACCGTGCAGGTGACTCAACTGAGCTCAAGGAGGAGCTCGTTGAAGATCGTGTTCATTGTGTTGTTTCGTTTTCAGTTGATCAGTAGTGGAGCCCAGTCGGGGCGATCGGGGATCTTTGTCGCATTTGGGGTTTTTTTTGGTTCCATAGTCGGACCTTGAGTGTAACTGGATTAATGTAATGTTATTTATGCATTGTGTTACGTGGCAGTGTAAGCCAACTATGTATCACTTTCTCTTATTTATTACATGGGTTGTGTGAAGATTACCTCACTTGCGACATTGCTTACAATGAGGTTATGCCTCTAAGTCGTGCTTCGACACGTGGGAGATATAGCCGCATCGTGGGCGTTACAGAAGAAGAACGAGTCCATGAAGAACACAAACGGACGAAGTCGAACGGATCTTCACAACTCCGGAATGAAACCGAAGCTAACGAGAGGAGCAACCCGGAAAGAAGCAGGCAACATAGTAAACAACCATCACATAAACATGGCATGATGCACAACCAAGTATGATGCATGTCCGGTTTAATGAAGCACGGCATGGCAAAGTGCACAGACAAACTACAAGTTAAGTGGAGCTCAATATGCAACGAGTTGCATATTGACGAAAGACCACATCAATTATTTAGTTCACTCCCGATTAGGTACTCAATAGAATTAAATGTTGGTTAACATGGCAAGAGGTGAAACATGAGTAAAATACACAGCTAGGCATTTTAAATGAGGCCGGCAACATCAAACAACAATTTCGGTAAATCCCCATATTCATTAAACAATTTAATGCAAACAACAATTTAAATATTCTTGGTGTTGTTATCATGATGCGGATGACATGTACAAGTTTTAAGCAATGCTATGAAAAATGTTGACATGAGGATGATATGGGCCATTTGGTCGCCACGACGGAAAGAAAGGGGTGTCATGGCGGCGAAAACGGAAACGGTGCCACGACAACGTTCAGATGATCCGACAACTAGTTGAGATGCCGGTGCAATAAACAAATGTGAGATGCGTGGAATGTGCAAGAGGTACGGGGCGTGATCCCGGATACCGGGTGTCCCACGAATCGGTGGCAAGGAAACGAGTAACAAAACGGAAACGGTGCTAACACGGCCAAACAGGAGCATCTCATACAACACATCAAAAGCATTTGTCCACGGGTGTTGTTCCGGCGGTTATACCTTCCAAGGGAGCGTTCTCAGAGCGGTTCAGGTTCGTAGAGGAAGTAGTTGTTCTCATGACGGTAGTGGAAGTAGGGGTACATGACGACGGTAGAGGTACTCGCGATATTGGCGATGGTAGTGGTACACGTTTCTTGTCAAAATCACAGCGGCGGTAGTTGTACATGGTTCATAGATGTACGAGTCACTGGTAGAGGTACTTGGCATAGCGTTACAAGGTCGGTCTCACTGGTCTCAGTATCGGCAGCATAGTTGTACAAGCATGACATCGGATTTGTCGAATCCGAACTCTTTGGGCGGCGTCGTGATACTTGGCGAATCCACATAGTCGTGCACGTTCCAACATCAAACTTGGAGGGACACTGACGGAGTGGTACTTGGCGAATCCTAGACGGTCTTGGCGGTCTCCGGTGGAGGTGTTTGTTCGTTTGACCGAGGAAAACAGCGGCAGCAGCATGCATCGTAGGAGCCAATGGGCGCGGTCGCCATGGACAGACTCCTCGGGTGGCTGAAGGCGCCAGCGAACACGGGGAGATGCAGGGAGCAACAGCAGCTCCAGGAACTTGACAACGCGGGGTTCATTGGTCTCCGGGTGACCATGGCGGCGGGAGGGAGACCTAGGACGAGAGCAGGGTCGCGAGACCCGGTCGGTGGAGACCCTGAAGCTCCGTGGGCGGCAGCGAAGCTCCATGGATGGCAGCAAGGTAGGGTGTCCGTGGCGGCGGTCTCCTACGGAGAGAGAGGTCAGGGAAGGGGAGGAGAGAACCAAAAGGGAAAAAAGAGGAGGGGAGGAACAGTGAGGTCCTGCCTGGCCGTCGCCTCGTCGGCCGCCAGGGTGGAGCTCCTCGGGCTGGCTATCCTCCATGGGGGAAGGAGGCATCAGTGGCTGGGCTTGAGAGAAGGGGAATCAGGGATGGGGGCGCTCACGAGGACGAGGTAGGTCGATAAGACGACGCGGCCCACGAGATGGTGCGGGGTGAGCGAGTGGGTGTCGCGGCAGCGGCGGAAGACTGATGAGAGGAGTAGAGGGATCGAGGGAGGAGTGGCTGCGGCCAGTGAGCGAGAAGATGATCACGCGCGTGGCTCCTTTGGCGGCGCTAGAGGAACGAAGGGCAGAGGGAAATGTGGGATCGGGCATGTTAGGGTTACCGCAGGGCGCGGTTGGGCCTTGGAGGCCGGCCTAGTAGAGAAGGGGCTGCACCTAGATCTTGGCCGGGCTCTCTCTCTCTTATTCCCTTTAGAAGAAGAAAAATAAATAGAGAGAGAGGTCAAAATAATTAAGAGAAAAAGGTCATGGACAAGAATTAGATGGTGGAACATATTTTGTAGGGCTTAATGGATTATTTCCAACCCAGCAAAAGTGGTTCCGACAAAATCAGGGAAGTTAAAACCAAAATTATTTAACTTGCACCAAAGGATTTTGAATGGAGTCTAGGATTTAGGAGTGGCCAAAATGTTGAGAAATTAGAAAGGGCCTGATAAATAGAGAAACAAATATCGGCAAGGTTTGGAGGTGAAACTTGAAGCAGAAGAGGCATGGAACTGAAATGCAAGTGTGTTATGGATAACTCCAAATTGATGGAATATTTCTTATAGCTATCTAAATATCGAGAGGATATGTTATAAAGAGAACTCACCATGTGAATTCCCTCGATTTAAATGGATCAAAGATCCATGCCATTTTATTTAGTTGAGTTAAAAAAATGACATGATGGCATGATGACATGATGCAATGCACATGATGCAAAGATGAATGCAACAGACAAAAAAAACACCCGACGAAACTCGGAAAACCAAGGAAGGCATCTAAAGCTCTGGTCTTGGGGCGTTACAACACTCCACCACTACAAGAGAATCTCGTCCCGAGATCTAGGATGGCACCGGAGAGAAACGGAAGAGGAAGAGAAGAGGTAAAACTAAGTTGCTTCTTGATAAAAGAGTGAAACCACGAACCCCGCGAGGTTGAACAAATTGAAAGAAAGAATACAACGAAGATTCACAAAGTTGGAAACAATCCGTTAGAAAAGAGGAACAAAGAACATTACGGGAACCTTGTGGGTTGAAAGACATAAGAAAAGGTTACAATGGACAAGAAGTAGATGCAAGCACTCCGGTTGAAACATGATGCAAGATTGGATAAGACGAAAAGAACTTGAGAAGATGACACAACACTCCGGTTAAAACAAGATAGAGAAGGCATAATAATGATATAATTTGGACAACACTCTGGTAGAAAAGAGAAGAAAACTTGACAAGATGAAAAGAAATTGAAGGGATGACACAACACTCCGGTTGAATGAATAAGCAAAGGAAAGAACATGGTCTTCACAACTCAAAATTATCAACAACGAAAGGATAAGCTTGTTGTGGGCTTATGGAAAACATCTCAAAACTGAGGTGAAATTCTGCCACTAACGAAAACAATAGATTGGATTAATATCAACAAGGAGACGAGAAGCTTATTTCATAGGGAGGATAGATGAAGAACTTGGATCATTTATTAGCACCATAAATAGCAAAAATCCTTAGGGAAAGCTTTAGGTGAAATATACCCAAAGATAACTCCAATGAAGAGATTGATGGGTTGCAAAGGATCTCATGACCGAATTGAAAATGATGGGTTTAAAATATGTCATTTCGGCCAACTTGTGAATCATGAAACATGAAGGGAGTTGTCAAAATGACATAACACCACCTCAAAAGATAAGATAGAAAGAATTGCACTTTCGAATGCAAGATGAAGAATGCTTGAAATCCTCAAAACAAGACATGTGTTGAACATCATGTTTATTTGAGAGTATAGCTTGGCAGATCAAAACTTTGAGAGAAATCTTGAAGAACAAATGAGGAATGAAAGGAATCCTTGATGAACCACCATATAGAGCCTCCATGAAGAACTTCGGTAACAAAAGAATGATAGAGAGAAAGAGAAGTTGAAAACACAAGGTGAAACCTTGCAATGATTTAGATGAATCTTCATGGTGATATGACTAAGAGGTCTTGGAACTCAGGAAAAGTAAAGATGAAACAATTGAAACCGAGAATTTGATGAACCTCTGGAATAAGGAATTGAATTCACTCAATGAAACAAGAATAAGAATTACATTATGCTTATCCTTCACCATTTTAGATTGATGACAAGGAACGGATTTGGCATACTACTTATTCTCGTAGAAAGGATTAAGGTAGATATAGCGCAAACTTGGGGAGGTCTTCAACGAACCAACGGTAGGATTTGAAAGAACGAATGAATTGATATGATAATGAAGGAAAATAAATCTTGCATGAACCACCGTAAGAATTGAAAACGAATGAAGTAACGGGATGAATGACCGGTAAGAATTGGAGAACGAGAGCTGAAAGCTCGAATGAATAATTCTGAGATGATGGGCTCCGGAGAATCAAAATGAAAAGACTCCTGAATTGCTCCGGATGGGTGAAAAGAATTCTCACAATCGGAAATAATTATAAGAGGAAGGCATCAAGCTTGAACTACATTTGACTGATGACAATTCATTCTTACATCAAACTTTGAAATGAATTTGAAAAGCTCCGGGAAAATTAGAAGAGTCAGGTAAGATCCTGGAAAAGACCTGTGGGTTGGGGCCCAATTGTCGGTGTCAAAACCGGCGGATCTCGGGTAGGGGGTCCCGAACTGTGCGTCTAAGGCGGATGGTAACAGGAGGCAGGGGACATGATGTTTACCCAGGTTCGAGCCCTCTTGATGGAGGTAATACCCTACGTCCTGCTTGATTGATATTGATGATATGAGTATTACAAGAGTTGATCTACCACGAGATCATAGAGGCTAAACCCTAGAAGCTAGCCTATGGTATGATTGTATATTGTTCTACGGACTAAACCCTCCGGTTTATATAGACACCAGAGGGGGCTAGGGTTACACAGAGTCGATTACAAGGGAGGAGACCATATATTCGAATTGCCAAGCTTGCCTTCCACGCCAAGGAAAGTTCCACCCGGACACGTGACGAAGTCTTCAATCTTGTATCTTCATAGTCCAACAGTCCAGCCAAAGGGTATAGTCCGGCTGTCCGGAGCCCCCCTAATCCAGGACTCGCTCAGTAGCCCCTGAACCAGGCTTCAATGACGATGAGTCCGGCGCGCAGATTTGTCTTTGGCATTGCAAGGCGGGTTCTTCCTCCGAATACTCCATGGAAGATTTAGGACACAAGGACTGTGTCCGGCTCTGCAAAACAAGTTCCATATACCACCGTAGAGAGAATAATATTTCCACAAATCTAATCTGCTGACACGCTTGACAGCATGACATCATACCGCGGCCCAGTCATTATTCGAACAATTTTTCTCAACCAGCACTGCACATATCGAGGCGGTTTTCTTGACACGTCTTGTCAAATAAGAGATCGTGTCCCTTATCACGGGATTCTCATCAATACAGGTATGGGTAACCCAACTATGCCATCAATTACAGCGTTTGGGGAATAAGAGATTTTACCAGGTAAGAGGGGAGGCGTATCGCCTCTTACGCCCTTATAAAGGGACAAAGATTCACCCTTTTTACCCATGCCTTCTTCCTCCTTGCTTATCCATTCTCACGCACTCGAGCTCCAGTGCCCAAGTTCGCGTCTTTCTTCTCAAACCACTCCAAGCATGTCCGGAGCGGGAGGCAAGTGGATGGTCTCCTCCGTCACGGAGGAGCACATCGCAAAGCTATGGGAAGCCGGATATCTGGCCGCGGACATCGCGCACCGGCTACCAGATGCAGGGCAGATCGTCCCTACGCCCGCACCCCATGAGAGGGTAGTTTTCCTTACCCACTTTATCTGTGGACTGGGATTTCCCCTTCACCCGTTTGTCCGCGGGCTCATGTTCTACTACGGGCTGGATTTTCATGATCTGGCCCCCAATTTCATCCTCAACATCTTGGCGTTTATCGTCGTGTGCGAGGCCTTCCTCCGCATCAGGCCCCACTTCGGCCTGTGGCTGAAGACCTTCAATGTTAAACCGAAGGTGGTGGTCGACCAACAAGTGGAGTGCAGTGGTGCCATGGTGGGAAAAATACCTAACGTCGCCTGGCTCGAAGGCTCCTATGTGGAGACCATAAAGGGGTGGCAATCGGGGTGGTTCTACATCACCGAGCCGCACGACACCAACTGGGTGGCGGCCCCCGAATTTTGATCCGGAATCCCCACGCGGCTCACCTCCTGGAAAGAGAAGGGCATGTCCTGGGGTTCCCCGGTAGAGCTGACCGGACTCCAGACCTGCATCAAGAACATGATGAGCAAGAAAATCAAGCTCGTCAACGTGGTCCAGGTCATGCTCTTCCGCCGGATTCTCCCGTGTCAACGACGGGTATTCAATTTGTGGGAGTTCGACCCGGCCGTGCACCAGACGCTGCGAGAGCTCTTTGACACGACGCACAAGGACGTCTAGAAGGTGCTATTCAAGAGCACTGAGGTACCTCCTCCCCTTACCGAGGACCGCGAACTCAGCACAAAGCGCCACGCCAATCCGGTAAGTTTTTGTATCTCATAGGATATTTATTTGCCCAATTTAATCATGTGTGGAATCTAAGCTTCCATGCCGTTAACAGGACTGGGTGGAGACGGTGGAGTAGATCAATTACCCAGCCCCCCTACCTGAAGATCCTGCGGACGCTCTCCTAATGGAGATGCTGGTTCCGGCGCCTTAGGAGGTGCCGACGAAGAAGGCCAAGAAGAAGGCCACGGGGACCCGAAAGGGTCTCCGGCGCAAGGTTATATCAGACTCATCGTCCGGTAACTCCGACGCGCCCTCCTCCCATGAAAACGAGGAGGAGGAAGAGGAAAGTTCTCCCCCCAGCTGGGGAGACAAGAAAAGGAAGGCCGACCCAACCGGGGAGGCCGAAGGGTCCAAGAAGGGAAGGACCCTCCTTCTAGACTGCTCCACGATGGCCGCCTACAGCGACGACGAGTGGTTACCCAGGGAGAAGCCCCTGGCGAAGTAGTAAGTATCCGGATACCATAGTAATTCATGGTAAGTTTTATACCATAGTAGTTCCTCCCGAGCCCGTCTTGACGTATCTTCGTCGGACGGTTCTTTGGACTCGTCGGATATGAATAGCGATTCACTTCCGACCGCCTCCACCCCTTGCCCTACAGACAATGTCGAGGTGTTGTCTAAAATGGCACTGAGTTGAGGGGAGGTAGTCCTGGGTGCGCCTCGAGGCGACCTTCCGGACCCTGGGCGCAAAGGGAGCAAGACTCCCACGGGCTCCAAGTTCGGCCCTCAGCCAAACACTGCACCGGAACCTTCGGTGGTTCCGGACTCCGGCAGGCGATCCCCCGTTAAAAGGGGCCAGCCGCCCGTGCCGGTGGCCTCTGTCCATCCAGAGGCACCGGACAACTTGCTGGAAGTGCTTCACGGTGCTTCCATCAACAAAGAGCACCGCACTATCATGAGTGTGGTGATCGAGAAAGTTTAGTCCGCCAAAAACGGACTGACCGAAGCTTGCGCCAGCGTCCTAATAGGCTTTGAGGTAAGCAATCAAAATATAGGAACATATTACCGCATAGACAGTAGCCCCTGATGCTCTGTTTGGCGTTCACGAAGAAAGGCCGAATAGAGGATCAAATAATGACTCAGGAGTCTAATCAGAATATGTCTATGTGCATATGCAAGCTTCACTGCTGGCTGCTGCCGCACGTACTGCTGAGGTCGCTGCATTGAAGCAGGACCTTGAGCGGTCCGAAGACGAGCTCGGCCTTACCAAGAGGCAGCTCGAGGAGAGCGAAGGTAAGCAATACCTTGTCTATATATTAAAAAGAAATTCGGTTGTAAGTAATAGGATCATTATGAATTTGTCAGGGGCCATAACCGAGGTGGCGACCCTGAAGAAGGCGCTGTCCGAGCACGAAGACAAAGTGGCCAAGGAGCGGATTGAGCGGGAAAAGCAAGAAGCCCGGGTAGGCGAGGTGCAGCAAGAGCTCGAGGCTCTCACCAAAAAACACGAGTCCTTGGAGCTTAACTCTAAGACGCGAGAGTCCGAGCTTGTGAAGGCGCTCGAAAGCGCACAGAGTGCCAAGGCTGAAGCCCACAAGGCCCTCCAGGAGATGGATGCGGTGAAGAAGATAGCAGCGGGTAAGGCATTCATTATGCAAAGCAAGCATGTGAAAGGCAACTTTCCTTTTACTTACCCGAGTTCAGAGCTCTCCAGGAGCGTTCGTAGATCTTCCCCACCGTGTAGTGGATGTCGTAGAGTTTTACCGAGATGAGGAGGGGAGCTCGACGGAAAAGTTGTTCTGGTCACAGTATACTGGGACCGAACACCCAATGCCCTTGAGCGACCAGCTGAAGCAACTGGTCGAGCTTCACAAGGCGGCCGAATAGGCCATGAAGGGTCTTATAGTCCGGATGTGGCCTAGAGATCCCTTGCCTAGCAGCTACTTCGGTCTGGCGAGGCGGCTCGTGGATGCCTGCCCACGGCTTGAAGTTATAAAGCGGTCCGTCTGCATCGAGGGTGCGCGCAGGGCTTTTGCTCGAGCAAAGGTGCACTGGGCGAAGCTAGACGCCGTAAAGCTGGTGAAGGAGGGGTCGCCGGAGGGCAAGGAGCATCGCTGCCCCGAAATGTATTATGACAGTGTCCTGAAGGGTTCCCGCCTTGTGGCGGAGGAATGTGCCAGAGATGTAATTTTTGAATGAACATGCTCATGTGATCATGTAATATGAAACGAGTTCATTTGCGCTATGCAACGCTTTTTGAATTTAAAATATTACCTTCTATGCAGCCGTTTATAAAATTTGAGAGTTGGCCAGTCGTCGGCTTCTGCCCCATGTAACTAGTACTGGGGTATTCGGGATAAACATGAGCACTCTTTATCCCAATTTTGGGTCCTTCGAGGGAGGTGTTCAGCACGACGAACCAGGCAATCGGACTATAAGGCTTTATCACTCTCACTTAGCCATAGAAGTCTACAATTTTAAATTTTGGCGAAGCCCCTAGTATTCGGAGGGCCAAATTGGGGGCGCTATATACGCCTAATTCGGACAAGGCCGACTCCTCGCCCGAAGCGGAAAAAGTCTTTAAGGACTTGAGACCTCTCGAACAGCGACCAGCTCTTGCTTTATCATGACAGTCAGTTTTCGGCTTTCTCTGCTGAGGTGCTCGTCCGGAAGAATCGGGACACAATCGCAGTAGTTCTCCCAGTGCTACCTTAGCCGGTATAGCAGAACGTAAGGTACCAAAACATGGGAGCCGGGCAAACCCAACTATTGACCCAAGACATGATTCGGAGCTGATGCATATAATGCTATAAGTTCGGGGTGCCACACTGTCAAAAGTGTTCGGACTTCTCACGCCGTATTATGGGGTATACGAAAGCCCCTGGCGTACTGACCGTACCAGCATGTACGGGTGCAAGTTGTCGTAAATGAACATATAAGAAAAAAAGGATGAATAATGCAATAATAGACTAATGCTATGGATTGTAATTTAAATAATACGTCGAAGCGTACTGATACAAGTAGTGTAATAAGCAGAAAATAGGACTATTTGACATGTCCTATCCAAGGGCAAGCTGCGTATGGATAGTAGAAAGCGGGTATATCGATTATTATTAGAGACCACCTGGGGGTTCCCTTGTACATCTTAGCTTCTTGCCTCCTTGGTTGTTCCTTCCCGTAATGTGTCCGGCAATCGTACTGCCGGAAAGGGCTTCCAGAGAGTTAGGTCCTGAAAGAGAATATATGATAATGGTATGCAGCCCCTAGGGCGGTTAAGCCGCATTGCGGGACGTGCCCTGATCATGCCCCCGCCTATGCCCATTGTATTTTCAGTGCGTAATTATGTACGCGCGGGACGGATTTCATCGCTTGACTGGGACTGGGATGGGGGCCGAATTGCTAGGCGAACTCTGAATGTTCTAGGCGATCCTGTTGCAGTTTACTCAGGACTCGCTTGACGGTGTCCGGGGGCTGTATCACCGAATTGGTGGTTTGCCTTAAAAGGCTGCTTTGTGCTTCTTCTGCGAGGGTCGTAGTGTGCTCTTCCGTGCGGAGCGAGCGTTCTGTTTTTCCATTGACTGTTATGACCCCCTAGGTCCTGGTATCTTGAGCTTGAGGTATGCGTAATGCGTTACCGCATTGAATTTTGCAAATGCGGTTCGCCCGAGCAGTGCGTGATAGCCACTGCGGAATGGGACAATATCGAAGATTAACTCCTTGCTTTGGAAGTTGTCCGGAGATCCGAAGACCACTTCCAGTGTGATTGAGCCTGTGTAATGGGCCTCTACACCTGGGATGACGCCCTTAAAGGTGGTTTTGGTGGGTTTGATCCTCGAGGGATCTATACCCATTTTGCGCATTGTATCCTGATAGAGCAGGTTCAGGCTGCGGCCGCCGTCCATAAGGACTCGAGTGAGGTGAAATCCATCGATGATGGGGTCTAGGACCAGTGCGGCAGATCCACCATGACATATACTAGTGGGGTGGTCCCTGCGATCGAAGGTGATCGGAGAAGCGGACCATGGGTTGAACTTTGGGGCGACGGGCTCCATCGCATAGACGTCCCTTAGTGCACGCTTCCGTTCCCTCTTGGGAATGTGGGTTGCGTATATCATGTTCACCCTCTTCACTTGTGGGGGGAACCTCTTCTGTCCTCCCGTGTTCGGCGGCCGGGGCTCCTCCTCGTCATCACTATGCATCCCCTTGTCCTTGTTTTCGGCATTTAACTTGCCGGCATGCTTGAACACCCAGCATTCTCTGTTGGTGTGATTGGCTGGCTTATCGGGGGTGCCGTGGATTTGACATGAGCGATCAAGTATGCTATCCAAACTGGACAGGCCCGGAGTACTTCTTTTGAATGGCTTTTTCTGCTGACCGGATCTAGAGCCTCTGAATCCGGCATTGACTGACGTATCATCGGTGTTATCGCCATTGTTGTGGTGCTTTTGTCTGTTACGACGTGATCTGCCGTTTGCATCTTTGGTATCCGAAGTTCCCGGATTCCTTGATGTGTTGTTGCTGCGAGCCAACCATCTATCCTCACCCGTGCAAAAGAGGGTCATGAGTGTCGTGAGGGCTGCCATAGACTTCGGCTTCTCCTGGCCGAGGTGCCGGGCAAGCCACTCATCACGGATGTTATGCTTGAATGCCGCTCAGGCCTCTGCATCCGGACAGTCGACAATTTGGTTTTTCTTAGCTAGGAACCGTGTCCATAATTTCCTGGCCGATTCCCCTGGCTGCTGAGTTATATGGCTCAAGTCATCAGCATCCGGTGGTCGCACATAAGTGCCCTGGAAGTTCTCAAGGAATGCGTCTTCCAAATCCTCCCAACTGCCGACGGAGTCTGCTGGCAAGCTATTCAGCCAATGCCGAGCTGGTCCTTTGAGTTTTAGTGGGAGGTACTTGATGGCATGCAGATCATCACCGCGAGCCATGTGGATGTGAAGGAGGAAATCCTCAATCCATACAGCGGGATCTGTTGTACCATCATACGATTCGATATTTAGGGGTTTAAAACCCTCCGGGAATTCGTGATCCATAACTTCATCAGTGAAGCATAGGGGGTGTGCGGCGCCTCTGTGCCGGGCTATATCACGACGCAGTTCATATGAGTCTTGTCTGCTGTATTCGGCCCGGTCGGATTTACTTTTAGTGTATTCGGCGTGACGGTCATCGTCCCGCGTTGGCGCGCGCCCCTGTGACCCGTATATTGACCTTGCATGTTTTTCCCTGCTGTCCAACACGTCTTGCAGGTCCCGTGTGTTGCCCCAGGCCTTGGTATTTTTGTTTGAGTGGTGGCAGGGTGCAGGCTGAACTTCAGGTTGAAACGCTTCTCTGGCTCGGCCAAGAGGTGGCCAGTCAGCCGCATAGTACACTGGTGATGTAGGTTTCAATGCTTCCTCCTCGAGGTGAGGTAGCAACCTGCGCTTTGGGTAACTCTTGGAGGGGCACTCGAGTTCGTATTCCTCGGCCGCAAGGACTTCGATCCATCTGTCTGCTAACAAGTCTTGATCAGCTTGAAGCTGTTGCTTTTCTTCAGGCTATTTGCTGTGGCCCTAAGCCGGCGCTTGAAGCGCTCCTACTCAACGGGATCCTCTGGCACGATAAATTCTTCATCGCCGAGGCTCACCTCGTCTTTCGAGAGAGGCATGTAATTGTCCTCCTCTGATTCTTCATCTGCTGCCTGCTCTGGAGGGCTAGCTTGTTCACCCTTGAGGGAGTCCTGGATTAGCGGGTCTCTGGACAGCCGGACTATATCCTTTGGCCGGACTGTTGGACTATGAAGATACAAGATTGAAGACTTCGTCCCGTGTCCGGATGGGACTATACTTGGCGTGGAAGGCAAACTAGGCAATACTGATATGTATATCTCGTCCTTTGTAACCGACCTTATGTAACCCTAGCCCCCTCCGGTGTCTATATAAACCAGAGGGTTTTAGTCCGTATGACAACATACAATCATACCATAGGCTAGCTTCTAGGGTTTAGCCTCTCTGATCTCGTGGTAGATCAACTCTTGTAATACTCATATCATCAAGAACAATCAAGCAGGACGTAGGGTTTTACCTCCATCGAGAGGGCCCGAACCTGGATAAACATCGTGTCCCCTGCCTCCTGTTACCATCCGCCTTAGACGCACAGTTCGGGACCCCCTACCCGAGATCCGCCGGTTTTGACACCGACATTGGTGCCTTCATTGAGAGTTCCACTGTGTCGTCACCATAAGGCTTGATGGCTCCTTTGACCATCGCTAGCAATGCGGTCCAGGGTGAGGCTTTCCTCCCCCGGACAGATTTTCATATTCGGGGGCTTTGCACTGCGTCCCAATTCGCTTGGCCATCTGGAGCAGATTGAGAGCTACGCCCCTGGCCATCAGGTCAGATTTGGAAACTTGAACTACACGGCCGATATCCGCAGAGACTTGATCTTCGACGGATTCGAGCCCATGACAGACGCGCCGCGCAGTCACGACGAGCAGGACGTAACTCTACCGTCGGACAGTATTCGGGAGATCGCATCCGCAGCTACTCTGGCCTTTAATCTAGAGCAAGTCGCGCCATCCGAGAGCGGAGGGATGGACCCTGCCATGGAGGCCGCACTCTCAGTGGCGATAGAGCCGGATACTGACTTCACCCTGTATGAGAGCCGTGTCGCCAAACCACTAGATTTATCCCCGGCCACAGACTCCGAGCCGCCTACATCTGTGCCTGTCGAAACCGACGGGGCACCGATCATGGAGTTCACCTCCGCGGATATCTTTTAGCACTCACCTTTCGTAGATGTGCTAAATTCATTAAGGTCTCTCTCCCTGTCCAGAGAACCTTGGACGAACTATGTCCGGCTAGAATGGGATGCAAACGACGAGGAAATT
Organism: Triticum urartu; assembly: GCF_056163025.1. Classification (NCBI taxonomy): domain Eukaryota; kingdom Viridiplantae; phylum Streptophyta; class Magnoliopsida; order Poales; family Poaceae; genus Triticum; species Triticum urartu. The sequence continues at coordinate 249,581,068 of NC_141876.1, read as the reverse complement.
CACTGCCCACCCACCACCCACTTAGTAGCCACTGTCGACGACTTAACCGACATGCTCAACTTCGACTCCGAAGACATCAATGGTATGGACGACGATGCAGGAGACGAACAGGAACCACCGCCCATAGGGCGCTGGACCGCTACTTCATCACATGACATATACATGGTGGACACCCCCAAAGAAGCCAACAGCGATGAGACAGCGGAGGATGACACCTACAAGAAGCAACCCAAGCGTCGACGTCAGCGGCGCCACTATATGTCCCACCATAGAAAGCCACAGCGATAATAATAGTCCACGCGACTCTAGAAGAGACGACAACTGCACCACCCCGGTGGCAGAACACGATCAAGACGCAAACTGCAAACATAGTACGGATCCGACGTCCGAACACGATGACGCCAAAGATAAGCCTCATCAATCCCCGTCTAGGGAAGAAAACAGTCCGGACGAAGATGCACCCATCATCCCGGAAACACACTTGGAGCAAGAGGACCTCCGCAGAAGGCTTATTGCCACAGGGAGAAGCCTGAAGAAACAGAAGCAAAGGCTCAAGGTCGCACAAAATACGCTCAACAACAAGTGGAACAAAGTAACAAAGTATGGTTAAAGTTACCATCCAAATAGCTGTCCAAAGCGCAAGCTATTACCAGAATTCGATGATGAGGCCTTAGTGCCCATACAGCCGAAAAGCGATACAGCCAACCGGCCGGATCCACCACCCTGTGAATGTGATAGAGCGGCTAACAAAGTCACGCATAAGTCAACACATGATTTACGTGAGAACTTGCATAAAAAATCCGGCGCGACCAGATCTATCTATGGATCTAGGAAGCGCGCTACGGTACACAACCACCACCGAATACTACAACCGTCCGAACACCATGGCGCATCCCAATACAGGGGTGCCGCATATCCCTTATGTTTCACTGATGAGGTGCTGGATCACGAATTCCCAGAGGGATTCAAACCGGTGAACATAGAGGCGTACGACGGAACCACAGACCCTGGAGTCTAGATAGAGGACTTCATCCTCCACATCCATATGGCTCATTGAGACGATCTCCATGCCATTAAATACTTGCCCCTCAAGCTTAAAGGGCCAGCTAGGCACTGGCTGAAAAGCCTCCCTGAAAACTCAATTGGAAGTTGGGAGGAGCTCGAGGACGTTTTCCGGGCCAATCTTCATGGGACTTATGTCCGACCTCCGGATGCAGACGATTTAAGTCATATAATCCAGCAGTCCGGAGAGTCCGCCCGAAATCTTTGGAACAGGTTCCTCACCAAGAAGAACCAAATTGTCGACTGTCCGGACGCCGAAGCCTTAACAGCTTTCAAACACAGCGTCCGAGACGAATGGCTTGCCAGACACCTCGGTCAAGAAAAACCAAGAACAATGGCAGCCCTAACATGCCTCATGACCCGCTTTTGTGCGGGTGAGGACAGCTGGTTGGCCCGTAGCAGCACCAGCGACCCAAGCACATCCGAAGTCAGGGATGGCAATGGTAAACCATGCCACAACAAAAACAAGTGTCGAAATAAAGAAGGTAGCCTAGATAACATGGTTGTAAACGCTGGATTCAGGGGCTCTCGACCAGGTCAGCGGAAAAAGCCTTTCAAAGGCAGCATAGAAGGACAATCTGGCCTAAACAAAATTCTTGACAAACTCCGCCAGATTCACGGCACCCCAGACAAACCTACAAATCATACCCATAGAGAATGTTGGGTCTTCAAGCAGGCCGGTAAGCTAAACGCCAAACACACAGGGGAAGATACACCCAGCCAAGACGAGGATGAACCTCGCCAGCAAAGTGCCGGAGGACAGAAAAAGTTCCCACCAGAGGTTAAAACAGTAAACGTGATCCAGGTGACAAAGAGGAGAAGCAATCACGCACTCCGATGCACACGCGCCATAGAGCCTGTCACCCCTAGGCCCAACCCCTGGTCGGCCTGCCCGATCACTTTTGATCGCAGGGATCATGATAAACATATCCGGCGCGAAGGACTGACGGCCTTGGTGTTAGACCCAATAATAAATGGGTACCATTTCACACGGGTCCTCATGGACGGCGGCAATGATCTAAATCTGATATATCAGGACACAGTCCGCAAAATGGGGATAGACCCGACACAAATAAGCCACAATAATACTACCTTCAAGGGAGTAATACCAAGCCAAGAGGCCCACTGCACGGGCTCTCAACTACTAAGGGTGGTATTCGGTTCTCCCGATAACTTCCGAAGCGAAAAGTTAACTTTTCACATCGCTCCATTCCGAAGTGATTTTCAAGCACTACTCGGAAGGGCGGCTTTCACTCGTTTTAACGCAATACCGCATTATGCTTTTCTCAAGCTCAAGATGCCCGGTCCATGAGGCGTCATTACAGTTAGCGGAAATACGAACCGTTCTTTACGTACGGAAGAGGACACTGCGGCTCTAATAGCCGCACACTAGACGACCTCATCAACTATAAAAAATGGCAGGTCGTCAAGACCATAGACACGGTTAGACGGGTCCGGCGTTCCATCATACATGCATGAGATTGGTTTTCGAACCCTCATAAAACGATACCAGGGGCTTCCTGCGTGTAATCAGGGCCAGCCCGGCTCAACTAGGCCTCTCTGGAATTTTGATAATTCACTCTTCTTTGTGGCACGGCAACTTTCACCTAAGTTCTTTCCTTTTGCAGGTGACAATCATGCTACACCAGACCAGGACACAGCACAACGGAGACACAGGCGCAGACGTGCAGGAGGGACCCTCCCAAAGGTTTCTTTTTAGATTAAGGCCCTGCGTAAACCTTTTTTACTGTCTCTTGTTGCTCACATCCTCTGGATACTCCACATAACCGAGAAAGGATGCCGGCGTTATTGACATGTGGCCACGCCAGGATTTTGCACGTACCTGGACACATGGGGTTTCTTATAAAGGGCATTGTTTAGCCCGGTATATGTTATAAAGACCAAACACCTTAGGGAGTGTTTGGCGTCGCGAGTTTGGCCCTATATGCATCAGCTCCGAATCATGTCTTTGGTCAAATGTTGGGTTTGCCCAACTCCCATGTTTTGGTACCTTACGTTCCGTTATATCAGCTAAGGTAGCACTGGGAGAACAACTGCGATTGTGCCCTGGTTCATCCGGATGAGCACCTCAGTAGAGAAATCCGAAAACTGATTGTCATGATATAGCGAGAGACTAGTCAACCACTCGATGACTAATCGGAATCTTCGGGATTCCTCCGCATTAACGAAGGGCTGTTTCCCAGTCATGTACGTACGCGCCCCGTATTCGGACGAGCGTAGAAGTACCAGGGGCTATATAGTAGCCCGACTGTCAATCTCCTATGGCTAAGTGAAAGTGTTAAAGCAATATAGTATGATTGCCTCGTTCGCTACGCTATCACCTCCTTAACGGACGACTACAAACTTTGAGGTTATATACATATATACATAAACGGCCGCACACGAGGCATCATAGTACTTTCGGGAAAAAGTATAAATACAGCCTTGATTAATTCAGAAAAACATTGTTTGTACAATGGGACTACATGTCACTGGAAAATAATATTCTTCGAGCACTGAGCCTTTATCGAACGAGTGCCTTCAAGGACTTCTTCAAAGTAGTGCTCGGCAGCCACTCGGCCTATGGCCGAACCCTGTGCCGCAACAATGGTGGCCTCCATCTCCGCCCAGTATGTTTTGAGACAGGCAAGGGCCATCCGTGCACCTTCCATGCACGCCAATCTCTTTACAACATCAATGCGTGGTACAGCATCAAGGAATTGTTGCAATAAGCTAAAGTAGCTATTCGACCTTGGCCCTCCTGGCCTCAGGTGATCCACAACGGACCTCATGGCAAGTCCGGACAACCTATGGAGCTCGGCCCAACCGGTCAATCGCTCATTCAGCAGCAGTGGATGGACTGGAGCGTGAAACTGTGACCAGAACAACTTTTCCACTTCGGGACCTTTCTGATCCTTGAAGTACTCAGCTGCATCAGCAGCACTTGCAGCCAAATCCATGTACGCATCCGCAGAACTCCAGAGCCGGTCCAGAGGAGCATACTTCGGATCTCTGAACTTAGTCCGCAACAAGAAGGGCTTCCCAGACATGATATCTGCAGCTTGACTTAGCTCCTCCTTCGTCGCTCTAATTTTGGAGCGGGCTTCCTTGGCAGCCACCCGGGCCTTCTCCAGGTCCGTTGCCTTCGCCTGGTTTTCTTCTTCAAGAAGCTAGTAACGGTTAGCAGCATCTTTTAACTCTACAGCCATCTTGGCTATTTTTTCCTTGCTCTCGCAATGCACGGCCTGTTCGGCCCTTAACTCTTTGGCCGCCTTTAAAGCAGCCGCATTGCTACTCCTTGCTTGCTCCTTGGCTCAGGCAAGCTCCGCCCGAAGGATCTCCACGGTGGCAGCTCCATCTGCAGTCACAACATATTACAGATACTGGCATCATGCTGCTCTCTTATTATGTGATGATCACCAGAAAAATCACTCACCCTGTGCCTCGTCAAGCCACAGGTCGAGGAGCAAAGCTTAGTGCGGCTGCCGCCTGAAGTTCGACCTCCACTATCCCAGCATCGACCACGATGGATGTGCTTGAATCATGCCATCGCCGACCTCGATGGTTGAGCTCCTCCTATCTCCCGCCACAGGCTGATGATTGACCTCCTATGACGCCGCCACCGCCCACCGACCGAGGATTGAGCTCTTCTCAAGTAGCCGCTGCCTAGACCGCCGCCACCATCTCTATACGCAGAGCAGCTGTTTTTTATGGGTATATCCGCAGAGCGGCTGTTTACATGGTTTCTCACCATAACTCAATTATATGGACAGGGTAGTACATCACATACGGTTATGTAACGGCAACCGTGTCTAACCTACTTTGTCTTCTCACACGATTTGGTGCAGAAATCGTGTGTGATGTTGTAATACCTAACACACAAACGACATGTATAAACAGTGTGCCCTATACAACATATAGTGCCATAAGTAGTTCCCGACTGTTAGCTTATCTCCACAATCTCACCATTTCCCCCAAATCCCTACATAGCCTCCAAATTCCCTCACATGGCGCTGACATTGGGGGAATGCGGATGAGTGGTGCTGATGGTTTCGGTGCGGCTGCTCCTGCTCGTATCGCTGCCACGACGGCGGTCGCCGCCAGGCACTTGCCTAAGGTCATCAGAAGGTAGGTGTATTACGGATCCGAATAGTCCTGTCAGGTTCCAATCTATCCCGATCTATTTTAGCATGTACAAAGTATAGCTCCTTGCTGAATCCGTCCTGAATGACCCCCCAGGAAAGCGATTTGCTGCCGGATCCGGAGCATGACTCCAGACTCCCGCAACACGAGTTTGGCTCCGAGTTTTGTGCCATCGAGAAGTACCAAAAGCTGAGTTGTGTGCACGAGCACACTCCCGATCGACGTGTATGCAGGAAGGGATTTGACACTCGCAGACGGTTTCTCAGTTGCCCCTTAGAGGTTAGTGCTAATTAAGTTCATCATTTTACTTCATTTAATTCCACCGCTCATCCAGAATACTATTTAACATTGGTAGGGATATGAGTCTTGTGCCTTTGTTAACTGGCTGAATGAAGAATGGCATGGCAGGGCTCAGAGTGTTATCACCAAGCTCACAGAAGATAACGTAAAGCTGAAGAAGAAACTGGCTGATCTAGAATGCACAATCAGTACGATGAAGCAAGAGAGACTCAATCACAGGCAACAAATGAAAGAAAGAGACAAGAAGGAACTAGCTTGTGTAGTTGTGGTTGTCGCATTAGCCTTGTTCTATGCGCTGTTTGGAATGATGATTAGGGGTTTTGTTTGACAGTATTGCTAAAGCACATCTAGATGTGCTCTAAGTAATGCACATCTAGGTCATATGCCATTGATGTTACACGAAGATTCATGCAGATATTTTTCTTTGTCTTTTATCTTTTCCTTCTAGTTTGATTATTACTGGCTATATTAATAAGAAGAGCTCAATGTATTGCTTGCCAACTGTCCTACTTCATTCCCACCGGTACTGATGCATAATCCAAAAACTCGTTCCTTGTTTTTGTCCTGAAAAAGGAAACCAGCCAAATAGCTAATAGGAGTCCTGCGCAACCCTGGGAATTTGGAGCAACTGGGTACAAATAATTGCGGTTGATTATATCAGCGGTTACATAATACGTCAACCCCCGCTTCAATCCCCGCTTCAATTGGTAGTTCCTCTTTTCTGCATACCCCGCTTAAGTGTCCACCATCTTTATCGTCCCCGGCAGGCCGCGCTACACACTGGCACACACTCTACAGCCATGTCGAGCGACAGCGAGGACGACAGTTCGGCTAGCAGTCTAGCGCCCGATGATAGGTCAACATCGAAATCACCCCGCTCATGTTCCATGAGTTTGGCGTCAAGCCCAGACCTTGATTTTATCATGTTGATGGAACGTACACCGCCTCCAGAGTCGTTAGACGACAACCATATGGACGAGGAGCCATTAGTGGACGAAGAAGAGGACAACGATTATGATGAGGAGGAATGGTTGAACAAGGAGGAGGAGGACGATGACAGCAACGACGATGACGACGGCAGCGGTGATGAAAAGACAACGATCAGTGGCAAGAAGCATCCTAGCCAAGACGATGTCGCGGGGCCATCCAACCACAACAACAAGAAGAAGAAGGACTAAATTAAGCAGACTATATATATCTCTGTTTATCCTGTCAGTCTCATCGCACAGGGTTAGTAATATGTATTCGACAAAGATCTTCTACATTATCGCCCACATGTTGGTTTGTTGAACTATGTGCCCTGACGAGCACACAATTCACAAAGAAAGAGCGTATGGGCTGTCTATAATGATCACACACAATTCTGATTACTGACCTGTTTGTCGGGTATCACACACATCTTGTTACACCGAATCGTTTGTGTTCACCTCAATAATCGCAAATAGTTCATCGGAGTGAACTGTATGCCGTATATCGCACACACCTTGATGTGACTGGCCATTTCAACTGTTTTGTCTCATCGCAAACAGTTCGTACAGATCAACCATATGCCCCTCATCGCACACGCAACTAAAATCTGAACCATGGTTGATGTTTCTTCCATCGCAAATGTTTTGCACCTTTTTTGATGGTTTTTTACATCACCGTTTGCGATTAATGTATCGCACACAATTTCGTCAAAGGGTCTCTGATCGTAGTGTCGCGTTAGCAGCGTCCTAAAGTAGTGTTTGATAGCCAAAATGGCCGCATCTTCATCATGGTTTATCAGAGCCAGTATTAAATGATTGGGGTTTTCAAGCCAGCACGGAGAATGGGTTATTTTTGAAGAGCCGCCCTATTAGATATAATGTTGTGTTATCTAATTGACCGGCCCTTGAATTTTTTCAACTTGTGCTATCTAGTAATCTACAACACTTATGGATATCTCAAACATATATTTATCGGGTTGCACCACAATCACGAGCAGGGATTTTATTTCAGGGACAAAGGCATTATTACAGGATATTCATACCGAGTTACGACCATGGTCAAGGATTGTAACATCCCAAATTTTCAATTTGGAATGTTATACATAGATCATCCATGCATATCTTGTTTTATTGCTTTTCCGTTCCGTAATCCTCGAAATCCTAAGCAGCTCAAGGACTCTCAGAGAGAGTTGGGGATTTCCCGGTCTTCATATTTGATTCTTTTATCAAATGATGAAAAGAGGATTTGATTTTAATTATTTCTCTCTGAAAAATATATCACATTAAAAATTAAAGAGAGGAGATAATATGACTTCTCCAAAATAAATGAAATATTGGAGGAAAAATATTAAAATCATTAAATTGATTTTTATTGGATTTTATTTGCATTAGAAAAATTACATGTTTTTTTTCAAAATTGCATTTTAGGGCCAAGAAAATGTTCATCTTGTTCTAAATATTTTATTTAGACGGTGAAAAATTGTTTTGGCATTTTTAGGTTTTTATTTATTTTTTCTAGGATTTTATTTCGGTCGGCGAAGTTTTTTTTTTTTAAAAAGGGGTTCCGCGCCGACTGGGCCTAAGGCCCAGCCGCGCCAGGCCGCCGCCGCGGCCAGCTCCAGCGCGCGCTCCGCCGCCGCCGCCACTCGGACCGGAGTCCGAGTTGGACTCCGCAGCCGCCGCGCCTTGCCCCCTCCTCCAAGTCGCCGCCCCCGCCCCTTTATGTGCATCACCACCCCCGCCCCCAACACCCCCACCGCCGCCTAGCCCCGCCGCCCCTGCCGCGCTCGCCGCCGCAGCCTCCTGCGCGCACGCGCGCGCCGCCGACGCCACTCGGACCGGAGTCCAAGTTGGACTCCGCCTCCGCTACGCCTTGCCCCCTTCTCCAAGTCGCCGCCCCCGCCCCTTTATATACGTCACCACCCCGCCCCCAACACCACCACCACCGCCGCCTAGCCCCGCCGCCGCCCGCGCTCGCCACCGCAGCCACCGTCTAGCGCCGCCGCCGCCAAGCCCCGCCGCCCCGTGAGCCACCGCCCCGCACCCCGCCCCGCCGGAGCCCCTCGCGGGAGGTAGCCACCGCGCCCTGCCGCCGGTTTTTTTATAAAAACCGTTCAGTTTTTTTGAAAACCCTAGATCCGTTTTTTTCGGATTCACCGGTTTTTCTCGGTTCTTCTAGTTAGCGCACATTCGTCCGAACGTTCGTTTTAACGAACGGTTCCTCACCCGTTAGAAAAAACTAACGGACGCTCGTTCGTTAGTCCGTTCGTGACTTTTCTTTTATCGCATTTATTCCGCGAATTTTTTCTGATCGTGATTTCTGATCCGATCTTAGTTTCTGTTTATCTTTTTGCTCGTTTAACGGAATCAGGCGATTCAAGCGCCTGGAGTTTCGTCTCGAAACCCTCTTTCCGTTCAACCAACTCAAACAAGTTTTTGCTACTGTAAAATATGACCTAGTTTCAGATTAGTAAATGAAGCTTCTTTCTTTCGCCGTTTGAGTTTCGTTGCTCCGTTTGTTTTGATTCTTTTTGCGAACCGGAGTTCTTAATTTGAACTTTCTGGTCAACCTCTCTTATTTGAGTTTTGCTTGTGCATCGTTGCTTGTTACTTATGTATGTTATTGTTTGCTTGCGATAGAATTCCCGGAGTGCGAAGCGTGTTACTACGAGTCTCTAGGATTCGCGAATCGTCACCAAGGCAAGTAACACTTTGATCATATCCCATTATTACCCAGTTTTTATGCATTAGTTCCAATCCTCAAACATTGCATGATTAGGATGTCATTAACTTGTGGGTTGGGAAGTAGTTGCTGAGGTAGAACCTATTTCCCTATTACATTCAAACCCTTGGGAGTTACTTCTACGTATTGCTTATTGCTATGCTATGCTCGTAGACGTGGTTTGGGTTTGAGTGAAATTCATGTCAGATGTGAGATTATTAATTAATGGTTCAACTTAAGGTGGCAACTTAATCAAACAACTGGGTGGATTGAGTCACCTGGGGAACCCAGTGTTGTCTGTTTTTTTGGAAATCCCGGGGTACCCATGTGATCTTCCTATGGACCGCCACCCAGGCTCAAAGGGAACTGAGATGATTCATGCTAGAAACTTCCGTGTGCAGCCACAAGCTATTATGGGCTCTAGCATAGTTGAGTAAGTTACGTGAAGCTCTTGAAGAGGTAGATCAGCAGGTAGTGGGTTTTGTAGGTTTGGTATGGTCTACTCGGAGTAGAGAGTCTCGGTCATCCGTTTCTCAAACACCATGTAGTGCCAGAAATTCAACGGAGGCGATCGAGTCTTGTGGGGAAAAGTGCGCAAACCTCTACAGAGTGTACAATCTAATCATGGTTAGCCGTGTCCCAGGTTATGGACAATTCTTGAGTATCTAGTACTTGGGTTATCACATGTATCTCACCATGCTTAATTAATACTGTTGGGATGTTAATTCACTTTAATTGGGATTGAGTTGGGGATACCTTCTCAATGATGTTTCAACCACCATGATAGTAAATTAAAATCAATTCCGTTGTTGTAGGAAAAAATTGGCTTTTCGCAAAACTACAACCATACAGCTTTCCACCAGCCATATATGCATGTAGTGATAGTATTATTCTGTTTCTGCTCTACTGTGTTATATTGCCAGCATATTCCATGTGCTGACCCGTTTTCGGGCTGCAACGTATTATGTTGCAGACTTTTCAGACGAGGAGTAAGGTTCGTTAGGTCGTTGCCATGTAGCTCAGCTATGTCGTTGGAGTTGATGGACTCACTTTATCTTCCAAGCCTTCCGCTATTATCGCATTAGATGGCCTTAAGCCATATTATTGTAATAAGTTCTCTTTGGAGAAATTCGATGTAATAGTGTGTGATTGCTACTCTGTTATAAATCCTTCGAGTACTGTGTGTGTCAGCATTACCGATCCAGGGATGACACTGAAGCACAGAGACTTGACCATCTGAGGTCGGGTCTCTACAAGATGGTATTAGAGCACACGCTGAGTGTACGACACGACCACTAAGATAAACCCTAGGTCACATTTCTCTTCTCATTTCTGACTCCTCTCCATTTTCTACTCTTTAGGATGACGGAGATGAAGAACAAGTTTGCACAACCGTATGAAGACACACCTTTTGGACGCCACTTGATGGAAGTCACTAGGTACTTGAACATTGGAATACCAAGCTTCACCGGGACGTACAACGCCACTTTACCTGAAGAGGAGTGCTGGATGATTCAAGTACAAGTTCCAGGAAGGACGTTCTCGCCAACTTCTAAACCCATAGAATTTTCCTTCGACACACCAACCTGGAGTTTAGGAAAGAGTATGGAAGCTCACATCACCATGGGACGCATTGGAGAAGTTTACAACAGGGAACTCAAGGACAGTATTTACCAAATATGTGGGCACCGAGACGAGCAATGGGAAGTAATCAGCACTAAGAAGGATAGATCCATTGCAGCTTTCATCCAGGAGTTAAACCAGCACATTCGACATCAGGAGAACCAGATGTGTGCGGACATGATGGACTTGAAGAAGGCGAAGACTAGGATCATCGAGCTGGAGGAAGAACTCAAGTTTACCCGCGATGGATATGAGGAGGAAATCAAGACCCTACTGGAGAAGAATGACGACTTAGTCAAGAAGATCGGAGTATTCATAGGAGGACCAGCACCAATAGAAGAAGAAGAAGAACCCAAGGAAATACGCCCCAAGGACTACATCATCATCGACGACACCGACTCCGACCCTAGTGATGATGACTTTGAAGACGAAGCTGGAGCAGAGATCATGGAGTCTTCCACCGATCAAAATTTCTAGACGACTACCATATATTAGTAGTATTTCCCCCATGTATATAGTAGTAGTGAGCACTTTTGCGATAGTTCTAGACCGTTTGTATGCCCTTGCTTGATTGATTGAGTGAAATGATTGTGTTTGTCTCATGTGCATATGGGTAGTGTTTTCTCGTTAGACCTCTTCTATTCTAAATCTCTCCCATCTAAACCCCTCAGATGCCTCCGAGATGTGACACCAGTTTTGCCTTCCCACCGGAGCTCACTTAGTTGATCCAGCAGCAGAATGCCTTGATGCAATTGCTAGTTCAGAACCAGGGCAACAACAACAACAACAACCCACCGCTAGTGGACAACCTAGCCCGTTTTCTAAGGTTACAGCCTCCGGTGTTTTCCAGTAGCACCGAGCCTATAGTTGCTGATGATTGGCTACGCCGAATTGGAAGGGAGTTGAACACCGCAGGTTGCACAAATGCTGAGAAGGTGCACTTTGCTGCACATCAAGTGGATGGACCAGCAGCCTCATGGTGGGAGAATTACACAACCACTTTTCCTATAGCGAATGTCACTTGGGACTAGTTTCAGCAAGCTTTCCGCACATCCCATGTCTCCACTGGAGCTATGCAAATGAAGAAGCGGGAGTTCCGCAACTTACGCCAGGGGAACCGTACTGTGGCTCAGTACGTGGATGAGTTTAGCAAGTTATCTCGCCACGCCCCTGATGATGTGGCCACAGATGCCGCGAAGTAGGAGAAGTTTATGGAAGGGCTGAATGATGAGATGAGCATGCAGTTGATGGTAGCAACCTTCAACAACTACCAGGAGTTGGTAGATAAGGCTCTTATGATTGAAGGGAAACAACAGCAGATTGAGAGCCGCAAGAGAAAGTATGGGCAAGGGAAGTATAACTCAGGAGCTCAGCAGAAGCCTCGCCTAACCCCGAACACGGGAGGACTTGTTCACAACCATGGAGGTCACAACCACACTGGAGGAGGATCACATAACCACAGTGGTGCTAAGAATGGGAATGGGAACGGAGCTAACAACAATCAGAACCGCTCCAACCCGTCCACTCCCGCCAAAAGAGACTTAAGTCAGGTTACCTGTTTTAAGTGCGGGAAGACAGGGCACTATGCCAATGATTGCCCCGAAGGAAGGAATGGAAATGGAAATGGAAGCAGTGGGAAGAATCCCAATCCATTCAACAAAGGACAAGTGAACCACGTTAACGTGGAGGAGGTTGAAGAGCAGCCGAACACGGTAATAGGTAAGTTTTTGGTTATGTCATTTACCGCTCTTGTTCTTTTCGATACTGGTGCATCCTATTCATACATATCAAGGGGATTTGTGGATAAGTTTAAACTACCAATCCAAACCGTTAGGACCCCTCTTTTAGTGAGTTCACCCGGAGCAGAGTATATGGCTAGCCCATGGTGTGACCAGATACCCTTAACCATTGGTACACAGGTTTTTCCGTCCGACCTAATTATCTTGGAGTCACAAGGATTGGATGTGATATTGGGTATGGACTGGATGTCAAAGTGTGGAGGAAGCATTGACTGTGCTAGTAAGTCGATTTATCTCACCACCCCGGAAGGAAAAAGGATTAAGTATGTATCTAGGCATGTGCCTAGGAGGAGTCAAGTGAATGCCCTTACGGGAGATGTTCAGGAGGAAATGCCTGTAGTGAAGAATTACCCGGATGTTTTCCTAGAGGAGTTACCAGGCATGCCACCGGACAGAGATATTGAGTTTTTGATAGAGCTGTTACCAGGAATAGGACCAATATCCAAGAGACCCTATCGGATGCCCGCAAATGATCTGGAAGAAATTAAGAAACAGATCAAGGAGTTATTGGAGAAAGGATATATCTGAAGAAGTTCATCACCTTGGGGAGCCCTAGTACTTTTGGTTGAGAAGAAGGATAAATCCCTGAGGATGGTTGTTGATTATCGAGCATTGAATGAAGTGACGATTAAGAACAAGTACCCACTGGCGATGATCAACGATCTGTTTGATCAGTTGCAAGGAGCTAAAGTGTTTTCGAAGATCGATTTGCGATCGGGGTATCATCAGTTGAAGATACGAGAGAAGGACATACCAAAGACGGCGTTCACAACGCGATATGGACTATGCGAGTACACGGTCATGTCGTTTGGACTGACTAACGCCCCTACCTATTTCATGAGCATGATGAACAAGGTGTTCATGGAGTATTTGGACAAGTTTGTTGTGGTGTTTATTGATGATATCATGGTATACTCGAAGAAGGAGGAGGAGCACAAAGAGCATTTGCGTTTAGTTCTCTAGAAGCTCAGGGAACACCAGTTGTATGCTAAGTTTAGCAAATGCGAGTTTTGGCTGAAGGAAGTCGGATTCCTTGGACATGTTATATCAGGAGAAGGTATAGCAGTAGACCCCAGAAAGGTCCAGTCAGTCACTGAATGGTTGGCACCCACCTCAGTTAGCGAGATCCGCAGTTTTCTTGGACTCGCAGGATACTACCGGAGATTCATTGAGAATTTTTCCAAGATTGCAAAACCAATGACTGAACTGTTGAAGAAGGATACCAAGTTTAAATGGACAGAAGATTGTGAAGCAAGTTTCTAGGAGTTGAAGAAACGTTTGACTACAGCCCCAGTGCTAGTACTGCCAGATATACATAAGGGTTCCAAGTGTATTGCGACGCCTCTCGCTTAGGACTTGGATGTGTGCTTATGCAGGACGGAAGAGTTGTTTCGTATGCCTCACGACAACTAAAACCTCATGAGTTGAATTATGCCACGCATGATTTGGAGCTAGCAGCCGTAGTGCATGCGTTGAAGACTTGGAGACATTACCTTATTGGAAACCGTTGTGATGTGTACACAGATCACAAGAGTTTGAAGTACATCTCCACCCAGAAGGAGCTGAACCTTAGGCAGAGGAGATGGTTGGAGCTTATAAAGGTTTATGACATGAAGCTACACTATCATCCAGGAAAGGCCAATGTCGTAGCAGACGCATTGAGTCGGAAGAGTTATGCTAATACCCTTGAAAGTAAAGGACTGCCGAAGGAATTAGCAAAAGACATCATGGAACTTCAGTTGGAGATTGTACCTAGAAGGTTCATTGCCACAATGGAGGTTCAGTCGACATTGCTGGACAAGATTCATGAAGCTCAGAAAGATGATAAAGAGATTGCCGAGATAAAGGAGAAGATGGGAAAAGGAAAGGCCAAAGGTTTTCGTGAAGATGAGCACGATACCCTATGGTTTGAGGACCGAGTTTATGTGCCCAACAACCAGGAGATCAGGAAGTTAATACTTCAAGAGGCCCATGACTCACCATACTTGATACACCCCGGAAACACCAAGATGTATTTGGATTTGAAGGAACGTTTCTGGTTGACTGGTATAAAGAAGGATATTGCCTAGTATGTAGCCATATGTGATGTATGTCAGAGAGTTAAGGCCGAACATCAGAAGCCAGCAGGACTGTTACAGCCTATGCCGATACCCGAATGGAAGTGGGATAAACTTGGCATGGACTTTATCACCGGATTACCCAGGACTAAAGCAGGATATGATTCCATACGGGTAGTAGTTGATCGTTTGACCAAAGTAGCTCACTTCATCCCAGTGAAAACCACCTATACAAGTGCAAAGTTGGCCAAGATCTATATGTCCAAAATCGTATGTCTGCATGGAGTTCCCAGGACCATCATATCGGATCGAGGAACACAGTTTACTTCAAAGTTTTGGCATTGGTTACACCAGACTTTGGGAACGAGATTGGAGTTCAGTACAGCGTTTCACTCGCAGACAGATGGACAGACTGAGAGAGTCAATCAAATTTTGGAGGACATGTTGAGAGCCTGTGCGCTAGATTATGGATCCAGTTGGGATGACAATTTGCCGTATGTAGAGTTCTCATACAATAATAGCTACCAAGCCAACTTGAAGATGGCACCGTTTGAAGCCCTGTATGGACGCAGGTGCAGAACACCGTTGATGTGGGATGAGGTAGGAGACCGACAGTTGTTTGGACCAAACTTGATTAAAGAATCTGAGGAGAAGGTAAAAATGATCCGAGACCGACTGAAGATTGCTCAGTCTAGGCAGAAGAGTTATGCAGACTCAAAACGCTAGGAGGTAACCTAAGAAATTGGAGATAGAGCATATCTGCGAGTATCGCCCTTGCGAGGAGTGAAACGTTTTAGAGTTAAAGGAAAGTTAGCCCCGAGATTTGTAGGACCGTATCGCATTTTGGAACGGATGGGAGAAGTTGCCTACAAGTTGGAGTTACCTGAGGGGTTGTCAGGAGTCCACGATGTGTTCCACGTTTCACAGCTGAAGAAGTGTCATGCTGAGATGGCGGAAATACCATTAAGAGATACAGTACCCTTGGAGGCGATTCAGTTGGACAGTGATTTGACTTATGAGGAGAAGCTAGTTAAGATTCTTGAGTTTGCCAGCAGAGTCACCCGCAGTAAGGTTATCAAGTTTTGTAAAGTTCAGTGGAGCCACCATACCAAGGATGAAGCTACCTGGGAACGAGAGGATGATCTCCGCAAGGACCCCCCATACCTATTTTCTAGCCAACCCGAATCTCGAGGGCGAGATGCATCTTAATGGGGGTAGGTTTGTAACATCCCAAATTTTCAATTTGGAATGTTATACATAGATCATCCATGCATATCATGTTTTATTGCTTCTCCATTCCGTAATCCTCGAAATCCTAAGCAGCTCAAGGACCCTCGGAGAGAGTTGCGGATTTCCCGGTCTTCATATTTGATTCTTTTATCAAATAATGAAAAGAGGATTTGATTTTAATTATTTCTCTCCGAAAAATATTTCACATTAAAAATTAAAGAGAGGAGATAATATGACTTCTCCAAAATAAATGAAAGATTGGAGGAAAAATATTAAAATCATTACATTGATTTATATTGGACTTTATTAGGATTTTATTTGCATTAGAAAAATTGCATGTCTTTTTCAAAATTGCATTTTAGGGCCAAGAAAATGTTCATCTTGTTCTAAATATTTTATTTAGATGGTGAAAAATTGTTTTGGAATTTTTAGGTTTTTATTTTTTTTTCTAGGATTTTATTTCGGTCGACGAAGATTTTTTTTTAAAAAGGGGTTCCGCGCCGACTGGGTCTAAGGCCCAGCCGCGCCAGGCCGCCGCCGCCGCGGCATCCTGCGCGCGCTGCCGCCGCCGCCACTCGGACCGGAGTCCGAGTTGGACTCCGCAGCCGCCGCGCCTTGCCCCCTCCTCCAAGTTGCCGCCCCCGCCCCTTTATATACGTCAACACCCCCGTCCCCAACACCACCGCCGCCGCCTCGCCCCGCCACCCCTGCCGCGCGCAGCTGCCGCCACCGCCACTCGGACCGGAGTCCGAGTTGGACTCCGCCTCCGCCGCCCCTTGCCCCTCCTCCAAGTCGCCGCCCCCGCCCCTTTATATACGTCACCAACCCCGCCCCCAACACCACCACCGCCGCCGCCTAGCCCCGCCGCCCCAGCCGCCCGCGCTCGCCGCCGCCGCCGCCTAGCGCCGCCGCCAAGCCCCCCCGCCGCCGCCAAGCCCCGCCGCCCCGCACCCCGCCCCGCCGGAGCCCCTCGCCGAAGGTAGCCACCGCGCCCCGCCGCCGGTTTTTTATAAAAACCGTTCGGTTTTTTTGAAAACCCTAGATCCGTTTTTTCGGATTCGCCGGTTTTTCTCGGTTCTTCTAGTTAGCGGACGTTCGTCCGAACATTCATTTTAATGAACGGTTCCTTGCCCGTTATAAACAACTAACGAATGCTCGTTCGTTAGTCTGTTCATGAGTTTTCTTTTATCGGATTGATTCCGCGAATTTTTCTGATCGTGATTTCTGATCCGATCTTAGTTTCTATTTATCTTTTCGCTCGTTTAACGGAATCAGACGATTCAAGCGCCTGGAGTTTCGTCTCGAAACCCTCTTTCCGTTTAACCAACTCAAACAAGTTTTTGCTACTGTAAAATTTGACCTAGTTTCAGATTAGTAAACGAAGCTTCTTTCTTTCGCCGTTTGAGTTTCGTTGCTCCGTTTGTTTTGATTCTTTTTGCGAACCGGAGTTCTTAATTTGAACTTTCTGGTCAACCTCTCTTATTTGAGTTTTGCTTGTGCATCGTTGCTTGTTACTTATGTATGTTATTGTTTGTTTGCGATAGAATTCCCAGAGTACGAAGCGTGTTACTACGAGTCTCTAGGATTCGCGGATCGTCAGCAAGGCAAGTAACACTTTGATCATATCCCATTATTACCCAGTTTTTATGCATTAGTTCCAATCCTCAAGCATTGCATGATTAGGATGTCATTAACTTGTGGGTTGGGAAGTATGTGCTGAGGTAGAACCTATTGCCCTGTTACATTCAAACCCTTGGGAGTTACTTCTACGTATTGCTTATTGCTATGCTATGCTCGTAGACGTGGTTTGGGTTTGAGTCAAATTCATGTCAGATGTGAGATTGTTAATTAATGGTTCAACTTAAGGTGGCAACTTAATCAAACAACTGGGTGGATTGAGGCACCTGGGGAACCCAGTGTTGTCTGTTTTTTGGAAATCCCGGGGTACCCGTGTGATCTTCCTATGGACCGCCACCCAGGCTCAAAGGGAACTGAGATGATTCATGCTAGAAACTTCCGTGTGCAGCCACAAGCTATTATGGGCTCTAGCATAGTTGAGTAACTTACGTGAAGCTCTTGAAGAGGTAGATCAGCAGGTAGTGGGTTTCTTAGGTTTGGTATGGTCTACCTGGAGTAGAGAGTTAACGTTTCTGAAAGACTGTGTCTCAGTCATCCGTTTCTCAAACACCATGTAGTGCGAGAAATTCAACGGAGGCGATCGAGTCTTGTGGGGAAAAGTGCGCAAACCTCTACAGAGTGTACAATCTAATCATGGTTAGCCGTGTCCCCGGTTATGGACATTTCTTGAGTATCTAGTACTTGGGTTATCACATGTATCTCACCATGCTTAATTAATACTGTTGGGATGTTAATTCACTTTAATTGGGATTGAGTTGGGCATACCTTCTCAATGATGTTTCAACCACAATGATAGTAAATTAAAATCTATTCCGTTGTTGTAGGGAAAAACTGGCTTTTCGCAAAACTACAACCATACAGCTTTCCACCAGCCATATATGCATGTAGTGATATATTGCCAGGATATTCCATGTGCTGACCCGTTTTCGGGCTGCAACGTATTATGTTGCAGACTTTTCAGACGGGGAGTAAGGTTCGTTAGGTCGTTGCCGTGCAGCTCAGCTATGCTGTTGGAGTTGATGGACTCACTTTATCTTCCAAGCCTTCTGCTCTTATCGCATTAGATGGCCTTAAGCCATATTATTGTAATAAGTTCTCTTTGGAGACATTCGATGTAATAGTATGTGATTGCTACTCTGTTATAAATCCTTCGAGTACTGTGTGTGTCAGCATTACCGATCCAGGGATGACACTGAAGCACAGAGACTTGACCATCTGAGGTCGGGTCGCTACAAGGATTCATTCAACAAATCATGATGAGTTACATTATTCAAATCCAGTTTATATCACGTATGCAAGGCCCATGTCACCGCAAGCACGCATGAAGACACTTGGGGCTAATATAGGTTGGTTTTTAAATCATTACATTGTCAACAAGACCCTATTATCTCAAGAAGATGAGCCAGCCTTTCTATATTTTTCGAAGTCCCAGCCCAGTACTTCTTACAGATTAAATTTATTAAAGTCCCAAGATACTGCAGGCATGCGACCCGGCACTTGGGGGCTACCGTATTCAGTTATTCAAACAGATTATAAGGTCCAAATTGAAGACCCGACACATCACATACTGATGAGCCGGCCCTTGGGGGCTACACCAGCTGAAGCTTTATATGGTATATGACACTTAAAAGTTCCAGGTTGCTGCAGGCAAGACAACCCTTTAATTGCGGACTACAGAGTCAAAAATATTATTGCACAACACCAAGTCATCATGGATAAACTCGGAGCTTGGGGGCTACAGGTAATATGGAGATAAAAATAGCGGAACATTTTCAAGCTATCAATTTTGAGTGAGCTAGATCTCATGTCTTGGCGGATCTGAAGTATTTAAAGTCGGGTCAACATTACATGGATTTTTGTTATTCCCAACAATTTTGTCAAGTCAGCTGGAGTCTAGTTATTTGAACCGGCGTCACCAACAAATCATGACCCGGTATTATCAAAATCACAACCCGATAGAGTTTATACAAGTCGCCCAACTTCACAGCAATGGAAGACCGGCTCAATGTTATGTGGAATTCTTATCCCCAAGGTTTTCATCAAGCCAAAGTATTGGAGGCCGACTCAATGGCATATGGGTGTTGTATTCCCAATATTTTATTACAAAGGACATGGACTTACAAGATGATTATGAACATGGCTCGTTCATATGAAGAAGAAACCCGGATTTTCGAGGAGCCACTTCATTGAAATAAGCCGGCTAGGGGAGCGAGCTGTTCACTTAACATATTTATTATTGTTATTTTAGGAGCTTACAAGAAATAAATTCATGCTAACCTGGGGGCTAATGTTGGGGATATAGCCCACGGTATGACCCATACATGACTTGGCGACTCACTGGAGACCCGGCCGAGTTTGGCAGTTTATTGCTCACCCGGCAGAGACGGGTCAGAGGAGTGCTAAGACCCAGAGGCCCAGAAGGCTCAAGGCCCAGAAGGCCGACTCATGTTACGTTAGGTCGGCTCTTACAAAGGAAGAAAGACTAGGATTCCACTTGTAATAGATTAGTCCTAGTCCTACTAGGACTCCACATGTAACCCACCCCTCCAACTTATATAAGGAGGAGCAGGGCACCCGAAGAGGGACAAGTTTTACAAGTTAGGTTTTAGACAGACAAGTCAATAGCTCTCGAGATAGAGCACCCTTGTAATCGTGATCATCAACGTCAATATGAATCAAGCAGGATGTAGGCTTTTACCTCCACCGTGAGGGGCCGAACCTAGGTATAAAACCTCGCGTCCCTCGTCCCACTCAACCCCTCTCAAGCTACTACATAGATGTGTTGGCCTCACGACTAAGTACTTGCAATGAGGACATCTGCCGTGACAAATCCACGACAGTAACTTTACTTGAGGCTATATTTTTATTCACCACATGATATGTGTTTTTCTTGGAATGTCTTGTGTGATTTGAGTCTTTGCTTTTTAGTTTGCCACAATCATCTTTGCTGTACACACCTTTTGAGAGAGACACACATGAATCGTGATTTATTAGAATACTCTATGTGCTTCACTTGTATCTTTTGAGCTAGACAAATTTTCTCTTGTGCTTCACTTATATCTTTTTAGAGCACGACGGTGGTTTTATTTTATATAAATTGATGAACACTCGCACATCACTTATATTATTTTGAGAGTCTTTAAAAATAGCATGGTAATTTGCTTTGGTCATAAAATTAGTCCTAATATGATAGGCATCCAAGAGGGATATAATAAAAACTTTCATATGAAGTGCATTGAATACTATGAGAAGTTTGATTCCTTATTATTGTTTTGAGATATGAAGATGGTAATATTAGAGTCATGCTAGTGAGTAGTTGTGAATTTTATAAATACTTGTGTTAAAGTTTGTGAGTCCGTAGCATGCACGTATGGTGAACCGTTTTGTGATGATGTCGGAGCATGATTTATTTATTGATTGTCCTCCTTATGAGTGGCGGTCGGGGACGAGCGATGGTCTTTTCCTACCAATCTATCCCCCTAGGAGCATGCAAGTAGTACTTTGTTTCGATGACTAATAGATTTTCACAATAAGTATGTGAGTTCTTTATGACTAATGTTGAGTCCATGGATTATACGCACTCTCACCTTTCCGCCATTGCTAGCCTCTCTAGTACCGCACAACTTTCGCCGGTACCATAAACCCACTGTATACCCTCCTCAAAACAGCCACCATAACTAACTATTATGGAATTTCCATAGCCATTCCGAGATATATTGCCATGCAACTTTCCACCATTCCGTTTATATGACACGCTCCATTATTGTCATATTGCTTTGCATGATGATGTAGTTGACATCGTATTTGTGGCAAAGCCACCGTTCATAATTCTTTCGTACATGCCACTCTTGATTCATTAAACATCTCGGTACACCGCCGGAGGCATTCATACAGAGTCATATCTTTTTCTAAGTATCGAGTTGTAATTCTTGAGTTGTAAGTAAATAAAGTGTGATGATCTTCATTATTAGAGCATGGTCCCATGTGAGGAAATGATGATGGAGACTATGATTCCCCCATAAGTCGGGATGAGACTCCGGATGAAAAATAAAATAAAAATAAAAAAAGAGGCCATAAAAATGAGAGAAGGCCCAAATGAAAAATGAGAGAAAAGAGAGAAGGGGCAATGCTACTATCCTTTTACCACACTTTTGCTTCAAAGTAGCACCATCATCTTCATGATAGAGTCTCCTATGATATCACTTTCACATACTAGTGGGTATTTGTCATTATAGAACTTGGCTTGTATATTCCAATGATGGGCTTCCTCAAATTGCCCTAGGTCTTCGTGAGCAAGCGAGTTGGATGCATGCCCACTTAGTTTTATTTTTGAGCTTTCATAAACTTATGGCTCTAGTGCATCCGTTGCATGGCAATCCCTACTCACTCACATTGTTATCTATTGATGGGCATCTCCATAGCCCGTTGATACGCCTAGTTGATGTGAGACTATCTCCTTCTTTTTGTCTTCTCCACATCCACCGTCTGTTCCACCTGTAGTGCTATGTCCATGATCATGCTCATGTATTGCGTGAAAGTTGAAAAAGTTTGAGAACATCAAAAGTATGAAACAATTACTCGGCTTATGATCGGGGCTGTGCATGATTTGAATATTTTATGTGATGAAGATGGAGCATAGCCAGACTATATGATTTTGTAGGGATAAGCTTTCTTTGGCCATGTTATTTTGAGAAGACATAATTATTTTTTTAGTATGCTTGAAGTATTATTGTTTTTATGTCAATATTAAACTTTTATTTTGTATCATATGGATCTGAACATTTATGCCACAATAAAGAGAATTACATGGATAAATATGTTAGGTAGCATTCCACATAAAAAATTATGTTTTTATCATTTACCTACTCGAGGACGAGCAGGAATTAAGCTTGGGGATGCTTGATACATCTCCAATGTATCTAATATTTTTTATTGTTCCATGCTATTATATATCTGTTTTGGATGTTTTATATGCATTAATATGCTATTTTATATGATTTTTGGAACTAACTTATTAAGCTAGAGCCTAGTGCCAGTTTATGTTTTTTTCCTCGTTTTAGAGTTTCACAGAAAACGAATGCCAAACGAAGTCCAAACGGAATGAAAATTTTGTGATGATTTTTCTTGGACCAGAAGACATCCAGAGGGCTTGGAGTGCACGTCAGGAAAGCCATGAGGCGGCCACATGGTTGGGAGGCGCGCCCAAGTGGTAGGACACGCCCCCACCCTTGTGGGCCCCTCGTGACTCCACCGACCAATTTCTTCCACCTATATATTCTCAAATACCCCAAAACCTTCTAGGGGAGCCACAAAACCACTTCTCCAATGCCACAACCTTCTGTACCCGTCAGATCCCATCTAGGGGCCTTTTCCGGTGTCCTGCCTAAGGCGGATTCGATCACGGAGGGCTTCTACATCAACACCATTGCCTTTACCTTGAAGCATGAGTACTTTACCATAGACCTACGGGTCCATAGCTAGTAGCTAGATGCCTTCATCTCTCTCTTTGATTCTCAATACCATGTTCTCCTCGATGTTCTTGGAGATCTATTCGATGCAATACTTTTTTGCGGTGTTTTGCCAAGATCCGATGAATTGTGGATTTATGATCAGCTTATTTATGAATATTATTTGAATCTTCTCTAAATTATTTTATGCATGATTTGATATCTTTGCAAATCTCTTTGAAATATCGGTTTGGTTTGACCAACTAGATTCGTTTTTCTTGCAATGGGAGAAGTGCTTAGCTTTGGGTTCAATCTTGCGGTGCTCGATCCTAGTGACAGAAGGGGAACCGACATGTATTGTATTGTTGCCATCGAGGATAACAAGATGTGATTTTCATCATATTGCTTGGGTTCATCCCGCTACATCATGTCATCTTAGTTAATGTGTTACTCTATTCTTATGAACTTAATATCTAGATGCAGGCATTAGTCGGTTGATGTGTGGAGTAATAGTAGTAGATGCAGAATCATTTCGGTCCACTTGATACAGACGTGATACCTATATTCATGATCATTTCCTTAGATATCGTCATAACTTTACACTTTTCTATCAATTGCTCGACAGTAATTTGTTCAACCACCGTAATGTTTTCTATCTTGAGAGAAGCCTCTAGTGAAACCTATGGCCCCTGGGTCTATTTTCCATCATATAAGTTTCCAATCTACAATTTTAGTTTCCTATTTACTTTCTTTGCAATCTTTTACTTTCCGATCTATAAACCAAAAATATTACTTTACTGATTATCCATCTATATCAGATCTCACTTTGCGAATAACCATGAATCAATTGGCAACCCCTTTATTGCGTTGGGTGTAAGTTGTTATTTGTTTGTGCAGGTATTCAGTGGCTTGTGTGTTGTCTCCTACTGGATCGATACCTTGGTTCTCAAAAGATGAGCGAAATACTTACTCTACTTTGCTGCATCACCCTTTCCTCTTCAAGGGAAAAACCAACGCAAGCTCAAGAGGTAGCAATTATGTTGTCTACCTTGGATATATTTGGCTGATGTTTAGCCTGTTGCGCTTAACATGCCTTTATATGTACTCATACAGGACAATATTGAGAATAGTGCTATTTTCCATCGAGGTTAGTTTCATCGCATTGCTTATATGTACTCACTGTTCAGGATATCGTTAGCCTGGGGGCCGATAAGGGATTAATCGTTGCATCGGACATTTCACTGAATATATCTTTAACCCATTTATCAGTAGGTTAACTAGGGACATATTTAATATATCTGAGGCTACATAGCAACATTCATTGTATTGTATGACTAAATATGCAATCCCATGCTACATAGCAATAGGGAAGAGTGTTACCTTAATGTTACGACGATGTCTGGATATACATGTAATAAAATCTTATATAATGGGATGGAGGGAGTGTTGTACTACATCATTTTGCAATTGTTGTTTAGCTTCTAATATTAACTTGGTGCTTTTAGGTAGATACGTCATTGCCAATGATCCACACTTTGACCCTTTGTACGTATGGGGCACTAAGATATTCATGAACCAGCTTCAAGTGAGGAAACTGATGAAGATTGTTATTAAAATGGGTCAAAATATGTCAATCAAACTATTTGTTTACACTTTATGCAAGACAACAATGAACTGCAGGATGGTAAGTAAGAATTCTGTAGCCTTCTTTTTACTGCCCGTAATGAGTTGTGTTAGATGACAATGTCTGAATCTTTCTTCCTTTGAAGTGGATCCTGAAGCAGTTTAATCAAAATTAGCTATGAAACTATATGATTGGCGCCCGACCATCAGAAGGGGTTGGACTAGAGTCGTGTGTGCCTTCTACATCTAGGAGAGCACAATAGGTCCATTCCGCTTCACCTTGTTCAGCAACCAGAATGTCTATCGCCTTATTCTTTAGCATATGTAATAGTACAAGTATAGAACCCTGGTTCATCATTTTTCATTTGGTGCGTATGTAATTCTTGAACATATGTACCTGTGAATCGAATAATTCATTGGTTTTTTGAGCCTAATGGACATGAATAAAGCTATAGCCTACTTTCAAGTTCAAATTAGGTACAATTTTAAATAGCAACAATTAAATTAGGGTGAAATTACAGTGTGCAGGTCATTACAGCGCACACGGTCTATAAAGCACAGCTTGTGTGATATACATCATAATCCAACACGGTTCACGGAGAGGAAATGTGTGTAACAATGCACATAGTTGCCATTTGCAAAGCATGTGTGATGTCAGACACTATCACAAATGGTGTAGGAAAACTAAATGTGTAGGATTGTCTACCTATCGTACACAGAAATTCATGAATTGTTTGTGATGAGCTAAGCATCGTAAACGTAGAGCCAGTTTGGTATGTGCCTAGAAAACTCCCATGCTTGGAATGTGCCTGGTTTTAGGTAAAACCACGAAACACCGACTGCGATGGCTATGCGAGCACAAACGAGTAGCAAGGATGAAATATTTGGGATACTCGAGATATAAAATACGGTTATATAGGGATAACTGTATGCATTAAGGACCCCCGTATCGCAGTCACTCACTTGGCGACGGCTCCAAATGTCGTTGCGGAAAGGGGTTAAAAACCATTTGTATAGCACGTCGTTGTACCAGTGTATCACCACCACTATCTTTTGCATCTATCTATTTTAGTTCGATCCTTAGTTATCTTTTTATTTAGTTGAATAAAAGTTTAGTTCGATCCTTTCTTTTCGAGTGTTTGCATAGTGATCTATCTTTCCTTGCAATCATGTGCGAGATATATAATAAAGTTCAGTGTGAGTTTTGCTTTCTTTATTTTCATGTACAATAAAAATAAAGGAAATAAATGAAAACATCATATGCTAATCTTATGGTAAGTAATGACCTCACATAAGGAAGAGTATAAGTAGTAAAATTTATTGGATATTAACAAACATAGCATTGGTCAATGATGCAATTCATGAAAAAATTAATAAGGGAAGAAAAGATTCACATGCAAATACACTATCTTGGACATCTTTTATGACTGCGAGCCCCCATCAAAATGTTATATGCCAAAATTGTTGACGTTGGACAAGGAAGACAACGTAATGATTTATGTCCGTTCATATTCACATAGAAGTTATATTGTCATAGATCCTTTAACATGTGGTACTTGCCCCTATCTTTGCTAGCAAAATATTCCGCACTAAGTTGAGATACTACTTGTGCATCCATAACTCTTAACCCAAATCTTGTTTTGAGGGTGCACCGTACCTACCTATGGATTGAGTAAGATCCTTCAAGTAAGTTGTCATTGGTGCAATAAGGCAATAAAAATTGCTTCTAAATGTGTTAGATCATTTAGTGTAAGAGAAAATTGAGCATTGTACGAACTTGTGATGAAAAATAATAAAGGCGATAGACTACATAATAAAGGTTGCTATCATAAGGGGCAATATAACGTGATGTTCTTTTGCACAAGAGATTGAGCATACAACCAAAAAGTGCATGGTAACCTCTGCTCCCCTCTACGAAGGGCCTACCTTTTACTTTTATGTATTTACTTTTATGCAAGAGTCAAAGTATCTCTCTCTATTCCCTTTTATTTTCTCTTTTGGCAAGCACCATGTGGTGAGGAAAGATCTAGGCACATATATCCAGTTGGATATGGGTGGGCATTAGTTATTATTGTTGACATCGCCCTTTAGGTGAATATGTTGGGAGGCGAAACTATAAGCCCCTATCTTTCTATGTGTCTGGTTGAAACTTTTTGCTCATGTGTATGCGGTGAGTGTTAGCAACTATAGAATACTATATGATGGCTGAGTATGTGGACTTGCCAAAAGGCTCTGATATGTGACCCTTCCTGAAAAGGTGATGAATTGTAGTTGCAAAGTTGACTAAGAACATAGTTTGTTGGTTTTCAATAGAGTTTATGCTTTATACTTCGATGTTGTGATGAATTGTTACTTGTTCATGAGAAGTTTATGATAAAAGTCATGTGATAAAAGTTTTATAATAAAGTTTGTTGTTGTTAAATAATATACATTGTGCTTCTATGTCTGTATTTTGTTTTTATCGACACCTCTCTCTCTCTCTCTCTAAGCATGTGGACATGTTTTTCGATTTTGGTTTTCATTGAGGATGGCAAGGTCTAAGCTTGGGGGAGTTGATACATCCATTTTGCATCATGTTTTCCTACTATTATTTATGATGTTTTTATACATAATAATTATTTATGGAATAATTCGAATGCCTTTTCTCTCATAATATGCAAGGTTTACACAAGGAGGAAGAATACCAGCAATTGGAATTCTGGACCTGAAAAAGCTATGTCACGCCACCTATTCTGCACAAATCCAAATGAGCTGAAACTTCAGGGAGATTTTTTTATGGAATATTTAAGAATTATTGGAGGAAATAAATACCAGAGGGGGCCCACCAGGTCGGCACAACCCACCTGGGCGCGCCAGGGCCCCAAGCATGCCCTAGTGGGTTGTGCCCTCCTCGGCCAACCTCCGGTTACCCTATTCTAGTATATAAGTCATTTTGACCTATAAAAATTAAAGGAGAGGACTTTTGGGACGAAGCGCCACTGTGTCGAGGCAGAACTTGGGTAAGAGCATGTTTGCCCTCCGACGGAGCGATTCTGCCAGGGGAACTTCCCTCTCGGAGGGGAAAATCATTGTCATCATCGTCACTAACAACTCTCCCATCCTGGGGAGGGTAATATCCATGAACATCTTCAACAACACCATCTCCTCTCAAACCCTAGTTCATCTCTTGTGTTCAATCTTTGCACCGGAACCTTAGATTGGTGCTTGTGGGTGACTAGTAGTGTTGATTACATCTTCTAGTTGATTACTATATGGTTTTTTGGTGGAACATTATATGTTCAGATCCATTATGCTATTTAATACCCCTCTGATCTTGAGCATGATTATCATTTGTGAGTAGTTACTTTTGTTCTTGAGGTCACAGGAGAAATCTTGTTTCAAGTAATCATGTGAACTTGATATGTGTTCGATATTTTGATGGTATGTATGTTGTGATTCCCTTAGTGGTGTCATGTGAACGTCGACTACATGACACTTCAGCAATGCATTGTGGAGTAATTATTAGATGATGGGTTGCGAGAGTGACAGAAGCTTAAACCTTAGTTTATGCGCTACTTCATAAGGGGCTGAATTGGATCCAAAAGTTTAATGCTATGGCTAGATTTTATCTTAATAGTTTTCTCCTAGTTGCGGATGCTTGTGAGGGGGTTAATCATAAGTAGGAGGTTTGTTCAAGTAAGACCAACACCTAAGCACCGGTCCACCCACATATCAAATTATCAAAGTAGCAAACACAAATCAAAACAACATGATTAAAGTGACTAGATGAAATTCCTGTGTACCCTCAAGAACACTTTGCTTATCATAAGAGACCATTTGGCCTATCCTTTGACACAAAAGGATTGGGCTACCTTGCATCATACTATTTTCCGTTATGGTTACTTGCTCGTTACAAATTTTCTTGCTATCAAACTACTCGATACTTATAATTTCATTACTTGCAGAGCTGGCCTTGTTGAGAACCACTTGTCATTTCCTTCTGCTCCTCGTTGAGTTCGACACTCTTACTTATCGAAAGTACAACGATTGATCCCCTATACTTGTGGGTCATCACCAGCTAGATCCCCGATACCCCTTTCCTGCAACAAAAAGAAATATCCCCGATACCCCTGAAAAAAAGCTCCTCGATGATAGTCATCGTTGGAAATTTATTTCGTTTATTGACTAGGTTGACAAACCCATGGGCCCCAACTTAGTATGCAATTAGGAGGAATTTATTTTCCAATGAGGAACTTGCTTGCTTACGGCTTGGACTTGGCATTTCTCTCAGCGTGCAGTCCTCTCCGCATTCCTCTCGTTTGTTGAGCATGATGACAATGGCATACGGTGGAGCCACGGCGAGCGCACACGGACAGGAAAGAACCAGAGCCGGGGAAGATGACTTCATTCTTTCGAACATACCGCACTAGCCCGGTGGCTTCAGCCCTCTCACCAAAAAGTTGTACTGCCCAGGTTCGATTCCAACTGGTGCAGTTGAAAAATATCTAACACTTGCCAAAATTTCGTGTGTAATTTACCCAGTTTTTTGCACACTCAACATTGTCTTGCCATTTTGAAAATAGCATATCTTTTTGACTTTGCATCATATGAAGATGTGCTATACATGAATATTGATCAGCATGATGTTAACTTGCTGTTAGTTCCATTTTTTACCATGACTAAAATTTCCAACATTATTTTATCCATGTTTGAAAAGTATGTGTTGATTCAAAAGCTCTGCTTCTGATTTAACATATAGTTTCTTATTTGAAATTCACCTAGACAGGCAGCCATCGCAGGTGTTGGCTTCGATGTCGCGCTTCTTCAATCTCCCGGC
The DNA here is from genome assembly GCF_056163025.1 of Triticum urartu. Taxonomy (NCBI): domain Eukaryota; kingdom Viridiplantae; phylum Streptophyta; class Magnoliopsida; order Poales; family Poaceae; genus Triticum; species Triticum urartu. The sequence goes on along the minus strand of NC_141876.1, from coordinate 249,551,640 downwards.
AGCGTGTGGGGGAAATTAATTGATTTCCCGTGTTGGCAGTTGGGGAATGGAGCGAACTAGATTAAAGAGGGGCCATCGACGTGACTGAAAAAGCACATCAGACGCGATTTTTTTCATTGGATGGTTGTCGATGGTGTTTTTTACATGCCTCTACACCATACAACTTGTATTTTTAGCCTCCCAGTCTGTGGTGGACAAGCAGCCCATTTGCTGGGCGGGCCAACCTATAGAAAGAAGCACTTAATTTTTCATCAAGGCCCAAAAACAACACAGTATGACATGGGTTGAGCGGGGGAGGGGGAAGACAGAGCAAAAAGATAAAAAAGAACTGATGCACCATCGCTACCCTAACAAGAAAGTGCAATTCTTCTTGGGAAGAAGGTGTGTCGTTAACACTCACACGTCACAATCCCACAGTAAACATTCTAACAAGTTCACACACAAGTACAACAGAAAAGGTAAACATTCGTATCAAACTTTGGTTCGCAGGACACATTCATATTCATAGCCAACATTCACAATAAAGAACTCAAAAGATTCATATATACACAAGTTCAACATGTCTATGTGTCCAAATGATGATAGACCACAAGACAATATTCATAGATAATTCACAAAAAGATAGATATACACATGTTCAACATGTTTATGCATCCAACTGATTGAGAGATCACATCCAATATCATCCATGGACAAACTTTAATTACCTAGGGTACAGACTGGTGGTAAATGGTTTTCACTTGATAGTACTTCTTGCTAAAATTAATGCTTGTACGAGAAAACTTTCGAGTACATAAGAGACAACACAGAAAATCTGAACTTTGCTTGTAGGTTTATCCTCGAGATAGTGGCCTCGATGCCGAGGGAGGTTTGAGAAACTTGGCCACTACTTTCATCCAACTAGTTTACTGGCTCATCTTGGTCCTCTAGCTCGCCAAAATTCTACATTGCAAGCAAGAAAGGAGGTGGTCGATAAAATGAACCACCCAAGTTTTTTGTGCAGTTCAACTGAAATGGAGCATCCCTGGCGTGCAGACTGATTAAGTGCCAGATGAATATACGCGTCAACCAACTTGTCTGGAATCTTTAGACTCCATGCCATACAGTTCGCTACCATATGTGCCGATAACCAAAAGGCACAAGTTGGGACCAAAGACTGGACTGCGTTTTTCTGGGCTATGCGCCAAAAAATATTGTTGCCGTTCACTCTGGCACTTCTTCTTGTTAACATCGATGCTTGTCCGAGTGAACTTTAGAGTACATAGCAATAGCATAAGTATCTGTCCATCTGATCTTTTTGTGTGGTTCTACTAAAATTGCCCAATGTAACGATTTTCCTGCGAGTTCAGGCTCCAAGTTACTCCTAAATGAAATCAGAAAATAGTAGCACAATACCTAATTACTAATACATATGACAAGCACAATAACTAGGATAAAGACCGGTACCAACTTGTGTGAGGAAGCATATAAATTACTATTTCCTTTGACTTGAAGCCGAGATAAGCGACTGACAGGAAAGGAAGGATGCAGTCAAGGCAATGAAGCACCCAAAGTTTTTGTGAAGTTCCACCAAAATCGAGCATCCCTGTTGGCACATATATTGAGAGAGTGGGATTACTGTAATAGTGGGACTAGTTGATGAAACATACACTAACAAATAGAAGCACGCTCATTATCTTAATGGGTAAAGTTAGCAACATAGTAGTCTTGCTTAAAGAGAGGTATTAGTTTATTTAATTAGTGCCAATTAGCTCAACACTCAAAGCATTGTCATGTATCATAGTTTGCAAAAAATTATCTTGCAAATATAAAGGAGTTTCTCATGATAATAGCAACATAGTAGCACGATACAAATATAGATGACAACAAACTAATATGGATGAATCCCTTGGGTGGGTACCAACCTGAGAAAGAAGCTTATTCAAGTAGTCCCAGAAGAGATGATAAAGCACTCACTCGAATCATTCAATAGTATATTTTTTTTGCACTTCAAATGTATGGTTGATATTACTCTGGTTTAAAAGTGGTGAGATTATATCTAAAGATTATCAAGAACTTCCAGCATAGTTAAAGCACTGGCTGGGATACAGTTCATTGAATTCTCTTGTGCAGTTCCACTAAAATGTAAGGTTGGCACAACATAATCCCTGTTTGCATAACTAGGAACAAGGTGAAACCTTCATTAGCTTAGTGAGAAAGGATAGGAAGACATTAGCATATTACTTTAACATTAGCATTAAATTCATGAAGGACAATACGCAAAACATTGCCTCATTGAACCAGTGGCAATAAATTGACATGCAAAACAATAGCATTATTATGTCATGACATTACCAAGATTCCCGCTCTGCTCCACCACATGGTTCACCTCCACAGACACACATACACACGTAAATGATTCAACATAGGGTGCTACTAAAGATTTATTTAACTCCGACAGGAAAATTAGGCAGCAATTAATTAGTGCTACTTAAGTACTCCTAATTGACTAAGTGACCTTACAGGAGAGACACCAGAGTGGACGGGTTCTTGGAGGATCATCGTCTCACATGTAAGGGAGACGTTGCCAGAGCCCTTTAATGGCCTCGATTGAGGCCTCAGTTTCAGCAAGATCACCTCGACACTGTTGCTCGTGTTGAGCTGGGTCACACATGCATCTAGAATCTAGTTAATTAGTATGATGTGTCATCAAGCCAAGTACTACTCTGCTGCATTTCTTCAAGTAATAGTAGGAAAACATGATGTGATCTTCTTCATTTCCTCCTCCTTCTTCCTCTTCTTCTTCGTCTTCCTCTTCTTGCTCTGTTTCTCTTTCTCCTCACCAATTGGTGAAACCAAGTACAGGATTGGCCTTCTATTGCAGATTTGGTTTTGTAAGTGAGGGAGTACAAGTGTACTAGTAAAAAATAGCATTGTTTTCTCATGGCGTTCGCAAAATAGAGGTCAGCACATGCATTAAATATCATTCTTACCTAAAGGAAGGTTATGGTGCCAATATAGAGGATGAATATTGGAACACAGATCTCCCTTTGTGTAGTTCCACCGAAATGAACCAATAGTTCCATTGTGACATTCCAATTAAACAACACACAAGTCAATTCTTTTAAGAAGTGTTTTGTGTAGTGCACCAAAAGGTCGCAATAGCAACGAGGTGAAATGGATATCCCTGTTTGCACAAAAAGCTATAGAGGAAACAGTAAGACTCTCAAACAACTACTGGCAAAAAAATGGTCAAACTTATCATGGCTTATAATAGTGGCATGGCTTCATTTTACCAGGGGCATTATATTAAGAACATCTAAATATTTTCTATAAGGGCATGGGATAGTGGGTGCACCAGTAGTCTAACACCATGTACCTAAACCGGGGCATAAAGTGGTGATTCAGAGTTTGTTGCCCCGAGAAACAAAGATCCAAGAAGCATATGTGGGTTAATGTTGGTCCCATTTTTGTTCTCACTATCCACCTATTCCTTTGTGTGGATAGCAAATCTAGTCCTGGTCATACCACTACGTACATGGTTTCCCCTATATTTCCCTTTTCGGCCAAGAGACCGGTTGGATGACTAGTCTCTATTACTTTCACCCCTTTCTTTCCAGTTTCTACCAAGTTTGATGTACATACTAACATTCCCCCCTTTATTTCTTGTTTGAACCAAGTACAAGATTCGACTCCATGAAGTAGCTTTACCTCTAACAATAGAAAAAAATAGGTGACTTTGGACCATATGATCGAGCCTAGACGAGGGGGTTGAGAGGTAGAAAATGATGCACATGAAGCAACGTACGGAGCTGGGGAAGTAGAGCTAGGCTGGTTTCGAAGGAAGATATACCTGAAGGTCGTTGGGGTGTGGATAGGTGGGCGGCGGGAGGCCAGATCCACCCACACTGAAGGAAATATGCCCTAGAGGCAATAATAAAGTTATTATTTATTTCCTTATATCATGATAAATGTTTATTATTCATGCTAGAATTGTATTAACCGGAAACATAATACATGTGTGAATACATAGACAAACAGAGTGTCACTAGTATGCCTCTACTTGACTAGCTCATTGATCAAAGATGGTTATGTTTCCTAACCATAGACATGAGTTGTCATTTTATTAACGGGATCACATCATTAGGAGAATGATGTGATTGACTTGACCCATTTCGTTAGCTTAGCACTTGATCGTTTAGTTTGTTGCTATTGCTTTCTTCATGACTTATACATGTTCCTATGACTATGAGATTATGCAACTCCCGTTTACCGGAGGAACACATTGTGTGCTACCAGACGTCACAACGTAACTGGGTGATTATAAAGGTCCTCTACAGGTGTCTCCGAAGGTACTTGTTGGGTTGGCGTATTTCAAGATTAGGATTTGTCACTCCAATTGTCGGAGAGGTATCTCTGGGCCCACTCGGTAATACACATCACTTATGCCTTGCAAGCATTGCAACTGATGAGTTAGTTGCGGGATGATGTATTACGGAACGAGTAAAGAAACTTGCCGGTAATGAGATTGAACTAGGTATTGAGATACTGACGATCGAATCTTGGGCAAGTAACATACTGATAACAAAGGGAACAACGTATGTTGTTATGCGGTCTGACCGATAAAGATCTTCGTAGAATATGTAGGAGCCAATATGAGCATCTAGGTTCCGCTATTGGTTATTGACCAGAGACGTGTCTCGGTCATGTCTACATAGTTCTCGAACCCCTAGGGTCCGCACGCTTAATGCTACGATGACAGTTATATTATGAGTTTATATGTTTTGATGTACCGAAGGAGTTCGGAGTCCCGGATGAGATCGGGGAGATGACGAGGAGTCTCGAAATGGTCGAGACGTAAAGATCGATATATTGGACGACTATATTCGGACTTCGGAAAGGTTCCGAGTGATTCAGGTATTTTTCGGAGTACCGGAGAGTTACGGGAATTCGCCGGGGAGTATATGGGCCTTATTGGGCCATACGGGAATAGAGGAGAGAGACCAAAAGGAAGGAGGCCTGCGCCCCCCTTCTGGTCCGAATTGTACAAGGGGTGCAGCCCCCTTTTCCTTATCCCTCTCCTCCTCTTTCCTTCTCTCCTACTCCAACAAGGAAAGGAGGAGTCCTACTCCCGGTAGGAGTAGGACTCCCCCCTTGGCGCGCCCTCCTCCTTGGCCGGCCGTCTCCCCCCTTGCTCCTTTATATACGGGGGCAGGGGGCACCCCATAGACACAACAATTGATCTCTTGATCTCTTAGCCATGTGCGGTGCCCCCTCCACCATAATCCACCTCGATCATATCGTAGCGGTGCTTAGGCGAAGCCCTGCGTCGGTAGAACATCATCATCGTCACCACGCCGTCGTGCTGACGAAACTCTCCCTCAACACTCGGCTGGATCGGAGTTCGAGGGACGTCATCGAGTTGAACATGTGCAGAACTCGGAGGTGCCGTGTGTTCGGTACTTGATCGGTCGGATCGTGAAGACGTACGACTACATCAACCGCGTTGTGCTAACGCTTCCGCTTTCGGTCTACGAGGGTACGTGGGCAACACTCTCCCCTCTCGTTGCTATGCATCACCATGATCTTGCGTGTGCGTAGGAATTTTTTTTGAAATTACTACGTTCCCCAACAGTGGCATCCGAGCCTAGGTTTTATGCGTTGATGTTATATGCACGAGTAGAACACAAGTGAGTTGTGGGCGATATAAGTCATACTGCTTACCAGCATGTCATACTTTGGTTCGGCGGTATTGTTGGATGAAGCGGGCCGGACCGACATTACGCGTACGCTTATGCGAGACTGGTTCTACCGACGTGCTTTGCACACAGGTGGCTGGCGGGTGTCAGTTTCTCCAACTTTAGTTGAACCAAGTGTGGCTACGCCCGGTCCTTGCTAAGGTTAAAACAACACCAACTTGACAAACTATCGTTGTGGTTTTGATGCGTAGGTAAGAACGGTTCTTGCTAAAGCCCGTAGCAGCCAGGTAAAACTTGCAACAACAAAGTAGAGGACGTCTAACTTGTTTTTGCAGGGCATGTTGTGATGTGATATGGTCAAGACATGATGCTAAATTTTATTTTATGAGATGATCGTGTTTTGTAACCGAGTTATCGGCAACTGGCAGTAGCCATATGGTTGTCGCTTTATTGTATGCAATGCAATTGCGCTGTAATGCTTTACTTTATCACTAAGCGGTAGCGATAGTCGTGGAAGCATAAGATTGGCGAGACGACAACGATGCTACAATGGTGATCAAGGTGTTGCGCCGGTGACGATGGTGATCATGACGGTGCTTCGGAGATGGGATCACAAGCACAACATGATGATGGCCATATCATATTACTTATATTGATTGCATGTGATGTTTATCTTTTATGCATCTTATCTTGCTTTAATTAACGGTAGCATTATAAGATGATCTCTCACTAAATTTCAAGATAAAAGTGTTCTCCCTGAGTATGCACCATTGCCAAAGTTCGTCGTTCCCAGACACCACGTGATGATCGGGTGTGATAAGCTCTACGTCCATCTACAACGGGTGCAAGCCAGTTTTGCACATGCAGAATACTCAGGTTAAACTTGACGGGCCTAGCATATGCAGATATGGCCTCGGAACACTGAGACTGAAAGGTCGAGCGTGAATCATATAGTAGATATGATCAACATAGTGATGTTCACCATTGAAAAATACTCCATTTCACGTGATGATCGGTTATGGTTTAGTTGATTTGGATCACGTGATCACTTAGAAGATTAGAGGGATGTCTTTCTAAGTGGGAGTTCTTAAGTAATATGATTAATTGAACTTAAATTTATCATGAACTTAGTCCTGGTAGTATTAGCATATCTATGTTGTAGATCAATAGCTCGCGATGTTGCTCCCAGTTTATTGTGTTCCTAGAGAAAAATTATGTTGAAAAATGTTAGTAGAAATGATGCGGATTGGATACGTGATCTGAGGATTATCCTCATTGCTGCACAGAAGAATTATGTCTTTGATGCACCGCTAGGTGACAGACCTATTGCAGGAGTAGAGGCAGACGTTATGAACGTTTGGCTAGCTCAATATGATGACTACTTGATAGTTTAATGCACCATGCTTAACGCCTTAGAATCGGGACTTCAAAGACGTTTTGAACGTCATGGATCATATGGATGTTCCAGGAGTTGAAGTTAATATTTCAAGCAAATACTCGAGTTGAGAGATATGAAGTCTCCAACAAGTTCTATAGCTAAAAGATGGAGGAGAATAGCTCAAGCAGTGAGCATGTGTTCAGATTGTCTGGGTACTACAATCGCTTGAATCAAGTGGGAGTTAATCTTCCAGATAAAATAGTGATTGACAGAGTTCTCTAGTCACCATCACCAAGTTAGTAGAACTTCGTGATGAACTATAGTATGCAAGGGATGATGAAAATGATTCCCGAGCTTTTCATGATGATGAAATCGATGAAGGTAGAAATCAAGAAAGAGCATCAAGTGTTGATGATTGATAAGACCACTAGTTTCAAGAAAAGGGCAAAGGGAAAGAAAGAGAACTTCAAGAAGAATGGCAAGCAAGTTGCTGCTCAAGTGAAGAAGCCCAAGTCTGGTCCTAAGCCTGAGACTAAGTGCTTCTACTACAAAGGGACTGGTCACTGGAAGCGGAACTGCCCCAAGTATTTGGCGGATAAGAAGGATGGCAATGTGAACAAAGGTATATTTGATATACAGATTATTGATGTGTATTTTACTAGTGTTCGTAGCGACCCCTTGGTATTTGATACTAGTTCAGTTGCTAAGAGTAGTAACTCGAAACGGGAGTTGCAAAATGAACAGAGACTAGTTAAGGGTGAAGTGACAATGTGTGTTGGAAGTGGTTCCAAGTTTGATATGATCATTATCGCACACTCCCTATACTTTCGGGATTAGTGTTGAACCTAAATAAGTGTTATTTGGTGTTTGTGTTGAGCATGAATATGGTTTGATCATGTTTATTGCAATACGTTTATTCATTTAAGTAAGAGAATAAATTGTTGTTCTATTTACATGAATAAAACCTTCTATGGTCATACACCCAATGAAAATGGTTTGTTGGATCTCGATTGTGGTGATACACATTCTCATAATATTGAAGCCAAAAGATGCAAAGTTAATAATGATAGTGCAACTTATTTGTGGCACTGCCGTTTAGGTCATATTGGTGTAAAGCACATGAAGAAAATCCATGCTGATGGGCTTTTGGAATCACTTGATTATGAATCAGTTGATGCTTGCGAACCGTGCCTCATGGGCAAGAGGACTAAGACTCCGTTCTCCGCAACAATGGAGCAAGCAACTGACTTATTGGAAATAATACATACTGATGTATGCAGTCCGATGAATGTTGAGGCTCGCGGCGGGTATCGTTAGTTTCTGACCTTCACAGATGATTTGAGCATATATGGGTATATCTACTTGATGAAACATAAGGCTGAAACATTTGAAAAGTTCAAAAACTTCAGAGTAAAGTGGAAAATCATCGTGACAAGAAAATAAAGTTTCTACGATCTGATCGTAGAGAAAAATATTTGAGTTACGAGTTTGGTCTTCAATTAAAACAATGTGGAGTAGTTTCACAAAATCATGCCACCTGGAACACCACAGTATAATGGTGTGTCCGAACGTCATAACCGCACTATTATTGGATATAGTGCAATCTATGATGTTTCTTACGGATTAACCACTATAGTTTTGAGGTTATGCATTAGAGACAGCTACATTCACCTTAAATAGGGCACCATCTAAATCCGTTGAGACGACACCATATCAATTATGGTTTGGCAAGAAACCTAAGCTATTGTTTCTTAAAGTTTGAGTTTGCAATGCTTATGTGAAAAAGTTTCAACCTGATAAGCTCAAACCCAAATCGAAGAAGTGCGTCTTCATAGGATACCCAAAAGAAAATGTTGGGTACACCTTCTATCACAGATTCGAAGGCAAGTTATTCATTGCTGAGAATGGATCCTTTCTAGAGAAGGAGTTTCTCTCGAAAGAAGTGAGTGGGAGAAAAGTAGAACTTGATGAGGTAACTGTACCTGCTCCCTTATTGGAAAGTAGTTCACCACACAAATCTGTTCCTGTGACTACTACACCAATTAGTGAGGAAGCTAATGATGATGATCATGTAACTTCAGATCAAGTTACTACCGAACCTCGTAGGTAAACCAGAGTGAGATGCGCACCAGAGTGGTATGGTAGTCCTGTTCTAGAGGTCATGTTACTTGATCATGACGAGCCTACGAACTATGAGGAAGCGATGATGAGCCCAGATTCCGCGAAATGGCTTGAGGCCATGAAATCTGAGATGAGATCCATGTATGAGAACAAAGTATGGACTTTGATTGACTTGCCCATTGATCAGCGACCGGTGAGATTAAATGGATCTTCAAGAGGAAGACGGACGCCGATAGTAGTGTTACTATCTACAAAGCTAGAATTGTCGCACAAAGGTTTTCGACAAGTTCAAGGTGTTGACTATGATGAGAGTTTCTCACTCGTATCTATGCTTAAGTCTGTCCAAATCATGTTAGCAATTGCCACATTTTATGAAATCTGGCAAATGGATAAACAAAACTGCATTCCTTAATGGATTTATTAAAGAAGAGTTGTATATGATGCAACCAGAAGGTTTTGTCAATCCTAAAGGTACTAACAAAATATGCAAGCTCCAATGATCCATCTATGGACTGGTGCAAGCATCTCGGAGTTGGAATATACGCTTTGATAAGTTGATCAAAGCATATAGTTTTATACATACTTGCGGTGAAGCCTGTATTTACAAGAAAGTGAGTGGGAGCACTACAACATTTCTGATAAGTATATGTATGACATATTGTTGATCGGAGATGATGTAGAATTATTCTGCAAAGCATAAGGAATGTTTGAAAGGAGTTTTTTCAAAGAAAGACCTCGGTGAAGCTGCTTACATATTGAGCATCAAGATCTATAGAGATAGATCAAGACGCTTGATAAGTTTTTCAATGAGTACATACCTTGACAAGATTTTGAAGTAGTTCAAAATGGAACAGTCAAAAAGGAGTTGTTGCCTGTGTTACAAGGTGTGAAGTTGAGTAAGACTCAAAACCCAACCACAGCAGAAGATAGAGAGAGAATGAAAGTCATTCCCTATGCCTCAGCCATAGGTTCTATAAAGTATGCCATGCTGTGTACCAGACCTATTGTATACCCTTCCCCGAGTTTGGCAAGGGAGTACAATAGTGATCTAGGAGTATATCACTGGACATTGGTCAAAATTATCCTTAGTGGAATAAGGATATGTTTCTTGATTATGGAGGTGACAAAAGGTTCGTCGTAAAGGGTTACATCGATGCAAGTTTTGACACTGATCCAGATGACTCTAAGTCTCAGTCTGGATACATATTGAAAGTGGGAGCAATTAGCTAGAGTAGCTCCGTGCAGAGCATTGTTGACATAGAAATTTGCAAAATACATACAGATCTGAATGTGGCAGACCCATTGACTAAACTTCCCTCACAAGCAAAACATGATCACACCTTAGTACTCTTTGGGTATTTGTAACATCCCAAATTTTCAATTTGGAATGTTATACACTAGATCATCATTGCATATCATATTTATTGCTTTTTGGTTGATCCTATAAATTTTTCGCAACTCAAGGACCCTCGGAGAGAGTTGGGGATTTCGTTATTTTCATATTTGAGTTGTCTCAAATTTTCAAAATAGGATCATTTGATTTGATTTATTTTATCTTCAATAATTTCTATTACAACAATATGAGAGAGGGAATAAAATGACTTTCCCAAAATAAAGAAATATTGAGGATTTAATAAAAAAATAATCAAATAAGACTTTATTTGGTTTTATTTGCTATTTTATTTGAATTTAGGAAAAATGCGCGTTTCTCAAAATTGCATTTAGGCCCCAAATAAATGTTCACTTTGTCCGGCTTGATTTTAGAAGCCGGGGAAAATTTATTTCGGGATTTTTGGAGTCCGTTTAGTATTTCTTTTATTTCTTTTTCTGCGCGTTATTATTTAAAAAAACCACGACCGACTCCGGGTCATACCCGAGCGGGACTCCGCCCTGGGCAGCCCTTATAAAGCCACCGCCCGGAGCCTGAGCCAGCCCACCCGGGCCGAAACCCTAGCGCCGCCGCCCGCGCCGCCGCCTCGAAGCCGCCGCCCGCGCCACGCCGCCGCCCTGCCCACTCGCCGGAGCCACCCCGCCCGCTCGCGGGAAACGCCGCCCGAGGTAGCCGCCGTCGCCGGTGGTTTTCTTTAGAAAACCGCCTAGTTTTTTTAAAAAGCCGCGGTTTTTTTAGATCTGTTTTTTTATCAGAACGGTTTTTTTACGGTTTAGGCTAATTAGCGAGCGTTCGCTTGTTCGTTCGTTTTAACGAACGTGTTCGTCGTTTAGATCTAGTTAACGAACGTTCGTTCGTTAAACTGTTCATCGTTTTTCTTTTTCTCGGATTAAATCCGCGATTTTTCTGATCGTGATTTCTGATCCGATTTTCGTTTTAGTATAACTTCTCGCTCGTTTATCGGAATCAGGCGATTCAAGTGCTTGGAGTTTCGTCTCGAAACCCTCTTTCCGTTTAACCAACTTAAACAAGTTTTTGCTTCTGTAAAAATTGCCTTAGATCCAGAATAGTAAACGAAGCCTGTTTCTTTTGCCGTTTGTTTTTCGTTGCTTCGCTCGATTTGATTCTTTTGCCAACCGGAGTTCTTAAGATGAACTTTCTAGTTAGATCTCTTATTTGAGTTTTACCTGTGCATTAGTTGAGTACTTATTGTATGCTTGTTTGTTTGCGATAGAGTACCCGGAGTGCGCCGCTTGTTACTTCGAATCACTAGGTTTCCCGGATCATCAGCAAGGCAAGTAACACTTTGATCATACCTTCTACTATCCAGTTTTATTGCATTAGATCAATCCCTACACATTGCATGATTAGGATCTAATTAAATTGTGGGTTTGGAAAGTAGTTGAGGTGGTACCTATTACCTGTTTATTATCAAACCTTTGGGAGTTACTTCTACGTTTGCTTATTATTGCTATGCTATGCTAGTAGACGTGGATTGGGTGAGTGATATCCATGACAGATGTGAGATTTTTAAATCAATGGTTTATCTAAGCTGGCTACTTAAATACACATCTAGGTGGATTGAGGTACCTGGGTATTCCAGGATTGCCTATTTTCTTTTGGACCGCCACCCAGGCTCAAAGGGATCATGAGACTTTTCATGCCAGAAACTTCCGTGTTCAGCCACAAGCTATTATGGGCTCTAGCATAGTTGACTAATTCGTGCGAACTCTTACAGTGGTAGACTAGTAGATGTAGGCGATGTAGGTGGTACGGTCTACCCATCGTAAGGTGCTAGCGCTTCTGAAAGACTATGTCTCGGTCATCCGTTTCTCAAACACCGTGAAGTGCGAGAAACCAAACGGAGGCGATCCAGTCTTGTGGGGAAAAGTGCGCAAACCTCTGCAGAGTGTATAAACTAATCATGATTAGCCGTGTCCCCGGTTATGGACGTCTTGAGTATCTAGTACCTGGATTATCATGTGAATCTCAACATGTTACTATAAAATTTAATTTGACGGGTTTGTTTAATAATGTTACTTAATTGGGATTGAGGATGCTGTCAACCATTCTCAATGTTCAACAACCACCATAATAGTTAAATAAATTTATTCCTTTGTAGTAGGGAAAAATTGGCTTTACGCAAAACTGTAACCATAGAGCTTTCCACCAGCCAAATGTGCATATAGTATAGCTGTTTCATTCCATTACTCTCTATGTGTTACATTGCCAGCATATTCCATGTGCAGAGCCATTTTCGGGCTGCAACGTTAATGTTGCAGACTTTTCAGATGATGATTAAGGAGTTTTAGGTTGTGGTTCTATACTCAGTGATACCGTTGGAGTTGATGGACTCACTTATCTTCCAAGCCTTCCGCTGTTATCATTATTAGATGGCCTTAAGCCATATTTATTGTAATAAGATCTCTATTGAGACACTCGATGTAATAAGTGTGTGATTGCTACTCTGTTATAAATCCTTCAAGTACTGTGTGGTGTCAGCATTACTGATCCAGGGATGACACCGGAGCATAGAGATTGGACCGTTTGAGGTCTGGTCGCTACAAGATGGTATCAGAGCACACGCTGACTGTAGGACACGACCACTAAGCTAAAGACCTAGATCACTACTCAGTCTCTTCTCTTCTGACCTCTCATCTTTTCTACTCTTTAGGATGGCGGATGCAAGGAACAAGTTCACGCAACTGGATGAAGATACACCCTTTGGACGTCACTTGAAGGAAGTCACTAGATACCTGAACATAGGAGTACCAAGCTTCACCGGAACCTACAACGCCACTTTACCTGAAGAAGAGCGCTGCTTGATTCAAGTTCAAGTTCCAGGAAGGACGTTCATGCCAGTCACTGAGCCCATAGAGTTTTCTTTTGATGCACCAACTTGGAGTCTAGGAAAGAGCATGGCAGCTCACATCGCCATGTGACGCATCGGAGAAGTCTACCGAAATGATCTCAAGGATACTATCTACCGGATTTGTGGGCGCCGAGATGAGCACTGGGAGATGATCAGCACCAGAAAGGATAGATCAATTGCAGCTCTTATCCAGGAGTTAAACTAGTACATTCGACGTCAGGAGAACCAGATGTGCGCCGACATGATAGACCTGAAGAAGGCAAAGACAAGAATCAAGGAACTGGAGGAAGAACTCAAGGCTACACGTGAAGATTATGAAGAGGAAATCGAAGTATTAGTGGGGAAGAATGACGATCTGATCAAGAAGATTGGAATATTTATGGGAGGCCCTAGACCAGTAGAAGAAGATGAAGAACCCAAGGAGATTCGCCCGGAAGACTACATCATCATCGATGACACCGACTCGGATCCAGATGATAGCGATGATGACTATGTTGATGAAGCTGGAGCAGATATCATGGAGCCTGCAACCGAAGAATATTTCTAGTAGACAACCTCATCAGTAGTAGTAGTCCACCATGTAAATATAGTAGTCCGAGCACTTCTGCGATAGTTAGATCGATTGTATGCCATTGTTTGATTGAATGAAGTGAATTGTTTGCTTTTGCCTCATGTGCATATGGGTAGTGTTTTCTCTTTAGACCCCCTCTATTCTTAAATCTCATCTTTTCTAAACCCTCAGATGCCTCCGAGACGTGACCCCGGATTTACCTTTCCACCGTAGCTCACCCAGTTGATCCAGCAGCAGAACACATTGATGCAGTTGCTAGTCTAGAATCAGAATCAGGGGAATAACAACAACAACCCACCACCACCACCACCACTTGTTGATCACTTAGCCCGTTTTGTTAGGCTGAATCCGTCGGTGTTTTCCAGTAGTAGCGAGCCGATAGTAGCAGATGATTGGATCCGCAAGACAGCTAGAGAGTTGACCACAGCAGGATGCACGGATGCGGAGAAGGTGAAGTTTTCCGCACATCAGCTTGAAGGACCCGCAACATCATGGTGGGAGAATTTCATAGCCACTTTCCCTGTCGATACTGTCACATGGGACTAGTTTCAGCAGGCCTTTCGAATTGCCCATGTTTCAGCAGGAGCTATGGCCATGAAGAAGCAAGAGTTTCGCAACTTGCGCCAAGGAGGACGGACAGTTGGCCAGTATGTGGAGGACTTTAGTAAATTAGCACGTTATGCCCCAGATGACATTGCTACGGATGCAACTAAGCAGGAGAAGTTTTTGGAAGGACTGAATGATGAGTTGAGCATGCAGTTGATGGTAGCAACCTTCAACAACTACCAGGAGTTGGTAGATCATGCTCTTATGATTGAAGGGAAGCAGCAGCAAATTGAAAATCACAAGAGGAAGTATGCACAAGGAAAGTACAATTCAGGAGCTCAGCAGAAGCCATGATTTACCCCTAGACCGGGAGGACATTTTTAGCATACCCATGGAGGAGGAAGCTCGCACAATCACAATGGCCCCAGGAATGGTAATGGGAATGGAGGAAGCAACGACCGGAACCGCACCAACCCATCAACCCCAGCCAAGAAATACCTGAGCCAAGTCACTTGCTTTAAGTGCCAGAAGACCGGACATTATGCCAATGAATGTCCTGAATCACAGAATGGAAATGGCAATGGAAGCTCTGGGAAGAAGCCGAACCCTTTCAATAGGGGACAGGTGAACCACGTTAATGTGGAGGAGGTTGAGGAGCAGCCGGATGCAGTAATCGGAAAGTTTTTGGTTAAGTCATTTACTGCACTCATTCTTTTCGATACTGGTGCATCGCATTCATACATATCAAGGGGATTTGTGGATAAGTATAAACTGCCAACCCAAGCCCTTAGGTCACCCATGTTAGTAACCTCGCCTGGAGCAGAATATATGGCTAGTCTATGGTGTGATCGGTTACCATTAAGGATTGGTAACTATGTTTTTCCCTCAGACCTAATAGTATTGGAACCCCAAGGATTGGATGTGATATTAGGCATGGATTGGTTATCAAAGTATGAAGGGAATATTGAATGTGCTAGTAAGTCAATTTTGCTTACCACCCCAGAAAGGAGAAGGATCAACTATGTATCCCGACATGTGCCAAAGAGAATTCAAGTAAATTGTTTAACCAGAGTTGTGCAGGAGGAAGTACCAGTAGTGAAGGATTTCCCCGAAGTATTTCCAGAAGAGTTGCCAGGCATGCCACCGGATAGAGATATTGAGTTTTTGATTGAGCTATTGCCAGGCACAGGGCCAATATCAAAGAGACCATATAGGATGCCTGCAAAGGATTTGGTGGAAATTAAGAAGCAAATTAAGGAGTTAATGGATAAAGGATATATTTGCCCGAGTTCTTCACCTTGGGGATCGCCAGTACTTCTAGTGGAGAAGAAGGATGGATTGTTAAGGATGGTTGTAGATTATCGAGGATTGAATGAAGTTACCATCAAGAACAAGTACCCTCTGCCGATGATCAATGATCTGTTTGATCGATTGCAAGGAGCTAAGGTATTTTCCAAGATCGATCTGCGATCAGGATACCACCAGTTGAAGATTCGGGAACATGATATACCCAAGACGGCTTTTACCACCAGGTATGGGCTGTACGAGTATACCGTTATGTCATTTGGTCTGACTAATGCACCTGCATATTTTATGAACATGATGAACAAGGTGTTTATGGAGTTCTTGGATAAGTTCGTCATAGTGTTCATTGATGATATCCTGGTTTACTCAAAGAATGAAGAGGAGCATAAGGAACATTTGCGTTTGGTTCTTGGAAAGCTCAGGGAACATCAACTATATGCCAAGTTTAGCAAATGTGAGTTTTGGTTGAAGGAAGTTGGATTTCTCGGACACGTTATATCCAAACAAGGTATAGCAGTAGATCCCACTAAAGTTGATACCGTGACCAAGTGGGAAGCACCAACCATAGTGGGAGAGATCCGGAGTTTTCTTGGACTCACAGGATACTACCGGAGGTTTATTGAGAATTTCTCAAAGATTGCGAAGCCTATGACTGAGTTGTTGAAGAAGGATACCAAGTTCATATGGACAGGGGAATGTGAGGCTAGTTTTCTGGAGTTGAAGAAACGTTTGGTTAATTCACCAGTGTTGATTTTGCTAGACCAGACCAAGGATTATGAGGTGTATTGCGATGCTTCACGTCGAGGGCTTGGAGCAGTGCTTATGCAGGAAGGGAGAGTTGTTTCATATGCCTCACGATAGCTTAAGCCGCATGAGTTGAATTATGCTACGCATGATTTGGAGTTAGCAGCTGTAGTGCATGCACTGAAGACTTGGAGACATTTTCTGATTGGAAACCATTGCGAAGTGTACACGGATCATAAGAGTTTGAAGTATATTTTCACACAGAAGGAGTTGAACCTCAGACAAAGGAGATGGTTGGAGCTCATCAAGGATTATGATATGAAATTGCCTTATCACCCTGGAAAGGCTAACATAGTAGCTGACGCATTAAGCCGTAAGAGCCACGTCAACACCCTAATGACAGGAGAATTACCAAGGGAGTTAGTTGAAAATCTTTGAGAGTTATGTTTAGAAATAGTCCCGAGAGGCTATGTAGCAGCATTGGAGATTCAGTCTACATTGATGGAAAAAATCAGAGAAGCCCAAAGGACTGACAAGGAGATTGCTTCTAGTAAGGAGAAAATTAGCAAAGGAAAAGCTAAGGGATTTCGTGAGGATGAGCACGATACCTTATGGTTTGAAGACCGTGTCTATGTACCAAATGATCCGGATATTAGAAAGCTAATTCTGCAAGAGGCCCATGATTCACCATATTCGATTCACCCAGGAAATACCAAGATGTATTTGGATTTGAAGGATATTTTCTGGTGGACCGGAATGAAGAAGGATATTGCGGAGTACGTAGCAGTTTGTGATGTATGTCAAAGAGTGAAGGCAGAGGATCAGAAGCCAGCAGGATTGCTACAACCATTGCTGATACCCGAATGGAAGTGGGATAAGCTAGGCATGGATTTTATTACAGGATTGCCCAGAACACGTTCAGGCTATGACTCGATATGGGTTGTAGTCGATCGTTTGACAAAGGTAGCTCATTTCATTCCAGTGAAGACTACCTATACCAGTGCAAAGTTGGCAAAGATATACATGACCAGGATCGTATGTCTGCATGGAGTTCCAAGGAGCATTGTATCGGATAGAGGAACCCAGTTTACTTCAAAGTTCTGGAATCAGTTGCATGAGACTTTGGGAACCAGACTAGAGTTTAGCACAGCTTTCCACCCGCAGACAGATGGGCAGACTGAGAGAGTCAACCAGATCTTGGAGGATATGCTAAGAGCTTGTGCGCTAGATTATGGATCTAGTTGGGATGAGAATTTGCCATATGCAGAGTTCTCTTACAACAACAGCTATCAATCTAGTTTGAAGATGGCCCCTTTCGAAGCCTTGTACGGAAGGAGGTGCAGGACCCCATTGTCTTGGGATGAAGTTGGAGACCGCCAGTTGTTTGGAACAGATCTGATAGAGGAGTCTGAACAGAAAGTGAAATTAATTCGCGACAGGCTAAAGGTAGCTCAATCCAGGAAGAAGAGTTATGCAGATTCTAAATGCAAGGAGACAGTTTATGAAGTCGGAGACCGAGTTTATCTTCGAGTATCTCCACTTCGAGGAGTTAAGCGCTTTGGAGTTAAGGGAAAACTAGCGCCACGTTTTGTAGGCCATACAAAGTTTTGGAGCGCATGGGAGAAGTAGCCTACAAGTTGGAATTACCCGAAGGACTGTCAGGAGTTCACGACGTGTTTCATGTATCCCAGTTGAAGAAGTGCCACACGGAGATGGCTGACATACCGCTGAGAGATACTGTACCACTGGAAGCAATTCAGTTGGACAATGATTTGACCTATGAGGAGAAACCAGTTAAGATTCTAGAGTATGCCAGTCGAGTCACCCGCAGCAAGGTTATCAAGTTTTGCAAGGTTTAGTGGAGCCACCACACGGAGGATGAAGCCACCTGGGAACGAGAGGAAGATTTGCTGAAGGACCACCCTCACCTATTTTCTAGCCAACCCGAATCTCGAGGGCGAGATTCATCTTAAGGGGGGTAGGTTTGTAACATCCCAAATTTTCAATTTGGAATGTTATACACTAGATCATCATTCCATATCATATTTATTGCATTTTGGTTGATCCTAGAAATTTTTCGCAACTCAAGGACCCTCGGAAAGAGTTGGGGATTTCATTATTTTCATATTTGAGTTGTCTCAAATTTTGAAAATAGGATCATTTGATTTTATTTATTTTATCTTCAATAATTTCTATTACAACAATATGAGAGAGGGAATAAAATGACTTTCCCAAAATAAAGAAATATTGAGGATTTAATAAAAAATCAAATAAGACTTTATTTTGTTTTATTTGCTATTTTATTTGAATTTAGGAAAAATGTGCGTTTTTCAAAATTGCATTTGGGCCTCAAATAAATGTTCACTTTGTCCGGCTTGATTTTAGAAGCCGGGGAAAATTTATTTTGGGATTTTTGGAGTCTGTTTAGTATTTATTTTATTTATTTTTCTGCGCGTTATTATTTAAAAAAACGCGAACCGACTCCGGGCCATACCCGAGCGGGACTCTACCCAGGGCAGCCCTTATAAGCCGCCGCCCGGGGCCCGAGCCAGCCCACCCGGGCCGAAACCCTAGCGCCACCGCCGCCCGCGCCGCGCCGCCGCCTCGCCGCCCCGCCGCCTCCCCGCCGCCGCCCCACCCACTCGCCGGAGCCGCCCCGCCCGCTCGCCGGACACGCCGCCCGAGGTAGCCGCCATCGCCGGCGGTTTTCTTTAGAAAACCGCCTGTTTTTTTAAAAAGCCGCGGTTTATTATTATTATTAGATCCGTTCTTTTATTAGAACGGTTTTTTTACGGTTTAGGCTAATTAGCGAGCGTTCGCTCGTTCGTTCGTTTTAACGAACGTGTTCGTCGTTTAGATCCAGTTAACGAACGTTCGTTCGTTAAACTGTTCGTCATTTTTCTTTTTCTCGGATTAAACCCGCAATTTTTCTGATCGCGATTTCTGATCCGATTTTCGTTTTAGTATAACTTCTCGCTCGTTTATCGGAATCAGGCGATTCAAGCGCCTGGAGTTTTGTCTCGAAACCCTCTTTCCGTTTAACCAACTTAAACAAGTTCTTTGCTTTTGTAAATATTGCCTTAGATCCAGAATAGTAAACGAAGCCTGTTTCTTTTGCCGTTTGTTTTTCGTTGCTTCGTTCGATTTGATTCTTTCGCCAACCGGAGTTCTTAAGATGAACTTTCTGGTTAGATCTCTTATTTGAGTTTTACCTGTGCATTAGTTGAGTACTTATTGTATGTTTGTTTGTTTGCGATAGACTACCCGGAGTGCACCGCTTGTTACTTCGAATCACTAGGTTTCCCGGATCATCAGCAAGGCAAGTAACACTTTGATCATACCTTCTACTACCCAGTTTTATTGCATTAGATCAATCCCTACACATTGTATGATTAGGATCTAATAAAATTGTGGGTTTGGGAAGTAGTTGAGGTAGTACCTATTACCTGTTTATTATCAAACCTTTGGGAGTTACTTCTACGTTTGCTTATTATTGCTATGCTATGCTAGTAGACGTGGATTGGGTGAGTGATCTCCATGACAGATGTGAGATTTTTAAATCAATGGTTTATCTAAGGTGGCAACTTAAATACACATTTGGGTGGATTGAGGTACCTGGGTACTCCGGGATTGCCTGTTTTCTTTTGGACCGCCACCCAGGCTCAAAGGGATCGTGAGATTTTTCATGCTAGAAACTTCCGTGTGCAGCCACAAGCTATTATGGGCTCTAGCATAGTTGACTAAGTCGTGCGAACTCTTACCGTGGTAGACTAGCAGATGTAGGGGATGTAGGTGGTACGGTCTACCCATCGTAAGGTGCTAGCACTTCTGAAAGACTATGTCTCGGTCATCTGTTTCTCAAACACCGTGAAGTGCGAGAAACCAAACGGAGGCGATCGAGTCTTGTGGGGAAAAGTGCGCAAACCTCTGCAGAGTGTATAAACTAATCATGATTAGCCGTGTCCCCGGTTATGGACGTCTTGAGTATCTAGTACCTGCATTATCATGTGAATCTCACCATGTTACTATAAAATTTAATTTGACGGGTTTGTTTAATGATGTTACTTAATTGGGATTGATGATGCTGCCAACCATTCTCAATGTTCAACAACCACCATAATAGTTAAATAAATTTATTCCTTTGCAGTAGGGAAAATTGGCTTTACGCAAAACTGTAACCATAGAGCTTTCCGCCAGCCAAATGTGCATATAGTATAGCTGTTTCATTCCATTACTCTCTATGTGTTACATTGCCAGCATATTGAATGTGCTGACCTGTTTTCGGGCTGCAACGTTAATGTTGCAGACTTTTCAGACGATGATTAAGGAGTTTTAGGTCGTGTTTCTATACTCAGTGATGCCGTTGGAGTTGATGGACTCACTTATCTTCCAAGCCTTCCACTGTTATCATTATTAGATGGCCTTAAGCCATATTTATTGTAATAAGATCTCTATTGAGACACTCGATGTAATAAGTGTGTGATTGCTACTCTGTTATAAATCCTTCAAGTACTGTGTGGTGTCAGCATTACTGATCCAGGGATGACACCGGAGCACAGAGATTGGACCGTTTGAGGTCTGGTCGCTATAGTATTAATCAAATAATGATGTGAACTAGATTATTGACACTAGTAAATCCTTTGGGTGTTGGTCACATGACGATGTGAACTATGGTGTTAATCACATGGTGATGTGAACTATTGATGTTAAATCACATGGCGATGTGAACTAGATTATTGACTCTAGTGCAAGTGGGAGACTGAAGGAAATATGCCCTAGAGGCAATAATAAAGTTATTATTTATTTCCTTATATCATGATAAATGTTTATTATTAATGCTAGAATTGTATTAACCGGAAACATAATACATGTGTGAATACATAGAGAAACAAAGTGTCACTAGTATGCCTCTACTTGACTAGCTCGTTGATCAAAGATGGTTATGTTTCCTAACCATAGACATGAGTTGTCATTTGATTAACGGGATCACATCATTAGGAGAATGATGTGATTGACTTGACCCATTCCGTTAGCTTAGCACTTGATCGTTTAGTTTGTTGCTATTGCTTTCTTCATGACTTATACATGTTCCTATGACTATGAGATTATGCAACTCCCGTTTACCGGAGGAACACTTTGTGTGCTACCAAACGTCACAACGTAACTGGGTGATTATAAAGGTCCTCTACAGGTGTCACCAAAGGTACTTGTTGGGTTGGCGTATTTCGAGATTAGGATTTGTCACTCCAATTGTCTGAGAGGTATCTCTGGGCCCACTCAGTAATACACATCACCTAAGCCTTGCAAGCATTGCAACTAATGAGTTAGTTGCGGGATGATGAATTACGGAACGAGTAAAGAGTCTTGCTGGTAACGAGATTGAACTAGGTATTGAGATACCGACGGTCGAATCTCGGGCAAGTAACATACTGATAACAAAGGGAACAACGTATGTTGTTACACGGTCTGACCGATAAAGATCTTCGTAGAATATGTAGGAGCCAATATGAGCATCCAGGTTCCGCTATTGGTTATTGACCAGAGACGTGTCTCGGTCATGTCTACATAGTTCTCGAACCCGTATGGTTCGCACGCTTAATGCTACGATGACAGTTATATTATGAGTTTATATGTTTTGACGTACCGAAGGAGTTCGGAGTCCCGGATGAGATCGGGGACACGACGAGGAGTCTCGAAATGGTCGAGATGTAAAGATCGATATATTGGACGACTATATTCGGACTTCGGAAAGGTTCCGAGTGATTCGGGTATTTTTCGGAGTACCGGAGAGTTACGGGAATTCGACGGGGAGTATATGGGCCTTATTGGGCCATATGGGAATAGAGGAGAGAGACCAAAAGGAAGGAGGCCTGCGCCCCCCTTCTGGTCCGAATTGAATAAGGGGTGCAGCCCCCTTTTCCTTCTCCCTCTCCTCCTCTTTCCTTCTCTCCTACTCCAACAAGGAAAGGAGGAGTCCTACTCCCGGTAGGAGTAGGACTCCCCCCTTGGCGCGCCCTCCTCCTTGGCCGGCCGCCTCCCCCCTTGCTCCTTTATATACGGGGGCAGGGGGGCACCCCATAGACACAACAATTGATCTCTTGATCTCTTAGCCGTGTGCGGTGCCCCCCTCCACCATAATCCACCTCAATCATATCGTAGCGGTGCTTAGGCGAAGCCCTGCGTCGGTAGAACATCATCTTCATCACCACGCCGTCGTGCTGACGAAAGTCTCCCTCAACACTCGGCTGGATCGGAGTTCGAGGGACGTCATCGAGTTGAACGTGTGCAGAACTCGGAGGTGCCGTGCGTTCGGTACTTGATCGGTCGGATCGTGAAGACGTACGACTACATCAACCGCGTTGTGCTAACGCTTCCGCTTTCGGTCTACGAGGGTACGTGGACAACACTCTCCCCTCTCGTTGCTATGCATCACCATGATCTTGCGTGTGCGTAGGAATTTTTTTGAAATTACTATGTTCCCCAACACACACTAGGGCAATGACGAAGGGATCGGAGGAACTCCCGTGCCAGCACTCGTCCAGAGATAACGGTGCGGCCGACCGTGGGTCTCCTACCTCGCTGTTGACGATGGCCTAAATGCTGCCCCTCCTCCCTTTCACCAGTGGAGGGGGATACATCCGGATATGTAACTAGTGGTGAGGATAGAAAGATAGTGTTACCACCACTATCCTCTTTACATCTGGAGAGGATGAGAGTGTGTGAATAGAGCAACCCTAGCAAGCAAGCGTGGAGGCTCCTCCCTATATATATGTATAGTGGGGTAGTTTTCTTTTTTCACTCCATCAAAACAATCATTTAAATTTGTGTACGAGCTAGGTTGCCGGTTTTTTATTTGTTGATTGTTTTTTGAGATAGCTACCCGTTTATACCAAGTGGTAAACAATGTTGGATTAACGAGCTGCTCTGCTCGGTTCGTTCGAAGCTCGTTAGAAGAAAATTCACGTAAGATGAGACATGTGTTGTGTTTTTACTAATGAACTTACCATGAAACTTTTTATCTAGTTTGTTAACCTCCTTAATAAATTGATGATTGGCTTTGTTCATTAAGAAGTGACCCACAAGGATAACAAGCCGAACTATCGAGGTATCATTGCTCGTGAGCTACGAGCTTTTGTTCCAGCCCTAACGGTGTGCCAGGTCGCACTTTGTATCTTTCAGGTCTGGTACTAAACACTGCATTAAGTGAACAACCACCGCCTCGTAAAAATTATGAACAAGCCCACGGCTAAAATTATCGAAATCGTGGGCTGCAGCAACATGCATTATTATTTATCTCTACTCCTATAAAAGACTGAGTTGGTGATGATGGTGTGTCTGCATCTCTCATTTCTGACCATTAGATCTTTATCTAACAACTGTGAGGTAAGTTGTGGCATTTTTGCGACAATACCCCACTTCTCTTTTCCAATTTGCAGAAAACCCCTTATTATCTTAGTTGCAACCACATCCCACCCTCACCTCATCAAAACAGCCTGAGAAATATATTTTGAGTGAAAAGTAATATATTCTTAGTGGTATATATGTATATCAAAAAAAGAGTGTTTTCATTCAAGTTTGTGAACAATTACTATTCTACTTTAGATCCATTGCAACACACGGGCACATGGCTAGTATTTTATATGTGGGAGTATCCTCGAAATAAAATGTGAGAGTACAATCTTTATCTGGCCCCTTTGTAATTTGTGCTAAATTTTGACGAAAGATTTAACCGACAAATTGTTTGTGCATGTTAACTGAAATTATATCCTCGGATTCGTATTTGAACATAGTTTTCAATGATGCAATTTTTTGTGACATGCATGAACATTTGGTTAGTTAAATTTATAGTCAAAATTTGGCATACGCTATCATAGGGATCGATAAACGAGGACGGAGCTCCTCGTCTATCCTCCAAACTACCATATGACTAGTGACTCTATTACATGTTGGACATCAAGCATTCTGGCATGTGTGCCATCCACCAAATCACAACAAGGTGCTACAGTCAAGATTCACCAATCACCCCGATGTGGCCGTCATGACCCGTCATATCACAAAACCCACACCTTTACCATTAGTGGTAAAGTGGCCTCGAAGTTGTATTGGACGAACCAACCATCATTTCACTGGAACACTCGTTGAAGCCCTTTCTCCCCAATCTTGAAGAAAACCTCACTCCAGGCTACTCACTTCTACCTTTTTCTTCTATACCGATGAAGGAAAGGTGGGCGACCAGTGATGCTACTATATTTTCATTCCAACATTCTTCTCTTTGCGAAGCACTGACCGATTCTCACTACCGATTCTTTTTCCTGTTTTTCATTGAAATTGTGGTTTCCTTTCGATTGCTTTTTGTTTATCAGTTTATTGATGGATCCTGGAGCACTGGGCAAAGAGTTGTCGGCGGACAACCCACTCGACACAAAGATCTCTAGGAAGCGAGCACCAACCAACGATTTGGCCATGTTGGCGGGCCAACCCATGGAGATGAAGAACTCCAAGAAACAAGAACTAGCCAAAGAGTTGATGACGTTGGTGGACAAACTCCTTGTCGGTGTCAAAACCGGCGGATCTTGGGTAGGGGGTCCCGAACTGTGCGTCTAGGCCGGATGGTAACAGGAGGCAAGGGACACGAAGTTTTACCCAGGTTCGGGCCCTCTCGATGGAGGTAAAACCTACGTCCTGCTTGATTAATATTGATGATATGGGTAGTACAAGAGTAGATCTACCACGAGATCAGAGAGGCTAAACCCTAGAAGCTAGCCTATGGTATGATTGTTGATGTGTATGTTGTCCTAAGGACTAAAACCCTCTGGTTTATATAGACACCGGAGAGGGTTAGGGTTACATAGAGTCGGTTACAATGGTAGGAGATCTGAACATCCGTATCGCCAAGCTTGCCTTCCATGCCAAGGAAAGTCCCTTCCGGACACGGGACGGAGTCTTCAATCTTGTATCTTCATAGTCCAGGAGTCCGGCTGAAGGTATAGTTCGGCTATCCGAACACCCCTAATCCAGGACTCCCTCAGTAGCCCCCGAACCAGGCTTCAATGACGATGAGTCCGGCGCGTAGATTGTCTTCGGCATTGCAAGGCGGGTTCTCCTCCAAATTCCGTGTACCTGTTTGAATAAAGTCCGGTTTCTTGTAGATGTTGCGCTCCTTGGCTTCTACGCCCAATAATGGCCATCTCCCACGTGTTAAACAAATATGGAAAGTCTGAGTGTTTTTATGTTCACACCCCTAGCCACGTAAATGAGCTGCCCTACTTAAGGGGACGAGGATTTAGATCCAATCGACACCTTCTCCCATCCACGAGTGTTCATCAGAGCGCATCCGACAAAGGTCCATTCCACCATGGCCAGCCGCCGCAACTCCTCCGCTCGCCCTTCTAGCCCTAAGCCTGGATATTGGGAGAGATGTTCTACTCCGCATAGCAAGCTAGTGACGCTCCACACCAAGGGATTTCTCCCCGCGGCCTATATGGTCCCGGTTTGAGCCGGTCTTGCCGTCTAGAACGGCGGAGAGCAAGCAGAGAATGCCCCTAATCCATCCAAAGGAGAGCGGGTGTGCCTTGTCCCTTACTTAATAAGGGGGCTCGGATTTCCCATCCACCCATTTCTCCGGGGGCTGCTGGAGTTCTACGGCCTCCAGCTACATCATCTCACGCCTGCCTTAGTATTGCATATCGCGGGCTTTGTAGCCCTCTGCGAGCTGTTCTTGGGTGTTGAAGCTCATTTCGGACTGTGGAAGGAGCTATTTTGCCTCGTGCCCCGTTCCAAGAAAGGTTCAATGTATCAAGTGGGCGGAGCCGAAGTATGGCGCATCGCCGGGACCGGATATATGTCTGGAACCCCAAAGAAGGCGTTCGAAGATTGGCCCTCGGAATGGTTCTACATAGAAGACGTCCCGCTGCCAGATCCTGTCCGGATCGGCCTCCCAGAATTCGATAATGCTCCCTTAAAGAAGCGCCTAAGCTGGCATCCACGGAGCCCTCAAAGGGAAAGTGACAGGTACATCATTTACCTGATGGGCCGAATAAGATTGTTGGCCCATTCCGGACTAACCATGATCGGAGTTATGGCCGAATGCATCATGCGGGGGGTGCAGCCGCTTCAGTATAGAAGTCACCCCATGTGGGATTTCAACAGGGAGGACGACGCCACCCGCTACGGCTGTAAAGGGTCGGATTCAGTTGCCGCTCTATTAAAGATCTTGTCCACTTTGTACAAGGGAGAAGAGGAGGAATTTCTCCGCGTCAACCCACAGGGTGGATTCTCTATGCACAATCCCCCAAGCTGGGTAAGTGGTTGCATTTACTTGCTCATCCGTTTAGTGTTCCCATTGTTAAATACTTAGTCTGATGACTTCAACGCAGGAACTGCGCTGGGCTGTTAAGGAAATAAGCAGCCCGCCTCCACAACCCGAGGACCCAGGACGGTCTCTCGACCCGGCCTCTCAAGAGGATCCGGACATATCTGTGGAGCTGATTGATGGAGTGTTCCATCAATTGAGCGAGGACAACGCCTTGGTGGACATTACGGCTGATTACCCAGGGCTAATCTTGACGCCCCAGGTACTTGAGATCGAAGTCCCAGTACCCCGGATAGGGGTCCGTCCACGCGTGTTCAATTTCCTGACTGCAACCGAACTCTGCAGGGGAGGTTTTTGAGGCAGAAGGCCGAACCCGTGGCGACAAGCCAACGAGGGCCCGCAAGGCCCCGAGGGCAGAAAAGAGGTGCAGTTCGGATCGAGGCATCAGCGCAAAGGTATGGTGCGCCCCTTTATCCTAGTTGTTATACCTTCGAGGCACATTTGATACTCATACCCTCTTCAGGACAAAGAGACCTCGCCGGACTATATCCGGAGAGGCTGCCAATCGCGCCTCCACCAGCCAGGCTCCAAAGCCTGGTCCAGGGGCGGAGGCGAACGCAAGGCGTGTGCCGAACGTTCCTCCGACGGAGGATGTGGACGGCTTGTCTGCCACCAAATCTGAGGTGGAAAGCGCCATGAACCACAGGCGTCGCCGGACAATTCTTCACGACGCTTGCTTCTCCCAAGAGGCGTTAGATGCCTTCAATTCGGGAGATGCACACCTCCGTGCCGCTCAAAATGTTCTAGCCAGAGCCACGGAGCAATATGTAAAAGACATACGGGTAAGAAAATTTTGCTAAATATATATGTAGCAGTAGCCCCCGAGACTTAAAACAGTTAGAATAACTAGTTTAAGGATCATTTGATATGCAGGTTCTTACAGAAAAGAATTCCCTACTGTCCCAGGAGCTGGAACAGTGCAAAGCCCAACTGGAGGCCGCACTAGCCGCGGCAGGGGATCCTAAGGAGGCCCCCCTCTGGTAATAGACATTTCGATAGATAAGTATTTTGCGAAGCACGGCTTTGGTGTGAATCTGACAAATAGAATTGCAGATGGCGCCGGATTGAATCCGGAAAAGCAACATCTCCTACGCCAGCTAAAGGCTGGTGAGAGGGTGCTATTAAAGGTGATGGGGGAGAAGAACGTTCTCCAAGATGCCAACACCCGGCTGGGCGTCGAGCTGAAAGATGTTCGTGCCCAGCTATCAGACTCCGTGAAGGAGAATCAGCGGCTTCGGCGCGGCATATTTAGTAAGTGCTTGAACGAACCTTTTGAAGGAAAGTTCAGCGGGCAAGTCGACTGACAGACCAATGTCTGTAGGTGTGTTAACAGGTCGTCCGGCGGAGGAGATGCCCGGTTCTATGGGTGACCTTCTTCCCAAGCTCTCGCACCTGCTCGACCGAGTTCGGCAGGCTATGCGAGGCGTCGCCCAGGCCCTGTGGCCATCCGTCTCCATGCCCGAAGGTATTGGAGAGCTTGCGGAGAAGCTAAAGGGAGCACGGCGGCGCTTCCAATTGTGGAAGATATCAGCCTGCCATCAAGGCGCTAGGGAGGCCTGGGCCATGGTGAAGACGCGGTACTCAAAGGCTGACCCCAACCATATGGCCGAGGTCGGTCCTATAGGGCCCGATGGGAAGGAGATCCCTGTAAGCTTAGTGTACGGCCAAGTAGAGTTGGCCGCAAAGTACTCCCAGCAGGACTGTAAATTAGACAGCCTGTTAGATGGTATTGAAGAGGAATACAATCAGTCAAAATGATTATGTAATCGAATTGACATTTATAATGCTTTCTAGCCGGATTGTAGATCATTTTTCATGGCCGACCTTTTCGCTTCAACCTCGGGGCCTGATGGTCCGGAGTGTGTCCAAATTCCCATGCGGTTATATAGGAATTGGGGAATGCGTGGAGACCAGGCGTAGGGGTCATTAGTGCGTGAACAAACAAGTGCCTGGCTAGTTATGTTATATTACATGGTTAGTAAGAAACATCTTCCAGGGAGAATAGTTCCGTTAGGGGTTCCTTTCCCTGGGGGGCATGCCCTAAAGTGCATGTCCATGCTGCGAAAAGAAACGCAGGAAAAACGCTTGGGGGCACATAGATAAAGAAAAAGATCATCTTTAGTTCACCGACCGAATATTCTCTTAAGAATGCTAGCTTTCGGCTTCACCCAGTCTGAGGTACACGCC
Organism: Triticum urartu; assembly: GCF_056163025.1. NCBI lineage: Eukaryota > Viridiplantae > Streptophyta > Magnoliopsida > Poales > Poaceae > Triticum > Triticum urartu. The sequence goes on along the minus strand of NC_141876.1, from coordinate 249,522,476 downwards.
CGGCTGATCCGGCAGTAACAATCGCAGAGGTGCTCCCTTTACCACCTAGCCGAATAATCGGGAACGTAGGGGTAAGCACAGGAGCCAGGCAACCCAGCTTGGCCAAAACTTAAGTCATATCAATGCATATAATGGTGAATAAAAGGTACATGCGGAAGTTTGACACATGTGTTAGGCATGAAGCCCGTATAAATAAGCTTCTGTTTAAAGAAGCCCCCAGGTTTACTAAGCGCGGATAGCGCGTCAATTTGTGAGCCTTTAAAGGTTATAAGAGAGAGAAAAAGGGAGAAGGAGAGAAATGTAAGATGGACAGTATATAAAAATGGACAGAGTAAGGAGACGAACACAGGATCCGGCGCTAGGCATAGAATCTTCGGAGACGGGCTGCGTTCCATGGGTTCGGCTCGAGTCGGTTATCCGATGTGTTTCGCAGGCGGTACGCTCCACCAGTCAGGACTTGGTCAATTATGAAGGGACCTTCCCACTTGGGCTTGAGTTTGTCCTTTTTCTTGTCCGGCACGAGTAGAACTAATTCGCCAACGTTGTAATTTTTGGCCCGTACTTCTCTGCTTTGGTATCTTCGAGCTTGCTGTTGATAGAATGCGGAATGGGCTTTCGCCACATCGCGCTCCTCCTCTAATGCGTCCAAACTGTCCTGCCGATCGAGCTTGGCTTCTCTTTCCTCGTACATGCGCACTCGAGGTGAGTCATGAATTATGTCGCAAGGCAGAACTGCCTCTGCGCCGTACACCATGAAGAATGGTGTGTATCCGGTGGTGCGATTCGGCGTGGTCCGCAGCCCCCAGAGTATGGAATCGAGCTCCTCTACCCAGTGCGTGTTAGATTCCTTGAGGGACCGCACTAGTCTGGGTTTGATGCCGCTCATGATAAGACCATTTGCACGTTCGACCTGGCCGTTAGTTTGTGGGTGATAGACGGAAGCATAATCGAGCTTTATGCCCATGTTTTTGCACCGGAGTTTTACCTCGTCGGCCGTAAAGTTCGTGCCATTATCAGTGATGATGCTGTGGGGGACGCCGTAACGGTGTACAACCCCGGATATGAAGTCTATCACAGGTTCGGATTCGGCTGTCTTAACAGGCTTGGCTTCTATCCATTTGGTGAACTTATCCACCATGACCAGTAAGTATTTGTGCTTGTGGGTTCCGCCTTTAAGGGGTCCAACCATATCAAGCCCCCAGACCGCAAAGGGCCAAGTGATGGGGATTGTTTGGAGGGCGGTGGGTGGCATATGGCTTTGGTTTGGAAAGAGCTGGCAGCCGGCGCATCGTTGGACTAAGTCCTGAGCGTCTGCCCGGGCCGTCGGCCAATAAAAGCCTATATGGAAGGCCTTGCTTACCAGGGACCGGGCTGCAGCGTGATGACCGCCGAGTCCGACATGGATTTCAGCCAGGAGATTCCGCCCCTCCTCTTCGGAGATGCACCTTTGGAGGACTCCGGTAGTGCTTTTCTTATAAAGCTCTCCCTCGTGGACTCTGTAGGCTTTGGATCGCCGCACTATGCAGCGTGCCTCATTTTGATCCTCGGGGAGTTCCTGCCTAGTAAGGTAGGCGAGGAATGGTTCTATCCATGGGGCGATGACGGCCATTATTACGTGGGCTGAAGGTGTTATTTCAATGGCAGAGCCTCCGATTGTATCAGAAAGTTCGGTGTCGGGCAGTGCGGATGGGTCCGGGCTGTTATTGTTCGGCTCCCCTTCCCATGCCACGGATGGCTTGAAAAGCCTTTCCAAGAAGATGTTGGGGGGGGACTGCATCGCGTTTTGCGCCGATGCGTGCCAGGACATCTGCCGCCTGATTATTTTCCCGGGCTATATGGTGAAATTCAAGTCCCTCGAGCCGAGCTGACATTTTTAGGATGGCGTTGCGGTAAGCTGCCATTTTCGGATCCTTGGCATTTAAGTCTCCATTTATTTGGGAGATTGTAAGGTTCGAGTACGTGCGCACCTCTAGGCGTTGGATGCCCATGGATACTGCCATCCGGAGACCATGTAGAAGGGCCTCATATTTGGCTGCATCGTTGGAGTCCGTGTCCAGAATCTGTAGTACGTATTGAACTGTGTCTCCTGTGGGGGACGTCAAAACGGCAACAGCCCCTAGTCCAGCCAACATTTTGGAGCCGTTGAAATGCATGATCCAATTTGAATATGTGTTGTACTCTCTAGGGAGTTCGGCCTCCGTCCATTCTGCGACGAAGTCGGCCAAAACTTGTGACTGGATGGCTCGTCGTGGCTTATAAGTTATGTCGAACGGGAGGAGTTCGATGGCCCATTTCGCAATCCGGCCCATTGCGTCAAGGTTGTTTATAATGTCTTTAAGTGGTACTTCTGAGGCTACTGTTATTGAACACTCTTGAAAGTAGTGTCGTAGCTTCCGGGATGCCATGAATACCGCATCCGCAATCTTTTGATAATGCGGGTACCGTGATTTGCAGGGAGTGAGGACAGTGGACACATAATAGACCGGCCTTTGAAGGGGGAATTTGTGTCCGTCCGCTTCTCGTTCGATGACGAGCACTGCGCTTACAACCTGATGTGTTGCTGCGATGTACAATAGCATTGGTTCGCCGGTGTTTGGCGCGGCCAGGACTAGGTTTGTTGCCAGTATGGCTTTTATTTCGTCGAGTCCGGCCGTGGCTGCGTCCGTCCATTTGAAGTGTTCGGTGCGCCGAAGGAGGCGGTAAAGGGGAAGGGCCTTTTCTCCCAAGCGGGAGATAAAGCGGCTTAGAGCCGCCACACATCCGGTTAACTTTTGTATTTGTTTGAGGTCCTTTGGGATATCCAGTTGCGACAGAGCTCGGATCTTGGCTGGATTTGCTTCAATTCCTCTACTGGATACAATGAAGCCCAATAGCTTTCCGGCTGGAACGCCAAAAATGCATTTTTCCGGGTTGAGCTTGATGTCGTATGTTCGGAGATTACCAAATGTGAGCCTCAAGTCGTCTACTAGAGATTCAACACGTCTTGTTTGGATGACCACATCATCTACGTATGCCTCCACTGTTTTACCAATCTGGCTTGCCAAACATGTCTGAATCATGCGCTGATATGTTGCGCCGGCGTTTTTGAGCCCGAAGGGCATCATGTTGAAGCAGAATGGACCGTATGGTGTGATAAATGCCGTTGCGGCTTGGTCTGGTTCTACCATCTTGATTTGATGGTAGCCAGAATATGCATCGAGGAAACACAACGAATCGTGTCCTGCGGTAGCATCGATAATTTGATCGATGCGGGGGAGGGGGAAGGGATCCTTTGGGCAAGCCTTGTTAAGGTCTTTAAAATCAACACACAGGAGCCAGGATTTGTCCTTCTTTGGTACCATCACCAGGTTTGCTAGCCAGTCCAGATGTTTTATATCTTTGATGAATCCGGCCTCTAATAGCTTTGCTAGCTCCTCTCCCATAGCCTGTCTCTTAGGTTCGGAAAAATGCCGGAGAGCCTGCTTGACGGGTTTGAATCCTGTTTGGATATTTAAGCTGTGCTCGTCCAGCTTGCGTGGGATTCCTGGCATGTCTGAAGGGTGCCAGGCGAAAATGTCCCACTTCTCTCGTAGGAACTCTCGCAATGCGGCGTTGACATCAGGGTTTAACTGTGCCCCGATGGAAGCTGTTTTATTGGGGTCCATTGGATGGACTTGGAATTTGACTATTTCGTCCGCTGGTTTAAAGGAGGTGGATTTGGATCTTTTGTCGAGTACCACATCGTCCCTATTCATCGTAGAGCGCAGCGCAGTCAGCTCCTCAGCCGCTAGGGCTTCGGATAGTGCCTCGAGGGCCAGTGCGGCTGTCTTGTTTTCGGCGCGGAGTACTATGTCCGGATCACTAGCGAGAGTGATGATCCCGTTAGGCCCGGGCATCTTGAGCTTCATGTACCCGTAATGGGGTATTGCTTGGAAGATTGTGAAAGCTTCCCGCCCTAGCAAAGTGTGATAACCGCTGCTGAACGGGGCCACATGGAACGTGACCTCTTCGGACCTGTAATTGTCCGGCGTGCCGAACACCACATCTAGTGTGATTTTTCCTGTACAGCGCGCTTCCCGACTAGGGATTATTCCTCTAAAGGTTGTGCTGCTTCGCATGATGCGGTTCCAGTCTATATCCATTTTTTGAAGAATTTCCTCATAGATGAGGTTCAGTCTGCTGCCGCCATCCATGAGTACCTTGGTAAGACGAAAGTCATCCACTATTGGACTGAGGACCAATGCAGCTGGTGCTCGGGCTGTTCGGAATTTAGGTTCATCACTAGCGTTAAAGGTAATGGCCGTGTCACTCCATGGGTTTATTGTTGCTACTTGGTAGACTTCGGCAAGGCTGCGGAGTGTCCTTTTCCGCATATTATTTGATGCGAAGGTCTCGAAGACTGTTAATACCGTATTGGTGTCTCTGGGGTGGCTCTCTGTGGCCTCCGGAATTCGGAGGTTTTCGCCAATTTTGGCCACCTGCCGGAGTATCCAACATGCTCTAAGGCTGTGAGTTGGTGTGGCGTCCTCTGTACTATGAATTTTACAGGGTCCATTAAGCCATCCTTCCAGTATGGTTCCATGCCCTGTAGAGGGTTTTTGCCTTTTGGTGTTTGACCCGGGTGTCTGGCGATGATGCACCCTTTTATTTCGGACTGGGCTTGCCTTAAGGGCCGGATTGTCCCAAAATTTTGTTTCGGTTTCCCGGGCGCTTTCCATCACACAGTACTTTCGTACTATGGACGCTAAGTCAGCGAAGCATGTAATATCACTGCGACTTATGGCGTTGAGTATTCCCTTGTCCGTGCAATTATTGCAGAAGAATGAAATTGCGTCTTCCTCGCGGCAGCCCTTTATCCTGTTCATAACCAGGAGGAATCTGGCCCAGTAATGATGTACTGTTTCTTTGGGCTCTTGCCTGATTTGGGATAGATCGCTAATGTTCGGGTGGGTGGGTGGAATTAAATCCGAAGCCTTACCCCTTCTAAGGCTCAGAGGCCGAGGAATTTCCGAACTCAAGAATTTGGATTCCTGGATGTCGTCCAATGAATCCAGTCCGTCGCCTGATTCTAGGTTCAGGTCTTGAGTGATATCCTCCCCTCCGCGGACATCCGGCTTGGAGGGATCGGGAATCCAGACGTAGTGAGTCCTTAAGATAGATGAAGGGTCGCCGCACTGTCCCTCTACCACGGCAACGTGATGGGTGGCTTGGGGAGAGTTAATCTCTCTCAGATCGGTTTTAGACACAATCTGGTCGTAATCCGTAGCGACTCCCGAGGCGGTGAAGCGATCCAAGAGCTCGTTTATGGAGGAAAGCTCTATTGGATCTAACTGCTCGGCAAGTTCCGAGTTGACAGGAAGATTGTTTTCGATGGCTCGAGAGGTCATCATCGGCGCAGAAGCCGAAAAGGTGGTCGTAAGAAAACCACCTAGCCGGAGGGTTTGGCCGACAGTCAAAGCTCCCTTAGCAACGGTGCCGTCTTTAAAGACGGGGCGAGGCATCCTTCCTGATGGCGACGACACAGAGGAACTCTCAATGAAAGCACCAATGTCGGTGTCAAAACCGGCGGATCTTGGGTAGGGGGTCCCGAACTGTGCGTCTAGGCCGGATGGTAACAACAGGCAAGGGACACGAAGGTTTACCCAGGTTCGGTCCCTCTCGATGGAGGTAAAACCCTACGTCCTGCTTGATTAATATTGATGATATGGGTAGTACAAGAGTAGATCTACCACGAGATCAGAGAGGCTAAACCCTAGAAGCTAGCCTATGGTATGATTGTTGATGTGTGTGTTGTCCTACGGACTAAAACCCTCCGGTTTATATAGACACCGGAGAGGGTTAGGGTTACATAGAGTCGGTTACAATGGTAGGATATCTGAACATCCGAATCGCCAAGCTTGCCTTCCACGCCAAGGAAAGTCCCTTCCGTACATGGGACGGAGTCTTCAATCTTGTATCTTCATAGTCCAGGAGTCCAGCTGAAGGTATAGTTTGGCTATCCGAACACCCCCTGATCCAGGACTCCCTCACTCCTCAAAGAAGGTTGGACGTCCTTTATGATTCTGATGTCGCGGTCCGTCCTATGGACATCACCGCAGAAATCGTTCCTGATGTCGTAGTCTGTCCTTTGGACATCCCCCCGGAGATCGATTCCCATGCTGTTGTCTGTCGCGTGGACATCACCCCAGATATCTATTTCGATGTCGTGGTCCGTCCGATGGACATCGCCCTAGAGATCGATTCCGATGTCGCGGTCGGTCTAGTGGACATCGCCCCAGAGATCGATACCCATGCCGTTGTCCGTGCTGTGGTCATTGCCTGAGAGATCGATGACAAGAAATAGTTGGTTGCGCTAATCTTTCAAGGTACTTTGCATTGTGTTTAATTACCAGAATGGTGCGTGTTAACAAACCATCATAGGGCTAGTGCACTGTGGGCGATACTTGTTCTTTTGTTTGATAGTGAATCATGCGAACCCTCTCCGAGTTATGGAAATAGATGTATCCTCACCAGCTTTTGATGTAATATATGGCATGCTTAGATGTAAGTTTGAACTGTTTATCATATTAGCAGGGCATGTTTGGTGATTCTTGGTGTTAGTAGGCTAGCTACTCTGGGAGCTATAGTACTTGCAAACACTCACCGAAGAGAAAAATTGGGGCTGATGAGCTCGTGGTACGCTTATAGGTCTGATTCGTCGTCCATCAGCCAAGCCCAAGCTCCGAAAATTGTAGGCTTAGCGATTGATCAAACAATAGTCAACAAGTATACATTAATTCACATAAAACTCAAAGAGTTGGTTCACGGATACATTCACATTAATAGCCAGCAAAATTGGCACGTACTTGTAACATGCGTGAATGTGTAATTTTTTTGGGTGGAAGCGTGAATGTGTAGTGACATCGTACTTGCAGAGTGGCTACAGAGAGTCTGTACGTGTGCTAGAGGGGTTGTGGGATGGAGAGAGATCTAGAGAGAGAGAAAGACCCTCCATTTCTTTCCAATCGTTTGATTGACAAAGGATATTTTCTGAGAACACAAAATCCTAGGCGGGCCAGTTTGTCCTAGTGGGTTTCAGTGATATGACATGCTACAGTGGCGTCCAGTCTTCGTGTGTGGTAGCCATATTGTAGGTACAGTAAGTTTTATTGAAGAAGCGGATTCAACGAAGTCATGATGGTTCCTTCGTTCAACCAACTTACAGTGGGAAAGGTTGGGCCTGCGATACGACCGGGGTGACTCTCCCCTACAGTACTGTCTAGTGCACTACAATATAATTTTGTGCATGGCAAGTGGACCAGGATGGTTGACGTCCCACATGTCGGTGAATGAAAGTATTCTTTCTGATATCGAGGATGAGCAAGGAGTATTCATTGTTTATTTTTTATGAAAGCTATTGTCTCCACTGTTACGACGGAGGAGTGTGAAACACGGTAGCCGGTGAACTTGGCATGTGCACAACTCCCTCTTTCTTCATGTACCATAGTGTTGACTATAAGGTTGGCTATAAGGTTAAAACTTTTTCTCACTTCCTCTCTATCCGTTTCCTCTCAAATGTTTTTTACCTTCTTTTTTTATAGACAATTGTTTTTTATACCTTGGAGCACGTGTAGAGACGGGCTCTTGCAGAGCCCACTCCTTCACTTTTTCATCGCCTCTCTCCTCCACATAAGAGGGCTTATAGCCCAGTATTGTCCTTGCTATGAAGGCGGGCAGCTGGCACTTGGGGGAGCGCACGGGAAGAGGAGGGGTTTTTTGGTGGGCCAGGGCGGTCAGAAGCGGGCTTGGAAGCGGTCCGGACTCCCGCATGGCCCACCTCACATCTTCACCATATTTCTTGGATTCCGTGCACGTCGGGTGGGTGATTTATTCTCCCTCCCCCGTCTCTCTCTTCTTAGCCGACGCTCGCTGAGCAATTAGATTTCTGCTATTGACGGTTTATTCAATTGTAGTCCCACATCTCAGTGAAAATGCAAGACAATGTGTGTCCCCTTCTGTGAGCGGCGTGCGAGACAGGCTGTCAGGGGTGAGACGCGAATGCGACAGGCATGCTTTATGTGTGCCGCCTTTTCCTTTTCAACTTACAAAGTGTAACATTTTTGTGTGATCGATCGATAGAAATCCACAACAAAATGACAAGGGCGACGCTTTCCCGTGCTTTAGATGGGCTAGTTTTGCCCAGTGGATTTGAGTGATATGACGTGCTATAGTGCCTTCCACTTGCTCCATTTTTATGTAAGCACGCGTCTCCACTCTTACGAGGGAGGAGTGCGAAACACGGCGGATCTCATTTTGATTGAGGGATAACTGTTCCTTGCGAAATAATGGAGCACTATTAGTGATTATATCATGATAGTTAGGGCATCTCCAGCGCTGACCCACAAATTTACACCAGCATCTGTCTGAGGACACTGATGCCAGAGGATGCTATCCAATGCTACACGCATACCTGTCGAAAACTATATGAACTATAGCGACCAGACCTCAAACAGTATGATCTCTGTGCATCAGTGTCCTCCCCGGATCGGTAATGCTGACACGCACAATACTTGAGGATTTATAATAGAGTAGCAATCACACACTTATTACATCGAATGTCTCAAAAGAGAACTTACTACAATAAATATAGCTTAAGGCCATCTAATACAATAACAACGGAAGGCTTGGAAGATAAAATGAGTCCATCAACTCCAACGGCATCACTGAGTGAAAGACCACGACCTAGGGCACCTTACTCGTCATCTGGAAAGTCTGCAACATGATACGTTGCAGCCCAAAAATAGGTCAGCACATGGAATATGCTGGCAATGTAACAGAAGAGAGTAATGAACAGAATAACACTATCACTACATGCATATATGTCTGGTGGAGGCTGTATGGTTAATATGTTTTGAGGAAAGCCAATTTTTCCCTACAACAAAGGAATAAATTTTATTTAAGTATCATGGTAGTTGTTAAACATTGAGAAGGTTCGCCCAACTCAATCCCAATCAAGCATAATCATTAAACCCAATCAAATTATATTAAGAGTGATGAGATCCACATGATAATCCAATAACTAGATACTCAAGATGTCCATAACCGGGGACACGACTAACCATGATTATTTTTTGTGCACTCTGCAGAGGTTTGTGCACTTTTCCCCACAAGACCCGATCTCCTCCGTTTGATTTCTTGCACTACATGATGTTTGAGAAACGGATGACCGAGACACAGTCTTTCCAAAGAGGTCCCCTTAACCGATAGATAGGCCTGTACACCTACAATCCCCTACATCTGCTAGCCCATCATGGAAAGGTTTCCCAGAACTTACTCAACTATGCCAGAGCCCATAATGCCATGTGGCTGCACATGGAAGTTTCTAGCATGAATAATCTTATGATCCCTTTGAGCCTAGGTGGCAGTCCATAGGAGAATCACACGGTACCCCGGGATTTCGAAAAAAATACAGGTAGCACTGGGTTCCCCATGTGCCTCAATCCACCCAGATGTGTATTAAAGTTGCCACCTTAAGTTAACCATTAATTACCAATACTCACATCTGTCATGAATACACTCAAACCCAAACCACATCTACGAGCATAACATAGCAATATAAGCAACGTAGAAGTATCTCCCAAAGGTTTGGTAATAAACAGGACAATAGGTACTACCACATCTACTTCCCATAACCCATAATTTAATCAGATCCTAACCATGCAATTGATTGAGGATTGATCTAATGCAATAAAACTGGGTAGTAAAGAGGCATGATCAAAGTGTTACTTGCCTTGCGGATGATCCGTGAAACCAAGAGACTCAGAATAGCACGCTTCGCACTCCGGGTACTCTATCACAAAACAACAAGCATACAATAAGCAATCAAGAAAAGATGCATGAGTAAAACTGAAATAAGAAGATCTAACCAGAAAGTTCAACTTAATAACTCCGGTTTGCAAAAAGAATCAAAACAAACGTAGCAACAAAACTCAAACTGCGAAAGAAACAAGCTTTTATTACTAATCAAGACTAAAGTCAAATTTTACAGTAGCAAAAACTTGTTTAAGTTGATTAAACAGAAAGAGGGCTTCGAGACGAAACTCTAGGTGCTTGAATCGCCTAATTCCGATAAACGAGCTAAAAGATAAACTAAAACGAAAATCAGATGAGAAATCACGATCGAAAATAATCGCGAAAAATCCGAGAAAAAGAAAAACTGACGATCAGGCTAACGAACGAATGTTCACTGTCTGCGGTTAAACGGTGAAAAATCGTTCATTAAAATGAACGAACGAATGGGCGTTTGCTAAATTACTAAACCGGAAAAATAAACCAATCTAAATAAAAACAACCGTGGTTTTTTTAAAACCCGACGGTTTTCTAACGAAAACCGCGGCGGCGGCGGCTACCTCGACGAATCCGGCGAGGGCAGCGGCGAGCCCGGCGGTGGCGGTCGGAGGCGACGGCCGGCAGGGCGACGGCGGGTGGAGGTGGGGTCGGCGGCGGCGGCGGCGATGTGGCTGCGAGGGGCGGCGGCGGCAGCGAGTCCGGCGGCGGCAGCGCGAGTTACAAGGCTGGCCTCGGGTTTCGGGTGCAGGAGCTGGTGGCTCGGGCCTTCGGCCTTTAAAGGGCCGGCCGGGTACAGTGTCCCAGGTGGACATGGCCCGGTTAGGTCGGTAACTTTTTTTTAAATAATTCCACGCAGAAAACGAATAAAAGAAATACTAAACGGACTCTAAAAATCCTGAAATAAATTTTCCCCATCCACTAAAAATCTATCGGACAAGATGAACATTTATTTGGGACTCTATTTGTCGGTGTACTAGAGTAGGGGTACCCTAGTATCCCGAACTTGTGCACGGGCAGTCGCAGCATCCCGCGGCAAGGCTTGCCGGGTGACCGCCAAGGTCCTCCGTAGTTCCTTTGGAGCCATTCAAGGACAAAGTATCCAAGCCAAGGAGACAAGACCCCGGCAAGAGGAGCTTGCCGGGAAGGCCAACCAAGGCATCTCAAGACCCCGGCAAGAGGAGCTTGCCGGGAAGGCCAACCAAGGCATCTCAAGGAACTTGCCGCGACGCGCCACGCGTCCCGGCAAGGCCCGGTGAGCGACAAGCTCCCGGACGCGACAAGACAACGACCGCGGCAAGGCGCTTGCCACGGCAAGCCACCACTCTGTGCCCACGCTCCAGCACATCCACCGACGTGTCGCTCTGGGACCCTTCCAGGCGTACGTGGCGGGAGGCTGTGCAGCCAGCGGCGCGCGGTGGCAAGCGGCGCTGACAAGATTGCCATCGTGGCGAGCGGTGGTGTCCCTGACGGTCCCTTTTGCACTATTTAGGCGACGCAGACGGGCATTTAATGCCCTTGTCCCCTGCCGTCAGGGTTAGGTATGATACACTATAGCAGGTAGCTGTACCAACCGCAGCACCTTTTCCGTTTTTACCCTTGTCTACGTTGCCACCTGTCGGTGACCCCTTGAGCATATAAAAGGAGGCCCATGCGCAACGTAGAGGGGGTTCGGGGTTCGGAGGAAGAGAACACTCACGCTCGGTCTCGTTAGCTGCTAGGGTGTACTGTAGCACTCCGCGCTCCCGAGCAAGAACTCAATACAAACCACAAAGCAGGAGTAGGGTTTTACGCATCCGTGCGGCCCGAACCTGGGTAAACTGCTCGTGTGCTTCGCCTCGATCCGCTCTTCGTGCGACCCTCGCCCCCGCCGAACCGAAAGGGACTCGGTCCGCCGGTCCCATAGGTGCTCGTGGATCAGTACCCCGGCATCTTTGGCGCGCCAGGTAGGGGCGTCGAGGTTGTGTGAACCAAATCTGGCGTTCACACGAGCTAGATCTTCATCATCTTCATCGACATGCCGCCGAAGAAGAAGGCTTCGGAGGCGGCTGCTCCGTCTGCGCCGAATCCACCACCGCCGGAGGAAACGGCCGATGGGGCAGACGCCGGCGGAAGAACGGGCGTCGACGAGGGAGCTCACGGTGCTGCCAGGTCCAAGGACAAGGCTGCGCTGCCCATCGGCGGCGTAGCCGGCTCCCATAACGACCGGGCGCACTCCAAGACCTCGGTGTCCGTACATGCACCGCGCCCATCTCAGGAGGCGCGAGACCGGCAGCGTCATGGTACTCACGGTACCATGCGTTTGTTGGACAAAGATCGAGCTGGCGGATCTCGGAGTGCTCAAGACCAGCATGCACGCCAACATGCTGGCACGAGCGAGGCACGGTCGCCTAGACAGGATATTGCTCCTTCTAACATAGTTAGAAGTCCGAGCATATCCCGCTCCTCGCACCGTTCGCCACCACCACCCGCCACTACAGCAGAAGCTTTGGCACGAGCTCAACTGAGACCGGTGGGGGTGCAACCACTGTGCACTCTCCACCCCGAAGGCCAAGATCGCCGACTCGCCGGATCCACCTCGACAGCGACTCCACCGCGTCATCAGATCCACGAGCTCGTCGCGATCAGCGCCAAGTTCTTCACGAACGACAGCAAGAAGACGCCCATACTCGCATTGAGCACCGAAAGAGAAGCACGACGTCAATCGGACCAGCGCGCTGGGCCCTCTGTCGACATGCATGCACCAGGGGAACCAGGCGACTTTCCGTACGCGGTAGGTTGCCCTGCGTTTACTCGTGAGCTGCAGCAAGTCCAGTGGCCCAGCATGAAGAATTTCAAGCCAGACGTACTAGAGAAGTACGACGGCAAGTCGCATCCGTCGGAGTTCCTCAGCATCTACACCATCGTGGTGCAGGCTGCCGGGGGGCGAGACGACAAGATCCTTGCCAACTACTTCCCGCTGGTGCTCAAGCCCAACGTCAGGTCCTGGCTCATGCACTTGCCAGACGACTCCATATCCTCCTGGGCAGACCTATGCCATCAGTTTGTCGGCGCCTTTACAGGCGGCCACAAACCTCATGGCCAAGAGAGTGACCTTCATCTGCTCGCCCAGAAGGAAGGAGAGCCCCTGCGCAAGTACATTCAGAGATTCAGCCGTGTACAGCACAACATCCCAGATGTCCACCCTGCCGCGGTCATCAGCGCGTTCCATCAGAACGTGCGTAACCGCAGGATGCGGGAGGAGATGTCGATGTGCAAGATCAGAGACGTCAGTGAGCTGTATGCCCTGGCCGACAAGTGTGCACGTGCTGAGGAAGGGAGGAAAATCCCCGGAGAGGATACAGGAGCAGGAGGATCTGACAGTGAGGATGCTGCCCCGGCAAAGAAAAACCGGCGGCGGAACAACAGGAAGAAGAAAGGCAAAGATGTGCTAGTCATGGAGCAGTCCGGCAACGAAGGTGGCGCCAAGAAAGCCAAAGCAGGTAGCTCCGGCAAGGAGATTGCCGCATGCACCAACTGCCAGGCTGTGGCGGTCGCCGACAAGCAGGACGGCACCGACAAGCAGTACTGCAAGATCCACCGCACCAAGGGCCATGACCTCCAGAGCTGCAAGAAGGTCGAGCAGCTTGTCCAGCAGCAAAAGGCTGAATACGAGCGATGCGACAAGGAGAGGGCCCAAGGAGGCACTGGAGATTCCGGCAAGAAGCGCGCCGGCCGGGGAGGACGCGGCGGTAAGGCCAAGCAGCGGCAAGGAGACAGACCTCCCCGCGGCCGCGGCAAGGATGAAGATGACGACGACGACGAAGACATGGATGATGTCGAGACCAGTGAGCAGGAGTTCCAGAAAGCCACAGAGGTCTTGTGCATTGACGGCGGTGCTTCTCTGCATACTTCGCACCGCCAACTCAAGCAGTGGGTGCGGGAAGTCAATGCGGCGGAACCACCTGTCGAGTCACGCAAGCTTCTGAAATGGTCCAGCACGCCTATCATCTTTGATATTGAGGACCACACTGATCGCACAACTGCGGTCGGGTGCTTGCCGATGTTGGTTTCACCAACTATCCGCAACCTCAAGGTCACTAAGATGCTAGTTGACAGCGGGGCTGGCTTGAACCTGATCTCCTCCGCTGTACTCCAGAAACTCCAGATCCCTGACAGCGAGCTTGAAGAGACCGGCACATTCCAAGGAATCAACCCGGGAAGGAGCAAGCCGAAGGGGAAGGTCACGTTGCCAGTAACATTTGGCAGCAAGGTGAACTTCAGGACTGAGAGGGTCACTTTTGACGTCGCCGATTTTCCATTGCCTTACAATGGGATACTCGGCCATCCAGCACTCGCCAAATTCATGGCAGCCTCTCACTACGCATACAACATGCTGAAGATGCCAGGCCCGATAAGCGTCATCTCTGTCCCTGGCGACAAGAAGGATGCCCTTATCTGCGCCGACAAGATCTACCGGGAAGCGGCAGCCGCAACAGATCGCAAGTCACCTGCCGTTGAATCTCCCGGGGGAAGAAGAAGACCAAGTCCGGCAAGAGTTCTGATGCCCACTCCGGCAAGCGCACCTCTTCGGAGTGCTGCACTGCCGTCGAGGACGCACCATCGAGCTCCACCGGCAAGTGTAAGAAGACAATGGCAGCTCTGCCAGAGACCAAGAAGGTGTCTGCCAAGGAGGACGGCACTGGTGGTACCTTTACCATCAGTGCTACTCTCGACCCTAAATAGGAAAGCGCGCTCATTGCTTTCCTGCGGGCGAATGTCGACATCTTTGCGTGGCAACCGTCTGACATCCCCGGTGTTCCCAGGAAAGTAATTGAGCACCATCTTGCCCTTTGTCCTCATGCGCGGCCCGTCAAGCAGAAGGTCAGGAAGCAAGCAGTGGAGCGCCAAGAATTCATAGCAGAAGAAATCAAGAAGTTGGAAGCAGCAGGCCTTGTCAGAGGAGTTCTCCATCCTACGTGGTTGGCCAATCCTGTAGTCGTGCGCAAGGCGAACGGGAAATGGAGACTTTGTATCGACTTTACCGATGTTAACAAAGCTTGTCCCAAAGACCCATTTCCTTTGCCGCGCATTGACTAGATTGTTGACTCCACGGCCGGATGTGACTTGCTTTCATTTCTTGACGCATACTCAGGATACCATCAGATCTTCATGGCAGAAGAAGATGAGGAGAAGACCGCATTCATCACTCCATGTGGCACGTACTGTTTCATACGGATGCCTTTCGGTTTAAAAAATGCTGGTTCAACATTTGCAAGGGTAGTCCATGTCGCTCTTGAGCCACAAATACACAGAAATGTGGAAGCCTACATGTATGACATAGTGGTCAAGAGAAACGACAAGGCAACTCTGATTCAAGATTTAGACGAGACCTTTGCAAATCTGCGCAAGATCAGCCTCAAGCTCAACCCCGAGAAGTGTGTATTTGGAGTCCCCTCCGGCAAGCTTCTCGGGTTCTTCGTGTCTCAGCGGGGAATCGAAGCCAATCCCGACAAGATCAAGGCCATTGAGCAGATTGAAGCACCAAAGCGCGTCAAGGATGTACAAAGACTTGCCGGTTGCGTGGCTGCTCTCAGCAGGTTTATCTCTAGGTCTGCTGAGCGCGCCCTGCCATTTTTCAAAATATTGAAAAAGGCAGGTCCAATGAAATGGACTCCGGAAGCGGAGGCTGCGCTGCAAGACTTGAAGAGATACTTGTCCTCCACTCCAATACTTGTCGCACCTAAGCCACAAGAGAAGTTGCTGCTGTATATAGCGGCAACCAATCAAGTGGTTAGTGCTGCGTTAGTAGCAGAGAGGGAGGCAGATGACGAGCCGGCAACCACGGCAGGCGCATCCAGCGACAAGCAGAGGGCTTCCCCGACAAGCTATGGTCCCGACAAGGATGGATCTGCGCAGACGCGTGAGGAGATACAGAAGAGAATGGTACAACGCCCAGTTTACTTTGTCAGTTCCCTTCTGCAGGGTGCTAGGTCAAGGTACTCTGGCGTGCAGAAATTGCTTTTCGGCCTTCTCATGGCCTCGAGAAAGCTGCGCCATTACTTCCAAGCACATGAGATCACAGTTGTCACTCGTTTTCTGCTGAAGAGGATACTACAGAATCCAGAAGCGACAGGCAGGATTGTTGAGTGGGCACTGGAACTGTCAAGCTTTGGCCTCAAGTTTGAGAGTACTTCAACTATCCAAAGTAGAGCATTGGCATAATTCATAGCAGAATGGACGCCAACACCAGATGAAGAAATTCCAGAAACGAGCATCCCCGTCGAGGAAGCAAGCAAAGAGTGGCTGATGTATTTTGATGGTGCCTTTTCATTGCAAGGCGCTGGCACTGGCGTGCTGCTTGTCACACCCACCGGAGAGCACCTCAAGTACGTAGTCCAGATGCACTTTCCCAAGGAGCAAGCAACAAACAATACTGCAGAGTATGAAGGCTTGCTTGCCGGTCTCAGGATCGCGGCAGACCTTGGGATCAAGAAGCTCATTGTCAGGGGTGACTCGCAGCTTGTCGTCCGCCAAGTGAACAAGAGCTATCAGAGTCCGTTGATGGAAGCCTACGTCGACGAAATGAGAAAGCTAGAAGAGCACTTTGACGGCCTACAGATGGAGCATGTTCCAAGAGCTCAGAACGCCATTGCCGATGGCCTATCAAAGTGCGCCGCACTTAAGTTACCTGTGGAACCAGGGATCTTTGTGCTCAAGCTGACTCAACCATCTGTAACGCCATCAACTGGATAGAGCAAGAAGAGGAAGTTGATTTCTGGTGACTATTTTCCGGCAGAGCTTCCCGAAGCCGCCGCCAAGAAGGTCCCCAAGATCAACGCCAAGAGCGCTGAGGAGCAGTCTGCTCCGGCAAGCCCTAGGGTTTGCTCCGTTGAAGCAGAAGCTCCCGACAAGTTTTGCTCCGGCAAGCTTGCGGGGGAACGTCAAGCTCCGGCAGAGCCGCAGGTTCTCGCCGTAGTAGCGGATGTTCCCGCAGCAACAGATTTGCCTTTAGTCCTTGTTGTCGAGCCACAAGCTCCAACATGGGCACAACAGATTGTCTGTTTCCCTCAGACAGGAGAACTTCCCGAAGAGCAAGAAGAAGCGGAAAGAGTAGCCCGGCAATCAAGTATGTACTAGTTTGTCGACAACACACTGTATAGAAGAAGACTCAACGGTGTGAAATTGAAGTGTATTCACCGGGAAGACGGACAAAAGCTGTTGGCAGAGATACATGGAGGCATATGTGGTCACCACATTGGCGCAAGAGCACTTGCCGGCAAAGCATTCCGACAAGGTTTCTTTTGGCCGACAGCCCTCCAGGATGCAACTGCACAAGTAACCAAGTGTGAAGCGTGCCAGTTCCATTCCAAGCAGATACACCAACCAGCTCAAGCTCTCCAGACGATCCCTTTATCCTGGCCATTTTCGGTCTGGGGGCTCGACATCCTCGGCCCCTTTCCCCGAGCAGTCGGGGGCTTGGAGTACTTGTACGTTGCAATCGACAAGTTCACAAAGTGGCCGGAAGTGGAAGCAGTGAGGAAGGTGACAGCACAGTCAGCAGTCAAGTTCTTCAGGTCGATTGTTTGCCGCTTCGGGATCCCTAACAGGATAATCACCGACAACGGTACGCAATTCACGAGCCGCACCTTCATGCAGTACGTCCAAGATCTTGGCGCTAAGGTCTGCTTCGCTTCTGTTGCTCACCCGAGAAGCAATGGTCAAGCGGAGAGGGCAAATGCTGAAGTGCTGCGTGGGCTCAAGACCAGGACTTTCGACAAGCTGCACAAGTGCGGAAGAAACTGGATCGAGGAGCTGCCGGTGGTTCTTTGGTCGATCAGGACGACGCCAAATCGAGCCACTGGCCAGACACCTTTCGCTCTAGTCTATGGAGCAGAGGCAGTTCTCCCCACGGAACTCGTATACGGGTCACCTCGAGTGCTCGCTTATGATGAGCTTGAGCAAGAGCAGCTGCGACAAGATGACGCGCTACTCCTTGAGGAAGACCGTCTTCAGGCTGCTGTACGAGCTGCTCGCTACCAGCAAGCTTTGCGCCGCTACCACAGCCACAAAGTTAACGCCAGAAGTTTCGAGGAAGGCGACCTTGTTCTTCGGCGTGTTCAGTCCGCCAAGAATTCCAACAAGTTGACGCCAAAGTGGGAAGGCCCTTACCGGGTGAAACGAGTCACTAGGCCTGGCGCTGTCCGCCTTGAGACTGAAGATAGCATTCCGGTGAGCAATTCCTGGAACATTGAGCATCTTCGTAAGTTTTACCCGTAAGGCGCGGTTGCTGGAACTTGTTCCGGCAACCACCTTTTGTACAAGTCTTGCCGCTGTTGCATGTAATCCTTTGTACAAAGCCGGGCGCATACCCCGTGCATAAGTAAAGCTCACGTGCCCCGCACATCTTGTCAATTTCATGCTTTCTGTATTTTGCATATGTGATCTGACACTTTGTGCAGCACCTACTCCCCGGTAAGCAATAACGAGCCGTAAGGCTCCATATCTTTATTTTCTCTTCTTTCTTTTTTCTCAAGGAAAGGAAGGTTCCCTCGCCCACAAGTTTGCCGGGGGGGAAAGGAGAAGATAATGGTATGGACCAGGCGTCGTTCAAGAAAGTTTCGCCTTACCGGGAAGCAAACAACAGAAAAGATAAGTTGCCAAAGTTTGAGCAATCAGATTTTTAAAAAATTTAAGTTATCTCCCTTGAACGACCGCACTTTGTATGGAAAACCTGTGCGCGGAGGAACCAACTCGTAGCTAGTTGCGCCCTTACTTTGTTTCGAGTCCGCTCAACAACTTAAGTGAGCTGCGACTAGTTGCGACAAGGTTTCTTGTCGGTAACGGCACCGCCAGCAGGCTGCTGACGTCCCACACTCAGCGCTCGCGGCTAAGGTGCCTGCACCGGCAAGTTCCCTAAAAGCGTAGGGCAAAAACATACAAAGGGAGGAATCAAGTAAAGGGAATAACATTGCAATCATTACTCGGAATAGAGTTATATTACAAGGTAGCTTGTCGCAACTCTAACAGATTGTTCTCGTAACATGACCAGCAGCGACTAGAAAAGAAGAAAACGGGCGGCCTAGTCTACGCGATCGCCCTCAATCCTATTGATCCCGCTCACCTTGTCCACAATGGGTCGAGCGCGGAGTTGTTGCACAGCGGAACGACACCCTGCGGCAACCTGAACACTTCGGGATGTTGAGGGTCATACTTGAACAGCTCCTGGAGCATCGCGTTAAGCTCCAAAACAGTGAAGTTGAAGTTGAGGCCCGGACGCAGCCTCATGATATCCGCCGCATTCTTGAATTCCCAGGCGGGTCTCCCCCGTTCCTGCAGGGGGGCGATGCGGCGGCGAAGAAAATCTGCGCCAACAGCGCCTAAAGTGAGCCCGGCAAGCCTGAGGCGAAGGATCCGGGTGACGGCAATCTTCAGCCTATCGTCTTCCGGGGCCACGTCACTCCAATCGCTGCCGCGTGCTACTGGGGCTTGGCGCCGGGCGGTAAACGGCTGCGGGTTCTCCTCGACAATCCAGCACCAGTCTGCTCTCCATTCCTCCCACTTGCCGCGGAACTCTCCCTAGTGTCCTTCTTGCCGGCCCTCGAGATCCAGGCGATTCCGCCGGATAAAGGCTCTCCTCTCTCTACTCGGGGCATAAAGAAGTGGCGAAAAAGGGCTTCATTGGGATGGACTCCGACAAAGTTTTCGCAGAGATGTGCGAAAACTGCCATGGTGAGAACAGCATTGGGGGTGAAGTCAAGGAGGTGGAACCCGTAGGTGTTCATGATATCGCAGAAAAACTCAGAGAAGGGCGGGCAGAGCCCGCAGCAGAAGAACAAGGCGAAGAAAGGGTATCCGTTCGGAGCCATTTTCCAAGCGGCGGCTGGAAGTACCTTCGTGCGCGGATGCGCTCGCGTCTCCGTCGACCAGAAGAGGTAGTAATTCTCCCTCAGCTCCCTCGCGGCGAGCTTGGGGGGGAAGATTGCCCGCTCCTTTCGCAGCGCCGCAAGCCGCTGCGCCTCGGTCGACTTCACAACCTTCCCCTTGTCGGCTTTCGGAGCCATGGCGGAAGTGGTGGAGGAGGTCGACGGCGTTGGTGGTGCTGGTGGCGATGGGGGGCGGGGCGCTGCTCTCTTTCAGCTTTGGGAAGACGAGGGAGCGGCGGAGATTTCCGAGATTGGAGTAGCAACCGGCGAATGGGCGAACTACCCCTGTTTCCCGTGCTTATAAAGAGGGAGGGGGCGGACGTTCCGCCTTTCCGAATAAAGAAATCACCCACGATCTCTCCCACGACGCCGCATTCAACGCGTGCCGTTCGGGGAGGGCGCGGTGGATACGGGAGAGATACGGTGTAACCCAGGCCGCGCGTGCCCGTGCCCTGTTTTGGGCCTGGCCCAACAGCGCTCGGCACCGTGTATGGCCCAGGCCCGGGGGCTCCTGTCGGTGTACTAGAGTAGGGGTACCCTAGTATCCCGAACTTGTGCACGGGCAGTCGCAGCATCCCGCGGCAAGGCTTGCCGGGTGACCGCCAAGGTCCTCCGTAGTTCCTTTGGAGCCATTCAAGGACAAAGTATCCAAGCCAAGGAGACAAGACCCCGGCAAGAGGAGCTTGCCGGGAAGGCCAACCAAGGCATCTCAAGGAATTTGCCGCGACGCGCCACGCGTCTCGGCAAGGCCCGGTAAGCGACAAGCTCCCGGACGCGACAAGACATCGACCGCGGCAAGGCGCTTGCCGCGGCAAGCCACCACTCTGTGCCCGCGCTCCAGCACATCCACCGACGTGTTGCTCTGGGACCCTTCCAGGCGTACGTGGCGGGAGGCTGTGCAGCCAACGGCGCGCGGTGGCAAGCGGCGCTGACAAGATTGCCATCGTGGCGAGCGGTGGCATCCCTGACGGTCCCTTTTGCACTATTTAGGCGGCGCAGATGGGCATTTAATTCCCTTGTCCCCTGCCGTTAGGGTTAGGTATGATACACTGTAGCAGGTAGCTGTACCAATCGCAGCACCTTTTCCGTTTTTACCCTTGTCTACGTTGCCACCTGTCGGTGACCCCTTGAGCATATAAAAGGAGGCCCATGCGCAACGTAGAGGGGGTTCGGGGTTCGGAGGAAGAGAACACTCACGCTCGGTCTCGTTAGCTGCTGGGGTGTACTGTAGCACTCCGCGCTCCCGAGCAAGAACTCAATACAAACCACAAAGCAGGAGTAGGGTTTTACGCATCCGTGCGGCCCGAACCTGGGTAAACTGCTCGTGTGCTTCGCCTCGATCCGCTCTTCGTGCGACCCTCGCCCCCGCCGAACCGAAAGGGACTCGGTCCGCCGGTCCCATAGCTGCTCGTGGATCAGTACCCCGGCACTATTGCAATTTGAAAAACGCATATTTTTCCTAATTCAAACAAAATAGCAATAAAACTCCGAAAAAAATCTTATTTTATTTTAATATTGAATCTCCAATATTTCTTTATTCCGAGGAAGTCATTTTATCCTCTCTCTATTATTTTCATAAAAGAAATATTCGATGAGAAAATAATTAAAATCAAACGATCCTATTTTCAAAATTTGAGAAAACTCAAATATGAACATAACGAAATTCTCAACTCTCTCTGTGGGTCCTTGAGTTGCGTAGAGTTTCTAGGATCAAGCCAAAATGCAATAAAATATGATATGCAATGATGACCTAATGTATAACACTCCAAATTGAAAATTTGGGATGTTACAAACCTACCCCCTTAAGATGAATCTCGCCCTCGAGATTCGGGTTGGCTAGAAAATAGGTGAGGGTGATCCTTCCATAGGTCTTCCTCTCGTTCCCAGGTGGCTTCATCCTCAGTATGGTGGCTCCACTGAACCTTACAGAACTTGATAACCTTGCTGCGTGTGACTGGCTGGCAAAATCAAGAATCTTGACTGGTTTCTCCTCGTAGGTCAAGTCGCTATCCAACTGAATCACTTCCAGTGGCACTGTATCTCTCAGAGGGATATCAACCATCTCTGCGTGGCACTTCTTCAACTGGGAAACGTGGAACACATCGTGAACTCCTGCAATCCTTCGGGCAATTCCAACTTGTAAGAAACTTCTCCCATATGTTCCAAAACTTTGTATGGTCCCACAAAACGTGGTGCTAACTTTCCCTTAACTCCAAAGTGCTTAACTCCTTGGAGTGGTGATTGATACGTCTCCAACGTATCTATAATTTTTGATTGCTCCATGCTATATTATCTACTGTTTTGGACTATATTGGGCTTTATTCTCCACTTTTATATTATTTTTGGGACTAACCTATTAACCGGAGGCCCAGCCCAAAATTGCTATTTTTTGCCTATTTCAGTGTTTTGGAGAAACAGAATATCAAACGGAGTCCAAACAGAATAAAACCTTCGGGAACGTGATTTTCTCACCGAACGTGATCTAGGAGACTTGGACCCTACTCCAAGGAGTCAAAGAGGAGGTCACGAGGGTGGGGGGCGCGCCCCCTACCTCGTGGGCCCCTCGGTGCTCCACCGACGTACTCCTTCCTCCTATATATACATACGTACCCCCAAACGATTAGAACAGGAGCCAAAAACCTAATTCCACCGCCGCAACTTTCTGTATCCACGAGATCCCATCTTGGGGCCTGTTCCAGAGCTCCGCCGGAAGAGGGCCGTCATCACGGAGGGCTTCTACATCATCCTAGCCCCTCCGATGAAGTGTGAGTAGTTTACCTCAGACCTTCGGGTCCATAGTTAGTAGCTAGATGGCTTCTTCTCTCTCTTTGAATATCAATACAAAGTTCTCCCCCTCTCTTGAGGAGATCTATTCGATGTAATCTTCTTTTTGCGGTGTGTTTTTTGAGACCGATGAATTGTGGGTTTATGATCAAGTCTATCTATGAATAATATTTGAATCTTCTCTGAATTCTTTTATGTATGATTGGTTATCTTTGCAAGTCTCTTCGAATTATCCGTTTGGTTTGGCCAACTAGATTGGTAGTTCTTACCATGGGAGAAGTGCTTAGCTTTGGGTTCGATCTTGCGGTGTCCTTTCCCAGTGATAGAAGGGGTAGCGAGGCACGTATTGCATCATTGCCATCAAGGATAACAAGATGGGGTTTATTTCATATTGCATGAATTTATCTCTCTACATCATGTCATCTTGCTTAAGGCGTTACTCTATTTTTAACTTAATACTATAGATGCATGCTGGATAGTGGTCGATGAGTGGAGTAATAGTAGTAGATGCAGAATCGTTTTGGTCTACTTGTCACAGACGTGATGCCTATATACATGATCATGCCTAGATATTCTCATAACTATGCTCAATTCTGTCAATTGCTCAACAGTAATTTGTTCACCCACCGTAGAATACTTATGCTCTTGAGAGAAGCCACTAGTGAAACCTATGGCCCCCGGGTCTATTCTCATCATATCAATCTCCATCACTTCAATCTTGCTTTGCTTTTATACTTTGCTTTTACTTTTTACTTTGCATCTTTATACCAAAAATACCAAAAATATTATATCTATCAGATCTCACTCTCGTAAGTGACCATGAAGGGATTGACAACCCCTAATCGCATTGGTTGTGAGTAACTATCGTTTTGTGCAAGTACGAGGGACTTGAGCGTGGCCTCCTACTGGATTGATACCTTGGTTCTCAAAAACTGAGGGAAATACTTACGCTACTCTGCTGCATCATCCCTTCCTCTTCGGGGAAAACCAACGCAAGCTCAAGACATAGCAAGAAGGATTTTTGGCGCCGTTGCCGGGGAGTCTACGCAAAAAGTCAACATACCAAGTACCCATCACAATCCCTATCTCTCGCATTACATTATTTGCCATTTGCCTCTCGTTTTCCTCTCCCCCACTTCACCCTTGCCATTTTATTCGCCCTCTCTCTCTCCATCCTCCCTCTCTATTTGCCTCTTTTGCCCGTTTGCTCCTGTTTGCTCATGTGCTAGTTTGTTTGCTTGTCGTCATGGCTAGTCTCATATTCTCCGTTGTCTCCCGAGAGTGAAGTTCTAAATTTTAAACAAAGGGAGGGAGAAAATCTAAAAGATGCTTGGTATAGAATTTGCAATGCTCAAAATAGATCTACCAAGAAGCAATCTACCTTAGTTCTTCTCCGCAATTTTTATGTAGGTGTTAATCCTTGGTATAGATATATCCTCGATACCATTACCAGAGGGAACTTCTTGGGTAGCCATACTTTTGATTCTTATAATGCTATGCTAAATTTATTTGGCTCACCACCTCTTTTGGTTAATGGAACCATGTTAACTTTGGAGCATGTTATGCAAAGACTTGAAATTATTGAAAATAAAGTTGCTACTATTGAATTAATTGAAAATCTAGATAAAAAGATCCACAATCAAATTACTCAGTATGGATCTAAGGTAGGAATGACTCTGAAAAATATTAAGGAAAAAGAACCCATAGTTAATGAGAAGATAAAATTAGATTCTACTAGAATTGATAAACTTGAGGGTATCATTACAAACTTGGGAACCGCTTTTTCTTCCGTAAAGAATACTCCAAGTCCTCCTACTAAAATTGCCAAGCTTATGTATGTTCCTAAAAATAAGGGTGAATCATCTAGTAAGGAAACTGCGGATCTTAAATCTATACGTATTCATCCCAATCTTTTTGCTATCATTAAGGAACCGATTGCTACAAATGAATTTTTCAATCTTGTGCCTAAAAGTTTGATAATCACTAGAAAGAAAGAAATTACTAAGGGAAATAGATGCTTCATCGAAGAATTGCCTACCAAAGACGGCAACACTTAGATCTATCCTCGCTTTTATGCCTAGCTAGGGGCGTTAAACGATAGCCCTTGTTGGGAGGCAACCCAATTTTATTTTTATTCCTTGCTTTTTGCTCCAGCTTAGTCATAAATAAATTATTTAGCCTCTGTTTTGGTTGTGTTTTTTGTGTTTAATTAGTGTTTGTGCCAAGTAGAACCGTTGGGAAGACTTGGGGAAAGTCTTGTTGAACTTGCTGTAAAAAACAGAAACTTTAGCACTCACGAGAACTGCTGTCATTTTTATTTGAAGAGTGATATTTAATTAATTCTTTTTGAAGATGATTAATAGATAAATTCCTCACGTCCAGACATTTTTTTTAGAATTTTTGGGGTTCCAGATCTTGCGCTGTCTACAGATTACTACATACTGTTCTGTTTTTGACAGATTCTGTTTTTCGTGTGTTGTTTGCTTATTTTGATGAATCTATGGTTATTAAAATAGTATATAATCCATAGAGAAGTTGGAATACAGTAGGTTTAACACCAATATAAATAAATAATGAGTTCATTATAGTAACTTGAAGTGGTCTTTTGTTTTCTTTCGCTAACGGAGCTCACGAGTTTTCTACTTTAAGTTTTGTGTTGTGAAGTTTTCAAGTTTTGGGTGTATTCTTTTGATGGATTATGGAACAAGGAGTGGCAAGAGCCTAAGCTTGGGGATTCCCATGGCACCCCCAAGATAATCCAAGGACACCAAGAAGTCAAAGCTTGGGGATGCCCCGGGAGGCATCCCCTCTTTCGTCCACTTACATCGGTAATTTACTTGGAGCTATATTTTTATTCACCAACATGATATGTGTTTTGCTTGGAGCGTCTTGTATTATTTGTGTCTTTGTGTCTTAGTATGCCACAATCATCCTTGATTTACACACCTTTTGAGAGAGCCATACATGAATTAAAATTTTATAGAATACTCTATGTGCTTCACTTATATCTTTTGAGCTATGTAGTTTTGCTCTATGTGCTTCACTTATATCTTTTGAGCGTTATAATTTTGCTCTATGTGATTCACTTATATATTTTGAGCTATGTAGTTTTGCTCTATGTGCTTCACTTATATCTTTTGAGCATTATAATTTTGCTCTATGTGCTTCACTTATATCTTTTGAGCGTTATAATTTTGCTCTATGTGCTTCACTTAGATCTTTTAGAGCACGGTGGTGGATTTGTTTTAAAGAAACTATTCATCTCTCATGCTTCACTTAAATTATTTTGAGATTCTCTTAATAGCATGGTAATTTTCTTAATAATAATATGCTTGGTATTCAAGATTTGTGAAACTTTCTTTTGAGTGTGTTGAATACTAAGAAAAGATTGAAGCATGATAATTGTTTTGAGATATGGAGGTGATAATATTAAAGTCATGCTAGTTGAGTAGTTGTGAATTTAAAGAATACTTGTGTTAAAGTTTGTTATTCCCGTAGCATGCACGTATGGTGAACCGTTATGTGATGAAGTCGGAGCATGATTTATTTACTGACTGTCTTCCTTATGAGTGGCGGTCGGGGACGAGCGATGGTCTTTTCCTACCAATCTATCCCCCTAGGAGCATGCACGTAATACTTTGCTTTGATAACTTCTAGATTTTTGCAATAAGTATATGAGTTCTTTATTACTAATGTTGAGTCCATGGATCATACGCACTCTCACCCTTCCACCTTTGCTAGCCTCTCTAATACCGCGCACCTTTCGCCGGTATCATACACCAACCATATACCTTCCTCAAAACAACCACCATACTTACCTATTATGGCATTTCCATAGCCATTCCGAGATATATTGCCATGCAACTTTCCACCATCTAGTTCATCATGACACATTCATCATTGTCATATTGCTTAGCATGATCATGTAGTTGACATAGTATTTGTGGCAAAGCCACCGTTCATAATTTCTTCATACTTGTCACTCTTGATTCATTGCATATCCCGGTACACCACCGGAGGCATCCATATAGAGTCATACTTTGTTTTAGAATCGAGTTGTAATCATTGAGTTGTAAATAAATAAAAGTGTGATGATCATCATTTAATAGAGCATTGTCCCAAAAAAAGAGAAAGGCCAAAGAAAAAAAGAAGGCCCAAAAAAAGATAAAATAAATAAAAAGGGGCAATGCTACTATCCTTTTACCACACTTGTGCTTCAAAGTAGCACCATGATCTTCATAGTAGAGAGTCTCTCATGTTATCACTTTCATATACTAGTGGGAATTTTACATTATAGAACTTGGCTTGTATATTCCAATGATGGGCCTCCTCAAGTGCCCTAGGTCTTCGTGAGCAAGCAAGTTGGATGCACACCCACTAGTTTCTTTTGTTGAGCTTTCATACATTTATAGCTCCAGTGCATCCGTTGCATGGCAATCCCTACTCACTCACATTGATATCTATTGATGGGCATCTCCATAGCCCGTTGATACGCCTAGTTGATGTGAGACTATCTTCTCCTTTTTGTCTTCTCCACAACCACCGTTCTATTCCACCTATAGTGCTATATACATGGCTCACGCTCATGTATTGCGTGAAGATTGAAAAAGTTTTGAAAAAGTTAGAGTATGAAACAATTGCTTGGCTTGTCTTCGGGGTTGTGCATGATTTAAATATTTTGTGTGGTGAAGATAGAACATAGCCAGACTATATGATTTTGTAGGGATAACTTTCTTCGGCCATGTTATTTTGAGAAGACATAATTGCTTTGTTAGTATGCTTGAAGTATTATTATTTTATGTCAATATAAACTTTTGTCTTGAATCTTTCGAATCTGAATATTCATATCACAATTAATAAGATTTGCATTGAAATTATGCGAAGTAGCACTCTGCATCAAAAATTCTATTTTTATCATTTACCTACTCGAGGTAGAGCAGGAATTAAGCTTGGGGATGCCTGATACGTCTCCAACGTATCTGTAATTTTTCATTGCTCCATGCTATATTATCTATTATTTTGGACTATATTGGGCGTTATTATCCACTTTTATATTATTTTTGGAACTAACCTATTAACCGGAGGCCTAGCCCAGAATTGCTGTTTTTTTGCCTATTTCAGTGTTTCGGAGAAACAGAATATCAAACGGAGTCCAAACGGAATAAAACCTTCGGGAACGTGATTTTCTCACTGAACGTGATCCAGGAGACTTGGACCCTACTCCAAGGATTCAAAGAGGAGGTCACGATGGTGGGGGGCGCCCCCCCCCTAGGGCGCGCCCCCTGCCTCATGGGCCCCTTGGCGCTCCACCGACGTACTCCTTCCTCCTATATATACATACATACCCCCAAACGATTAGAACAGGAGCCAAAAACCTAATTCCACCACCGCAACTTTCTGTATCCACGAGATCCCATCTTGGGGCCTGTTCCGGAGCTCCACCGGAAGAGGGCCGTCATCACGGAGGGCTTCTACATCATCCTAGCCCCTCCGATGAAGTGTGAGTAGTTTACCTCAGACCTTCGGGTCCATAGTTAGTAGCTAGATGGCTTCTTCTCTGTCTTTGAATCTCAATACAAAGTTCTCCCACTCTCTTGTGGAGATCTATTCGATGTAATCTTCTTTTTGCGGTGTGTTTGTTGAGACATTAATTGTGGGTTTATGATCAAGTCTATCTATGAATAATATTTGAATCTTCTCTGAATTCTTTTATGTATGATTGGTTATCTTTGCAAGTCTCTTCGAATTATCCGTTTGGTTTGGCCAACTAGATTGGTAGTTCTTGCCATGGGAGAAGTGCTTAGCTTTGGGTTCAATCTTGAGGTGTCCTTTCCCAGTGACAGAAGGGGCAGCAAGGCACATATTGCATCGTTGCCATCGAGGATAACAAGATGGGGTTTATTTCATATTGCATGAATTTATCTCTCTACATCATGTCATCTTGCTTAAGGCGTTACTCTGTTTTTAACTTAATACTCTAGATGCATGCTGGATAGCGGTCGATGAGTGGAGTAATAGTAGTAGATGCAGAATCGTTTCGGTCTACTTGTCACGGACGTGATTCCTATATACATGATATTGCCTAGATATTCTCATAACTATGCTTAATTCTGTCAATTGCTCAATAGTAATTTGTTCACCCACCTTAGAATACTTATGCTCTTGAGAGAAGCCAGTAGTGAAACCTATGGCCCCCGGGTCTATTCTCATCATATCAATCTCCATCACTTTAATCTTGATTTGTTTTTTTACTTTGCTTTTACTTTTTACTTTGCATCTTTATACCAAAAATACCAAAAATATTATATCTATCAGATCTCACTCTCGTAAGTGACCGTGAAGGGATTGACAACCCCTAATCGCGTTGGTTGCGAGTAGCTATTGTTTTGTGCAGGTACGAGGGACTTGAGCGTGCTCTCCTATTGGATTGATACCTTGGTTCTCAAAAACTGAGGGAAATACTTACGCTACTCTGCTGCATCATCCCTTCCTCTTTGGGGAAAACCAACGCAAGCTCAAGACGTAGCAGTGATACACGAAGATACACTCTGTCTCCAACTTTGTAAACTGTCTCCTTGCGTTTAGAATCCTCATAGCTCTTCTTCCTGGACTGGGGTACCTTGAGTCTATCGCGAATCAGCTTAACCTTCTCTTCAGACTCTTTAATCAAATCTGGTCCAAACAACTGTCAGTCTCCAACTTCGTCCCAAACCAACGGTGTCCTGCACCTCCTTCTGTACGATGCTTCGAAAGGTCCATCTTCAAACTGGCTTGATAGCTATTGTTGTAAGAGAACTCTGCATAAGGCAAATTGTCGTCCCAACTAGATCCATAATCTAGCGCACAAGCTCTCAACATGTCCTCCAAAATCTGATTGACTCTCTCAGTCTGTCCATCTGTTTGCGGGTGAAAAGCTGTACTGAACTCTAGCCTGGTTCCCAAAGTTTCATGCAACTGATTCCAAAACTTTGAGGTAAACGGGGTTCCTCTATCTGATACAATGGTCCTCGGAACTCCATGCAAACATACGATCCTGGTCATGTATATCATTGCCAATTTAGCACTAGTGAGCTACTTTCGTCAAACGATCGACTACAACCCATATCGAGTCATAGCCTGAACGAGTTCTAGGCAATCCCGTGATAAAGTCCATACCTAGCTTGTCCCACCTCCATTCGGGTATTGGAAATGGTTGTAGCTACCCTACTGGCTTCTGATGCTCTGCCTTCACTCTCTGACATACATCACAAACTGCTACATACTCCGCAATGTCCTTCTTCATTCCGGTCCACCAGAAACTATCCTTCAAATCCAGGTACATTTTAGTATTTCTTGGGTGAATCGAATATGTCAAATCATGGGCCTCCTGCAAAATCAGCTTCCTGATCTCCTAGTCATTTGGCACATATACGTGGTCCTCGAACCATAAGCTATCGTGCTCATCCTCACGAAATCCTTTGGCCTTTCCTTTGCTCATCCTTTCCTTTATCTGGAAATCTCCTTGTGCGTCTTCTGAGCTTCTCTGATCTTATTCATCGAAGTATACTGAATCTCCAATGCTGATACATAGCCTCTCGGAACTATCTCCAAACATAGCTCACGAAGATTCTCCGCTAACTCCTTGGGTAACTCTCCGGTCATGAGTGTATTGACATGACTCTTGCGGCTCAACGCATCGGCTACTATGTTAGCCTTTCCGGGATGATAGTGCAACTTCATATCATAATCCATAATGAGTTCCAACCATCTCCTCTGCCTGAGATTCAACTCCTTCTGCGTGAAGATATACTTCAAACTCTTGTGATCCGTGTATACCTCACAATGGTTTCTGATGAGAAAATGTCTCCAAGTCTTCAACGCATGCACTACGGCTGCTAACTCCAAATCATGCGTAGCATAATTTAACTCATGGGGTTTAAGCTGTTGTGAGGCATATGAAACAACTCTTCCCTCCTCCATAAGTACGGCTCCAAGTCCTCGACGAGAAGCGTCGCAATACACTTCATAATCCTTGTGTTGATCTGGCAGAATCAACACTGGTGATGTAACCAAGCGTTTCTTCAACTCCTGAAAACTGGCCTCACATTCCTTAGTCCATTTGAACTTGCTGTCCTTCTTTAACAACTCTGTCATAGGTTTTGCAATCTTCGAGAAATTCTCAATGAACCTCCGGTAGTATCATGCGAGTCCAACAAAACACCAGATCTCTCCAACTGACGTGGGTGCCTCCCAATCTGTCATAGTGACAACTTTGGTGGGGTCTACCACTATTCCTTCTCCGGATATAACATGTCCAAGGAATCCAACTTCCTTCAACCAAAACTCACACTTGCTGAACTTGGCGTATAGCTGATGTTCTCTGAGCCTCCCAAGTACTAAATGCAAATGCTCTTTATGCTCCTCTTCATTCTTCGAATAGACCAAAATATCATCAATAAACACCACGACGAACTTATCTAAAAACTCCATAAACACCTTGTTCATCATGTTCATAAAATAGGCAGGTGCGTTAGTCAGGCCAAATGACATAATGGTATACTCTTATAGCCCGTACCTCATGGTACAAGCTGTCTTAGGTATATCCTGCTCTCGAATCTTCAGCTGGTGGTACCCTGATCGCAGATCGATCTGGGAAAACACTTTATCTCCTTGCAACTGATCAAAAAAATCATTGATCATCGGCAATGGGTACTTGTTCTTGATCGTTACTTCATTCAATCCTCGACAATCAACAACCATCCTCAACGATCCATCCTTCTTCTCCACTAGAAGTACAGGTGATCCCCAAGGTGACGAGCTTGGGCGAATATATCCTTTATCCAGTAACTCCTTAATCTGCTTCTTAATTTCCTCTAAATACTATGCGGGCAATCTGTACGGTCTCTTAGATATTGGCCCTGTGCCTGGCAAAAGCTCAATCAAAAACTCGATGTCTCTATCCGGAGGCATGCCTGGCAACTCTTCTGAAAATACATCCGGGAAATCCCTCACCACTGGTACTTCCTCCTGTACAACTCCTGATAAGGAATTTACTTGAGTCCTAATCGGCACATGCCGGGATACATACTTCATCCTTCTTCCTTCTGGGGTGGTGAGAAAAATCAACTTACTAGCGCAATCGATGTTTCCTCCATACATTGATAGCCAATCCATACCCAGAATCACATCGAAACATTGGGACTCCAAAATTATCAGATCTGGG
This sequence comes from Triticum urartu, assembly GCF_056163025.1. Lineage (NCBI taxonomy): Eukaryota > Viridiplantae > Streptophyta > Magnoliopsida > Poales > Poaceae > Triticum > Triticum urartu. The sequence goes on along the minus strand of NC_141876.1, from coordinate 249,490,781 downwards.
GAAAAACATGCCTACCTATGGTCAATGGTATCTGAAAACATCCTTGGCTTGCCTTATACTCTGCTCCTGGCGAGCTCACTAACATAGGTGTAATAGGAACTTTGGTGGGCAGTTTGTACTTATCCACAAATCCCCTCGATATGTATGAATGCAATGCACCAGTATAAAAAGAACGACTACAGTAAATGACTTAACCAAAACTTACCTATTAGTGCATCTGGCCGGGCTTCAATCTCCTCCACGTTAACGTGGTTCACTTGTCCCCTATCGAAAGGGTTGGGCTTCTTCCCAGAACTTCCATTGTCGTTTCCATTCTTAGCTTCAGGACATTCATTGGCGTAATGTCCGGTCTTCTGGCACTTGTAGCAAGTAATGTGGCTTAGATCTTTCTTGGCGGGCGTTGCTGGGTTGGAACGGTTCTGTCCGTTACTTCCTCCATTACCATTCCCGTTCTTATAGCCACTATGGTTGTGTGAACTTCCTCCAGTGTGATTGTGACCTCCATGGTTATGCTATAGGGGTCCTCCCGAGTTCGGGGTGAAACGGGGTCTCTGTCGAGCTCCAGAATTTTACTTCCCTTGTCCATACTTCCTCTTGTGGTTGTCAATCTGCTGCTGCTTCCCTTCAAGAATTAGAGCTCTATCTACCAACTGTTGGTAGTTATTAAAGGTTGCTACCATCAACTGCATGCTCAGCTCATCATTCAGTCCTTCCAGAAACTTCTCCTGTTTAGCTGCATCTGTTGCAACGTCATATGGGGCATAACATGCTAGCTTGCTAAAGTCATCCACATACTGGCCATCGGTGCATCCTCCTTGGCGTAAGTTGCGGAACTCACGCTTCTTCATGGCCATAGCTCCTGCTGATACATGGGCAGTGCGAAAAGCCTGCTGGAACTGGTCCCACGTAACTGTGTCGATGGGATAGGTGACAGTGTAATTCTCCCACCATGCTGCTGCGGGTCCATCAAGCTGATGTGAGGCAAAACGCACTCTTTCCGCATATGTGCATCCTGTAGTGGTCAGCTCCCTTCCAATCTTGCGGAGCCAATCATCTGCAACTATCGGCTCGGTGCTACTGGAGAACACCAGCAGATTCAGCCTTAGAAAATAGGATAAGTGATCAACAGGTGGTGGTGGTTGTGGGTTGTTGTTGTTGTTGTTCCCCTGGTTCTGATTCTGGACTACTATCTGCATCAATGCATTCTGCTGCTGGATCAACTGAGTGAGCTCCGGTGGGAAAGCAAATCCATTGTCGCTTCTCGGAGGCATCTGATGGGTTTAGAAAAGATGAGAGACATAGTAGAATGGGGTCTAGGGGGAAACACTACCCATATGCACATGAGGCAAAAACAATCATATAATTTCAATCAATTCAAACAAGGGCATACAATCGGTCTAACTATCGTTACAAAGTGCTCGGACTAATCTATATACATGGGGGAATACTACTACTGATATGGTGGTCAGCTAGAAAATTGATCAGAGGAAGACTCCATAATATCCGCTCCAGCTTCATCAACATAGTCATCATTGCTATCGTCGGGGTCCGAGTCAGTGTCATCGATGATGATGTAGTTCTCCGGGCAAGTAGAATCATCATCTTCTCCTGACGCGGGGTCTCCCATGAATACTCCTAGCTTCCTTGTCAGGTCATCATTCTTCTCCACTAGTACGACGATTTCATCCTCATAATCTTCGCGAGTTGCGTTGAGTTCTTCTTCAAGCTCGGTGATCCTTGTCATTGCCTTCTTCAGATCTATCATGCCTGCGCACATCTGGTTCTCCTAGCGACGAATGTGCTGGTTTAACTCCTGGATGAAAGCTGCAATGGATATATCCTTCCAAGTGCTGATCATCTCCCATTGCTCATCTTGGTGCCCACAAATCTGGTAGATAGTATCCTTGAGATCCTTGTGGTAAACTTCTCCAATGCATCCCATGGTGATGTGGGCTGCCATACTCTTTCCTAGACTCCAGGTTGGTGCATCAAAGGAAAACTCTATGGGCTCAGTGACTGGCGTAAATTTCCTTCCTGGAACTTGAACTTGAATCATCCAGCGCTCCTCTTCTGGTAAAGTGGCGTTGTAAGTCCAGGTGAAGATTGGTGTTCCGATGTTCAGGTACCTAGTGACTTCCTTCAAGTGGCGTCCAAAAGGTGTGTCTTCATCCGGTTGTGCAAACTTGTTCCTTGCGGCCGCCATCCTAAAGAGTAGAAAATGGAGAGGAGTCAGAAATGAGAACAGAGTAGTGATCTAGGGCTTTATCTTAGTGGTCGTGTCCTACAGTCAGCGTGTGCTCTGATACCATCTTGTAGCGACCAAACCTCAAACAGTCTAATCTCTGTGCATCAGTGTCATCCCTGGATCGGTAATGCTGTCACGCACAGTACTTGAGGATTTATAACAGAGTAGCAATCACACACTTATTACATCGAATGTCTCAAAAGAGAACTTACTACAATAAATATGGCTTAAGGCCATCTAATATGATAACAGCGGAAGGCTTGGAAGATGAAATGAGTCCATAAACTCCAACGGCATCACTGAGTGAAAGACCATGACCTAAGGCACCTTACTCATCGTCTGAAAAGTCTGCAACATGATACGTTGCAGCCCGAAAACAGGTCAGTACATGGAATACGCTGGCAATGTAACACAAGAGAGTAATGAACAAAATAACGCTATCAGTTCATGCATATATGGTTGGTGGAGGCTGTAAGGTTAATATGTTTTGCGGAAAGCCAATTTTTCCCTACAACAAAGGAATAAATTTTATTTAACTATCATGGTAGTTGTTAAACATTGAGAAGGTTCACCCAACTCAATCCCAATTAAGCATCATCATTAACCCAATCAAATTATATTAACAGTGATGAGATCCACATGATAATCCAAGAACTAGATACTCAAGATGTCCATAACTGGGGACACGGCTAACCATGATTAGTTTGTACACTTTTCCCCAGAAGAACCAATCTCCTCCATTGGATTTCTCGCACTACATGATGTTTGAGAAATGGATGACCGAGACACAGTCTTTCCAAAGAGGTCCCCTTAACCGATAGATAGGCCTGTACACCTTCAATCCCCTACATCTGCTAGCCCATCATGGAAAGGTTTCCCACAACTTACTCAACTATGCCACAGCCCATAATGGCATGTGGCTGCACACGGAAGTTTCTAGCATTAATAATCTTATGATCCTTTTGAGCCTGGGTGGCAGTCCATAGGAGAATCACACGGTACCCCGGGATTTTGAAAAAAATACAGGCAGCACTGGGTTCCCCAGGTGCCTCAATCCACCCAGATGTGTATTAAAGTTGCCGCCATAAGTTAACCATTAATTACCAATACTCACATCTGTCATGAGTACACTCAAACCCAAACCACGTCTATGAGCATAGCATAGCAATATAAGCAACATAGAAGTATCTCCCAAAGGTTTGGTAATAAAGAGGACAATAGGTACTACCTCATCTACTTCCCATAACACATAATTTAATCAGATCCTAACCATGCAATTGTTTGAGGATTGATCTAATGCAATAAAACTGGGTAGTAAAGAGGTATGATCAAAGTGTTACTTGCCTTGCGGATGATCCGTGAAACCAAGAGACTCGTAGTAGCACGCTTCGCACTCCGGGTACTCTATTGCAAACAAACAAGCATACAATAAGCAATCAAGCAAAGATGCACGAGTAAAACTCAAATACGAAGATCTAACCATAAAGTTCAACTTAAGAACTCCGGTTTGCAAAAAGAATCAAAACAAACGAAGCAACAAAACTCAAACTGCGAAAGAAACAAGCTTCAATTACTAATCTAGACTAAAGTCAAATTTTACAGTAGTAAAAACTTGTTTAAGTTGATTAAACAGAAAGAGGGCTTTGAGACGAAACTCTTAGGGCTTGAATTGCAAGATTCTGATAAACGAGCGAAAAGATAAACTAAAACGAAAATCGGATCAGAAATCGCGATTGAAAATAATCACGAAAAATCCGAGAAAAAGAAAACCTGAGGAAAAACTAAAACGTTTGATGTCTGTGGTTAAACGGTGAAAATCGTTCATTAAAACGAACGAACAAACAGGCGTTCGCTAAATAATAAACTGAAAAAAAAAACCGATCTAAATAAAAAAACAACAGCGGTTTGTTTTTAAAAAAACCCGACGGTTTTCTAACCAAAACAGCGGCGGTGGCAGCGGCTACCTCGACTAATCCGGCGAGGGCGGCGGCGAGTCCGTCGGTGGCGGTCGGCGGCGACGGGCGGCGGGGCAACGGCCGGTGGCGGCGGGGTCGGCGGCGGCGGCGTCGGGTTCCAGCGGTGGTAGCGCACGGCGGCGGCGCGGTTGCGAGGGGCAGCGGCGGCGTCAGGTCAGGCGGTGGCAGCGCGGGTTACGAGGCGTGGCTAGGGTTTCGGGTGCGGGGGATGGCGGCTCGGGCCTTCGGCCTTTAAAGGGCCGGTCGGGTACAGTGTCCCAGGCGGACACGGCCCGGTTAGGTCGGTAACTTTTTTTAAAAAATAATTCCATGCAGAAAAACAAATAAAAGAAATATTAAACGGACTCCAAAAATCCTGAAATAAATTTTCCCCATTCTCAAAAAATCTACCGGACAAGGTGAACATTTATTTGAGACTCTAATGCCATTTTGGAAAACACATATTTTTCCTAATTCAAATAAAATAGCGATAAAACTCTGGAAAAAAAATCTTATTTGATTTTAATATTAAATCTCCAATATTTCTTTATTTTGAGAAAGTCATTTTATCCTCTCTCTTTTATTTTTTATAAAAGAACTATTCGAAGAGAAAATAATTAAAATCAAACGATCCTATTTTCAAAATTTGAGAAAACTCAAATATGAAAATAACGAAATTCCCAACTCTCTCCGTGGGTCCTTGAGTTGCGTAGAATTTCTAGGATCAAGCCAAAATGCAATAAAATATGATATGCAATGATGAGCTAATATATAACATTCCAATTGAAAATTTGGGATGTTACATGAACTAACCGGACGAAATTCATGCAAACACAACAAATTTCAAATTAACCAGATGAAATTCATTATATTTTGAAAACTTTTCCTATAAAACAGAAGCAATTCATTACATATTTCGCACAAACCATAAAACCAATTGTAAACCTAATCTAAACGATCGTCGGCGCCCGACCACCATGTCCGGCCATGAGCCCAGAGTACTGAGGCTCCGGCTATTGCCTTTGCCTCCTCCTCATCCGCCTCAGCTTTCTCTAGCTCCGCCTCGATAACCTCCTCCTCTGAAGCACAAGGTTGTGAAGATTTCTTCCTTCACGTCACCGTCAAGCGGCTAATCAGCCACTGATGTTTACACCACCAAGCTTTTCGTCGACTGAGTGGGGGAGCAGTGGCCTTCCTGGGACCAGAGCGGCGGTGACCTACCATGTACTACTCTTCCTCGCTTCAGCATGCGTCCGCGCACACGTGCCGGCTTCATGGTCGTGGCGGCGGAGGGCAGCCGGGGGGAGCCGGTGATGTCCTTCGTCTGCTACTGCGGCAGTATGTCCAAGAGAGCTTTGGAGCGCACCCGGAGCGGAGCCGGCGATGTCCTTCATCTGCTCTTGCGACAGTATGTCTAAGAGAGCTTTGGAGTGTGAGGAGGCCATGTTTCGAGTGGTGCTGACAAAAGGAAGGGATCGGAGGAGAATGACTGTGGGTCTTTGTCTATGGCTGGGGCTGAAGTTAGTATAGCAGGTGAATGGCAATAAGCCGCGGCAGACGGACGGATGGCTGGCGCCGGAGTAGCTTCATCGTCAGCCGCGTGTCATTAATGTGGGTGGCGGACGGATGGATGGCCGTGGTGTCGTTAACACGGAGCAGTCGCTTGCACTGGCATGCCGCGCGGGTGGCTCTCTATCGGCCGTTGCGCTGCTGCAATGCCGGCGCCAGTGAGAGGTCGTGTCGGGTGTGAATGCGGCATTGACATTCTGGAGCGACGGTAACCGTTTCAGGTGGGAAGCGCGCGCTAGAGATGGGAGGGGTTTCGGTGGGCCTTGGCGGTCAGACACTGGCATGGTGGTATACTATTTTTGTAGTTTGCAAAAGTAGTCAATTAATGTGGCATTTCACTTTTTTCTATGATCAACATACACCCTACAAAGCACCATGTTCAAATTTGGCACTTCTCCGGGTTCATTTAACATATTTAGGCCATTATGTAAATTTTGTAGAAATTTAGTACCACCATCCTAATTTATTGGTCCCCTTAGTATTTCGTGTCATACTTTGACCACAAATTGAACTAAAAAATTAATAATGAATGTCACCAAAAATTATATTGTTGGATTCGTATTTCTATATCTATACCCCTATAATAGTGTGCGAATAACTTTGAAAGATGGTCATTGGATGAAGCCAATCCGACAGTGCAGAGATGGTAAATCCAAGCACTACTAGTTATTGGATATCATCTACATTCCACCAGATTCTGCCACATGTACAATCTAGAAGATACCAAGGTTGAACTTAAGCATAATGCTCAAACCTCGAAACACAAGCACTTCTCCTTCGTTATATAAGCTTTTGTATCATAATTGCCAAAACTTTTTTTTCTAGATGAATTGCCAATATTTGTTTTTACTTTATGCTTTACAACGCACAATTCCATGAATATTAAAATAGATTAACTTTTTATAAAAAACTATTGATTTTGAATGAGATGAACTATAAGAATTCAATGAACATCTACATCATGCATATATGACTCAAAGCTTACATGCTATAGTGTGGTATTTATTCATAATTTGGTTGGCAAATCTCATACGTGTAATCCACGTGTACCTTACTAGCAAATATAGTTTCCAGTGATATTATTTGTAGTTACATGCATCAACCAGGACGGAGGTACGCGCGATCCACGTGTCTGGGGTGGCGGCCAATCAGAAAGTAACCCACAATAGGGTCAGTGCACACGATTTCCACAGGCTCCGGAAAGTAACCATGTGCAGTAATAGATGACCAGGATTGAAGGGGACTCCAAATTTCCTTCGTCGTTTGTCCTTGAGCTATTGACAACCAATGCACTACATGTTTGTTCGGCCACTCCGCCCCAGAGTTCTCACCAAGCGTCGTTCATGCCATTGTGCCACACACTAACCCATACGGAAGATATGGCATCCCGCAGCCCCGAGTTCCTCGCCGCCCACGACCGGACACAAAATGGTAGGGAAGCTATGGCATCCCACTGTGCCGAGTTCATTGTCCCTAGCGACCTCACACCTACGTGGGCGGCCTTTGAAGCTGCCAAGGCCGAATGGGCGGTAGAGAAAGAGGTGGCCAAAGCCGCACAGAGGGAGCGGGAAAGGTAGAAAGCACTCAAGAAAGAGAGTCCCACCGCCGCAAGAAAGAAGAGGACGCACGCGCTGCTGTGGAGAGCTCGGCAGAGATCCAAGCATAGTGGATTCTCACCGACAAAGCCACGAAGAAGAACGACGGTGTCTGGCCAGCATGTGAGAAGTAGTAGTACAAGTAGTTGGTTTGTGTGTGTCTGTGTCCCCCATATGTTTGTTTAATTAATTATGAGCATATATCAGTACTAGTTACTATTGTAGTTTTTGGAGCAAATTACTAGTACATTAGCCTAGACTCAATGGAAAAAATTCTTATCCTATGCATCAAAAGGCATCTCTTTCTCTATAGGAATGAAGATGTTATCTCACTTCCTATGATTTTCATATTCCTATAAAATTCCTATCCTATGAACAAAAGGAGGCCTCTGCTAGAGTACAGTACTACTGTACCTAGCAGTATTGCTGGTACAGTAGTTTTCTTCAAGAAGCGGAATTCAACGAAGTCATGATGGTTCCTTCGTCCGAGCAACTTTACAGTGGGAAAGGTTGGGCATGTGATTTGACGGCTCATTAGTCATTATCACTGCAGCGCGATGACCGGGGTGACTCTCCTTTGGAGTTCTGCGTGCATGGCAAGTGGACCAGGATGGTCGATGTCCCACATGTCAAAAAGTATTCTTTCCGATATCGAGGGGCAAGGAAACCGCGTGGTATAGTATCACTACTGATTTATATTTATTTTTTATTTTTGATGAAAGCTAGTGTTTCAACTCTTATGAGGAAGGACTGGGAAATAGGACACGTGATGGATGTCCCACATGTCAGCAAAAGGACTGGGACATGAACAACGTGGTAGAGCGTCTCCGCTTCTTTCATTTCTATGTCGGAGACCACACGTAGTACTAGTAATATGTAACGATACAAAGTGCGACCCAGAGAGAAAGACGCGTCTAGTTGTAAGGTCTTGGGCCATACACATAAACAAATATAAAACCTAATATGTGTTGGGGAACGCAGTATTTCAGGAATTCTCCTATGATCACGCAAGATCTATCTAGGAGATGCATAGCAACGAGAGGGGAGAGTGTGTCCACGTACCCTCGTAGACCGAAAGAAGAAGCGTTTAGTAACGCGGTTGATGTGGTCGAGCATCTTTGCGATCCAACCGGTCCAAGCACCGAACGTATGGCACCTCCATGTTCAGCACACGTTCAGCTCGATGACGTCCCTCGATCTCTTGATCCAATTGAGGACGAGGGAGAGTTTTGTCAGCACGACGGCGTGGCGACGGTGATGATGAAGTTATCGGCGCAGGGCTTTGCCTAAGCACTACGACGATATGACCGAGGTGTGTAACTGTGGAGGGGGGCACCGGACAGGGCTAAGTAATTGATCTTGTGTGTTCTAGGGTGCCCCCTACCCCTGTATATAAAGGAGGGGAGGGGAGGCCGGCCGGCCCTCCTAGGGCGCGCCAGGAGCGGGGAATCCTACTAGGACTCCAAGTCCTTGTAGGTTTCCACCTAAGGAAGAGGGGGAAGAAGGAAGGAAGAGGGGGAAGGGAAGGGAAGGGGGCGCTGCCCCCATCCCCTAGTCCAATTCGGACCAAAGGGGGGGTAGCCCCTCCTGGCCCTTCCTCTCTTCCCACAAAGGCCCATCAAGGCCCATTAGTTCACCCGGGGGGTTCCGATAACCCTCTGGCACTCCGATAATTATCCGGTACCTCTCGGAACTCATCCGATGTCCGAATAACATCGTCCAATATATCAATATTTATGTCTCGACCATTTCAAGACCCCTCGTCATGTTCCTGATCTCGTCTGGGACTCCGAACAAACTTCGCTCTTCAAATCACATAACTCATATTACAAATCGTCATCGAACATTAAGTGTGCAGACCCTACGGGTTTGAGAACTATGTAGACATGACCGAGAAACATCTTCGGTCAATAACCAATAGCGTAACCTGGATGTTCATATTGGCTCCTACATATTCTACGAAGATCTTTATCGGTCAAACCGCATAACAACATACATTGTTCCCTTTGTCATAGGTATGTTACTTGCCCGAGATTCGATCATCGGTATGATCATACCTAGTTTAGTCTCGTTACCAGCAAGTCTCTTTACACGTTCTGTAATGCATCATCCCATGACTAACTCATTAGTTACATTGCTTGCAAGGCTCGTAGTGATGTGCATTACCGAGAGGGCCCAGAGATACCTCTCCGATACACGGAGTGACGAATCCTAATCTTGATCTATGCCAACTCGACAAACACCTTCGCAGACACCTGTAGACCATCTTTATAATCACCCAGTTACGTTGTGACGTTTGATAACATATAAGGTGTTCCTCTGGTATTCGGGAGTTGCATAATCTCATAGTCAGAGGAACATGTATAAGTCATGAAGAAATCAATAGCAATAAAACTAAACGATCATTATGCTAAGCTAACGGATGGGTCTTGTCCATCACAACATTATCTTAATGATGTGGTCCCGTTTATCAAATGACAACACATGTCTATGGTCAGGAAACTTAACCATCTTTGATTAACGAGCTAGTCAAGTAGAGGCATACTAGTGACACTCTGTTTTGTCTATGTATTCACACATGTACTAAGTTTCCAGTTAATACAATTCTAGCATGAATAATAAACATTTATCATGATATATGGAAATATAAATAACAACTTTATAATTGCGTCTAAGGCATATTTCCTTCAATATGTGCCTCCAATTAGTATAGTAGTAGAGTAATTAGGCACGTACATCATAATATCACCGTGCATTGCACGTACAACATTCAGTGGTAGTAAGACAAATACCTATATGCCATGCATATTCATACTATTTGTGCCTTTCTACTTCACTTACTGCGCTACATTACTTAGGTTCGTACATCCCTCGGTACATGTCCGTCTCGTAGTTCCAGTCCCACGTGTTCTTCATAGATGGAACGATCCGTAACGGTGGGCAAGGGGAGTCCATATCATCACAGCTTCTTAGTGTGGCTCCCCACGATGGAGACTCATCGAAACTGAAGCAGCATAGATCAGGGATAGTGTTCAAGATATGAATTCGTCAGTGCGGAATGAAAATGCACCCGTTCTTCATGAACGGAAGTTCGTCGGCATCATGCACGGAAGATGGCATCGTTTGCACTATGGGGTAGTTGTCCCTGATGAAAATCGAGTACTCTTCAAGTGCGTTCATCGGCACCCAGGTAGCATCACGGGTGTCGAACACGCTGCCGTTCATCTAGTACACCTGGCATCTCAAACCTGGATACATGATGACATGCATGGTTACAGTCCTATGCAGTATAATAAGGTGACATAAGCAGATGATACAAATTAAAATAAAATATTGCTTATTTCTATGAGGGGGAAGGGAAGCAATGTATAGACCAGCTGTGGCATGGGCGACGACAGACAATTTGGGAGTGTTACCTGGGACATGTACATTAATTAAAGTAGGAGTAGTTTTGTTTGATGGGATTATGGCCAACCCAAGTTGAAATTGTTAAGTGCTTTATAGTTTATACAACTAGCATTATAAAGTTGCATAGATGACTATCCCAATCAATAAAAAAGGAAAGAACTACTCCTGCTCCTAGAGTATAAAGAGACATGTACTGAAATGTCATTAAGATGACATGGAAATAAGATATACGATATTTCCTGGCTCTATTACTCTTTGATCAGAGAGAAGGGATTACCTAGGAACATGATCAGGGTCCGATCATGATAGATTGTGGCACCTTGTGGCCCTTCAATGGTCCCATGGGTAACGACTTCTAAGACAATACGTCCCAAATGGGCGTCGTCAGCTACAAGGTTCCAAGTTAGACCAAATGCCCCATGCACATCCACAGTTGGCGATCTTATTTTGATCGGGGGATGACTTTGCCCTACATAATTGTGCAAACAAGGCAGAATTCATAAAAACCGAACCAAAATCATTACATTTCAAAAAAAATTCATCTAAATCGGGCGAGATACATTACACTTTTAATACAAATCGGAGTAAAACCTACTCTAAAGAAGTTGCAACTGTAATATGGGCGACGCACGGACGACGGCCGGCCGTGGTGTAATTTGAGGCTACTCATAGTGGGGAGTATCATATACAATATACTAGTGCATGCACCGGTACAGCGAGGTGCTATGCAAACGGTTTTTAACCCCTTTCCGCGATGGCATTTGGAATCGTCGCCAAGTGAGTGTGGGTGATAGGGGGGTCCTTCCCACACGACCCAGAAACCGTCGGGGATAGGCCCTCCTGGGACACTGGCTGGGGCAAAATCAGTTCGTGTGCGATCGGGCGAGGCATCGAAACCCAATCATTTACGTTAGTATGTACATCCCACAGGGTGAATACCAGAAAAACATTTCCGTTCGTATGTATATCACACAGTCAATCCAAGGAATATGTCGGTGTACAAAAGTAGGGGCTCTTCTTTCGACCCCTTTACTTGTGCACGGGCAGTCAGAGCCGCGCTCCACGGCCACAGTTAGCAAGGCAGAGAAGGGAAGCCGGAGAGAAGCCGAAACATGAGGGAACCAAGGAAACGCTAAGACCAGAAGCGCAGGAGAGCAAGAGGGCGAGGTGGACTCCCTCGGCAAGATCCTTGCCGAGGCAGCCTCCACAGCCCCGGCAAGAGCCTTGCCGGGGCAGCTTGCCCAACACCTGTAGAGCGAGCCACCCTTGAGCCCACAGGCTCCAATCCAACCAACTACATTGGAACCAAGGCTCCGGAGGCGCCTCTGTGGTGGCATGCAAGTCTTCGTCAATATCATAAACGTGTGAGATCAGATGAGGACTAGAAGACGGCGACCCTCAGTGGGATCCTAGCCGAGGAGATCCACAAGACCCCCGGCAAGACCCTTGTCGGGGACGACTGCAACACCATAGCAGCACCCTTGCCAGGCCCCCGACAAAACCCTTGCCGATGGCATCAGCTGGGCCACTACCAAGCCCACGCGAGCCAAGACTCCACCACCGTCCCCAAGCAGCTGCTAGCTCAACCAGGTGGGTAGGCACCTGCGTGGTGACGGGCGGCCTCTACACCGACTCAGCAAGCACCTGCGTGGCGGCATGCGACCCTTCATGAAGGCTCCACCACCGCGCCAGCCGAGCAGCCAGCCAACGTGGCGCCACGATGCCTCATCATCTCGGACGCGTGTCGAGGCCAGGCGAGGCGGCGACAGTGTGCTTCCGTGCTGTCGGTGTCAAAACCGGCGGATCTCTGGTAGGGGGTCCCGAACTGTGCACCTAAGGTCGATGGCAACAGGAGACAAGGGACACGGTGTGTACACAGGTTTGGGCCCTCTCTATGGAGGTAATACCCTACGTCCTTCTTGATTGATATTGATGAATATGAGTATTACAAGAGTTGATCTACCTTGAGATCGTAATGGATAAAACCCTAGAGGCCTAGCTTGTATGGCTATGATAATGAGTCTCCCCCATCTGGACTAAGTCCTCTGGTTTATATAGACATAGGGAGGATCTAGGGTTACACAAGGTCGGTTACAAACAAAGGAATCTACATATCCGGTCATCAAGCTTGCCTTCCACGCCAAGGAGAGTCCCATCCGGACACGGGTGCCGTCTTCGGTCTTCGTATCTTCACAGCCCATCAGTCTGGCCCATGGTTAATAGGCCGGACGCCCAAGGACCCTTTAGTCCAGGACTCCCTTAGTAGCCCCTGAACCTGGCTTCAATGACAAGGTATCCGGCGCGTAGTTCTATCTTCGGCATTGCAAGGCGGGTTCCTCCTTCCGAACTCCAAAATAGTCTTCGGACGAATTGATCGTGTCTGGACCTGTAACATATAGCCGTAGAGAGTATAGTATTCTACGAATCCAATCTGCTGACAACTTTTAGTAATGTGATGTCATGCTTCTCGGTCATTATTGTAAACCGTATCCCGTCCCACCGTTACATGTTTCGGGGCACGGTTGTCATTGACACGTCTTGTCGAAGCAGAGATTGTGTCCCCTAATTGTGGGATTTTCATCAATACGAGCGTGGGTAATCCAACCATCGTGCGGGAAAGATTCCTTAGGAATAGGCATGTTCTTAGGCTTAGGAGGAGGCGCTCAATACCCGCTGCCTTTATAAAGGAACCAAGGGTTGTCTTTTATGCCAAACCTCTCCTCAGCCTTCCCAACCTCGAGTTCTAGCACCCAAGGTTCGACTCCATCATTTCAAGCCTCCCCATCATGTCCGGACCCAGCTCCCAAGGCCGATGGGTGGCTTCCTCCGTTACGGAGGAGGATATCACAAAGCTTCAGGCGGCCAGATATTTGACTGCGGAGGTCCACCACAGGCTTCCTGCTCAAGGACAGGTTATTCCGACCCCCAGATCCGGCGAGAGGGTCGTATTCATCTCCCACTTCCTCCGGGGGCTAGGGTTCGCTCTTCACCCCTTTATCCAGGGGCTAATGTTTTATTACGGACTATATTTTCATGACCTAGCCCCGGACTCTATCCTCCACGTCTAGGCATTTATCATTACATGTGAGGCCTTCCTCTGAATCCCCCCACACTTTGGCTTATGGCTCAAGACCTTCAATGTGAAGCCGAAGGTAGTCGACGGGAAATAGGTGGAGTGCGGCGGTGCTACGATCAGCCAACTCACCAGCACTCCTTGGCCAAAAGGTTCTTTTACCGAAACTTCCAATCACTCGCAGCGGGAGTGGTTTTACGTTACGGAGCCCTGAAGCACCAAGTGGGTAGCTACACCCACATTCCATCCTGGCCCGCCATTACAACTTGCATCATTGGTCAACAAGGGGCTGGACTGGGGATCAGTTGATGAAGTGCAGACTTTACAGAGCCACATCCAAACCCTCCTTGAGAGAGACATCGATCTTGTCAATGTGATCCAAGTGATTTTAGTTCGCCGAATCCTGCCATGCCAGCGTAGATCTCGCCGCATGTGGGAGCTTAATCTAGAAGGACCACAAACCCTCCAACACATCTTCGGCACCACACACAAAGGGATGTGGAAGTTATTTTTCGGGAAGCGGAAACATTGGCCGGACACTACCAAATATGCTGGCCTTAATTGCAACCGTCCGGATACCCCGGTAACCACTTGGCTCCCGAACACTTTGTAATTATGCATACCATAATATGGTACTGAGAAAGCTATCTTCTTCTAGGGCTAGACAAAGAAGGCGGAACTAATTATGTGTTCGGCCCCTCTGCTCGAGGGCCCAGCGAATCCTGTTCTAACAAGGATGCTGGCCCTGGCACCATACCAGATGCCTGTGAAGGAGGGCGAGGCAGAGAGTGAGAGGACCAAATATGGTCCCTATTCCAAAGGTGCATCGGACATTGTGTCTGGAGGAATCAAAATCCCCTCACCCGAAGACAAAAGTGAAGGGGGGCCACTTTCTCCTTTCCTCCTAGGAAGAGAAGGGCCGCCTCCGAAGATTGGGAGAAGCAGGATCCTAAGCGAGGCAAGATGCCTCAAGTGGCTGGCTCGGGCTTGGAGGGCGTCGAAACGTAGTCTCATGATGAGGACAAGCCTCAGGCCAAATCATAAGTGAATCAAGGTTGTTTTAAACATGTCCCGTTCCTTTCTTATAATGCCTGGAATATATATGTTTTGTTTTTGCAGCTCAGCACGCAGTCCTCCTCAACAATCCTCTTCCTCGAGGGACCTTCTCCCGAGATGATGGAAAGCGAGATGCCCCCACCGGCTTCTCCGTACAATAAGGCGGATGACTTAGAGGTGTCGTCGCGGAGGGTCTCCCTCGACCAACAAGTGGTGCAAGGGATGATGAAGACATTACCCGAAGGTGATACTTCAGTGGCCCAGGGTCCGGGGAACAACAATGAGGGCCCCGGACAATCCGATATATAGCCGGATACGAATGAACGGATCCCTTCAAAGGGTGGTCGTACTCCTACGGCAGCCTTCAGATACCCAGAGGCGCCGGATATCTTGACGAACATGCTGCGGCAGGCGTCCGTCTCAGAGGAACATCGTACCTTAATGGGCACGGTGGTTGAAAAGGTCCAGTCCGCGAAGAGTGGATTGGATGAGGCCTTTGCGAGCCTACTAAGAGGCTTCGAGGTTTGCACTATAATATGTGCAATTGTGTTTCATTCACAAAATATACCTATGTATAGATAGTAGCCCCTGAGACTCGGGTTGGCTTCCCATGGGAGGAGAACGGAGGATCAATAAGAAATATTCAAGGACTAATGGGATTAACTTGAACACAGGCTGCTTCCCCTGGCTACTTCCCAGAATATGGATATTGCCGAGCTGCAACGGAAGCTTGATATGGCCGGGGATGACATTGCGTTAATGAATATGCGTGTTGACGAATCACAAGGTATGTGTTCGGGGCAGTCCCTTCACATACATTGTTGTGATATAAGCATGATGCTGAATTTATATACTGTAATATGCATGGCTGCAGATGGTGTTGCCGCTGTTGAAATTCTTCGAGCGGAGCTGGCCAGGGCCAAGGAGCAGGCGTAGTGTAGTAATGCGGCTGCCAAAAAGGCATCGGCTGAGTTAAAAGCCGAACGAGATTCTCGGCGTCAAGATGAGGAGAAGATGTCCACGATGGCGCTCAAACTAAAAAATGCTGCTAGCCATTGTGAACTCCTTGAGAAGGAGAATGAAGCCAAAATGGCTAAAATTGACAAGGCCTTACGAGAGGTGAGAGAAGCACGGTCTGAATCCAGATCCGCCCGTGAGGAGATCCGGCAAGCTAGGGAGATTGCAGCTGGCGAGCCATTTTTGCTACAGACTAAGTTCGGCGATCCGAACTATGCTCAGCTTAACCAATTGTGGAGTTCTCCAGACGAGTTTTTAGACTTGCTGAAGAGTTCTTCCAATGCGGAGTAGTTTTACCAGGCGCGAGAGGGGTATGAAACGCAAAAGCTTTTCTGGTCACAATTTGGCGCATCGAAGCGCCCCCTGTTGCTGATTGAGCAGATGTCCCAGTGGGCCAAGCTTCATAGGATATCCGGCGCTACCATGAAGAATGTCATAATCCAGTTATGGCCAACTGAGCCTGTTCCGAATAGTTACTTCGGCTTGGTGCCATGGCTTGTTGACGTAGTGCCACATATCGACGCTGTGAAGCGGTCGGTGTGCATCGAGGGTGCACGGATGGCCTTTGCCCAAGTCAAGACATTCTGGGGGAAGATGAAGGTCATCGATGTTGCGGAGAAGAGTCCACCCAAGGGCAAGGACCACCACGAACCAGAGAATTATTTTGAAGATGTCCTAGTGGTCGCCCTCTTGATAGAGGGTCAGTGCTCGAAAGATATAATGTTCGAGTGAGGTGTATGGGAATTGTATGAGACAATTTTATAGTTAATCTGTTTTTATAAACTCGAAAGTTTGTGTTCCCCCTATGCGGCCGTTTGAATATAATCTGAAAGTTTTCCAGTCATCGGCTTCAGCCCCCTCGTAGGAAGTACGGGAGTGTTTGGAAAAGTATTTGATCACTCTTGACCCAATGTCTTGGTCCGTGAAGGAGGTGTCAATGCGGCGAACCAGGCAACCAGACTATAGGGCATTAACACTTTCACTTAGACATAGGAGTTTTATGGTGGGTCTACGACATAGCCCCTGGTATGTATGCGACTTATTCATATGATGCGTGTACATCTTTGACTGAAAAGAGGTCCTTCGTGTGACACAGAGGAATCGCTAAAGATTCCGGTAAGTCATCGAGTGGTTGACCAGCTCTCGCCGCATCATGATAGTCAGTTTTCGGCTTTCTCTATTGAGGTGCTGAGCCAGGTGAACCGGAAGCACAATCGCAATAGTTCTCCCTTTACTACCCTAGCCGATAGAGCGGAACGTAGGATAGCAAGCACAGGAGCCGGGCAACCCAACTATTGACCCAAGACATGATTCGGAGCTGATGCATATAAGGCCAAACTCACGACGGCGAAGTATGTTGTAGAAGCTGTTCGGACTTTGTTGGCAACTCAATTGTTCCCATACCGAGCCCCTGGCATGTTTAAGCCAGGGTATATCTGTGAAACAACCATAGGAGGCGTATTCATTTGCGGAAATACGCGAATGATTAATTTGGGTGAACTGGACCTGGGCGATATGCCAAAGATTACTTGGGCCACGCCCCCGGCTATTTGATATGCCCTAGGTCGAAGGCAGAGGAAAAAGGCATGTTATAGGCTCGAAAAAGAGTGCGGTCTACAAAAAGTTATTTTGGACCTCCAGTCGCACGTCTGCGCTGCCTGTCCTCGGCGAGGGGAATCCTTTAAGGAAGTAGCCCCGTAGGTGAGTGTACGGATCCGAACTCCGATAGAGTCGGTCTTGGATGTTTCTCCTTTGCGCCACCTGTTTTTAAGAGGTAATTAAGAAAGAAAAAGGAAAGTAGATAAAAATGTTACCGGAGTGCTTGCAGACTTGTCCATATTATGCTTCCGCCAATGCCCATGGTATCTTAAGTGCGTAGTTATGTATGCTCGGTGTAGTTTTAATGGGTATATGAGATGGGAAACGGAAGCCGAACTGCTATTTCTGCTACAGATTTGATCGATCTTTGGGGGGAAATTGCTTCTGGCCCCCGGCATTTGGCTGGTGAACCACTCCTTTGTCCCTATTGCCTGGCGCCCCCCTTCCCTT
This sequence comes from Triticum urartu, assembly GCF_056163025.1. Lineage (NCBI taxonomy): Eukaryota > Viridiplantae > Streptophyta > Magnoliopsida > Poales > Poaceae > Triticum > Triticum urartu. The sequence continues at coordinate 249,472,814 of NC_141876.1, read as the reverse complement.
GTGTTCGGTGTTGAGCTTGCCGGCCTGCTTGAGGACCCAACAGTTTCTGTTGGTATGATTAGCTGGTTCATTGGGGTGGCTGTGAGTTTGGCTGGGTTGGTCCAGTATCATGTCTAGGTTGGATGGTCCGTCTCTGTTCGCCTTGAATGGCTTTTTCCGTTGACCGGGCTTGGGATTGCTGAATCCGCTGTTGACCGTTGTGTCGCGTGATCTTTCATTATCATTGCGACTGTTGTGTTTGCTTCGTCGTGGCTTGCCATCGCCGTCTCGGATTTCGGAAGTGTCCGAGTCGCTGGCGCTATTGCTTCTATGAGTGAGCTAGTTGTCTTCTCCTGTGCAAAAGCGGGTCATTAAAGCGGTAAGGGCTGTCATGGATCTAGGTCCTTCTTGACCAAGGTGGCGTGCAAGCCATTCAGCCTGGACACTATGTTTAAAGGCCGCAAGGGCTTCCGCGTCCAGACAGTCGACGATTTGGTTCTTTTCACTAAGAACCTAGTCCAGAGCTTCCTGGCTGACTCTCCGGGCTGCTGTACAATGTGACTTAAGTCATCACCGTCCGGTGGCCGGACATATGTTCCTTGGAAGTTGTCGCGAAAGGCGTCCTACAAATCTTCCCAGCTGCCAATAGAATTTTCCGAAAGACTGTTTAACCAGTAACGAGCTGGTCCTTTTAGTTTTAGTGGTAGATATTTGATGGCATGAAGGAAGTCCCCACGGGCCATGTGGATATGGAGGAGGAAGTCCTCGATCCATACTGTGGGATCCGTTGTTCCATTGTATGATTCGATATTCATAGGTTTGAACCCGTCTGGGAATTCATGCTCCATTACTTCGTCTATGAAGCAAAGAGGGTGTGCGGCACCTCTATGTTGGGCCACACTACGATGCACCTTCGATGGAGTCCGTTTGCGGTTTTTGGCCTGGGCGTCGCTAGGTTTGTCACGTTCGAATAGGTGAACATTGTCGCATGTCGAGGTATATCCTCGCGATCCGTAGGTCGCTCTCGAGTGTCCTGCTCTACTACCCAGGTCCTGTTGACGGTCGTGTGCACAACCCCAAGCTATTTTATTCTTGTCTTTACGGCTAGGTGGGGCGGTCTGGTATTCAGCTTGAGTTGGCGCTTTACCCGGACTAAGTTGTGGTCGACCTGACGCTCTGTGCGATGATGGCACGGGATCAAGTGCCCTGTCGTCGCCTTGGGGTAGCAATCTACTCTTCGGGTAGCTTTTGGCTAGGCCACTAAGGTCGTATTCTTCGGCGGCTAGGACTTCTGTCTATCTATCATTGAGAAGATCTTGTTCAGCTTGAAGCTGCTGCTGCTTCTTTTTTAGGCTGCTTGTAGTGGCTATTAGTTGGCGCTTGAAGCACTCCTGCTCAAGAGGTTCCTTAGGAACGATGAAATCCTCGGTGCCGAGGCTCACCTCATCCTCAGAGAGCGGAAGGTAATTGTCATCCTCCGAATCTTCATACATGGCCTGTTTACCAGGGCTAACCTGCCCATCTTCCCGTTCATCTTGGTCATTAGCTGTATCAACGGGGTCTTCGCTGTCTTCGGCATCGCCGTCCATACCGTCAATGTTCTCGGAGTCATAATCCAGTGTATCGGTCGAATCTGCGACCGTGGCTATGAAGTGGGTGGTGGGTGGGAAGCGAAATTCTCCGCCGCTAGCCCCTGGTTCGAGCCGGATATAGTTCGGCTGCGAGTCCTTCGCCGAGGACAGGTTCGTGAAGGAATTTAGCACATCACCGAAGGGCGAGTGCTAGAAGATGTCTGTGGCGCTGAATTCGAAGATCGATAAACGATCAAGCTCGGCATCCGCTGGCTCACGTGGTTCGGAACTTACGTTCGGAGACAAGTCCGGAGTTCCGATGACAAAGACGTCATGAGAGGTTAAGTCTATGTGAGGCTCCAACACTGTGGGATCTGTGGCCTCCGTGGTGGGGTTGATTCTCCCGTCCTCGGATGGCGTAGTCTGCTCCGGCTCTAAGGCCAGAGCGGTTATAGGAGCGATCTCCTGGATGCGGTCTGATGACAGATTTAGGTAATGATCATCGGGGTGACCGGGAGCGGCTACCGCGGTCTCGAATCCGGCAAAGATCAAGTCTCCATGGATGTCCACAACGTAGTTCAAGCTCCCAAATCTGACCTTATGGTCAGGGCGTAGCTTTTAATCTGCTCGAGATGACCAAACGAGTTGGCCCATAGTGCGAAGCCGCCGAAAATGAAGATCTTCCGGTGAGAAAAGTTTCTCCTTGGACGGCGTCATTATTGACGATTGAAGGGTCCATCAAACCTTTTAGCAACAGCACAGAGGAACTCTCAATGAAAGCACCAATGTCGGTGTCAAAACCGGCGGATCTCGGGTAGGGGGTCCAAACTGTGCATCTAAGGTCGATGGCAACAGGAGACAAGGGACACGGTGTTTACCCAGGTTCGGGCCTTCTCTATGGAGGTAATACCCTACGGCCTGCTTGATTGATATTGATGAATATGAGTATTACAAGAGTTGATCTACCTTGAGATCGTAACGGCTAAAACCGTAGAGGCCTAGATTGTATGGCTATGATAATGAGTCTCCCGCATCCGGACTAAGTCCTCCGGTTTATATAGACACCGGGAGGATCTAGGGTTACACAAGGTCGGTTACAAAGAAAGGAATCTACATATCCCGTCGTCAAGCTTGCCTTCCATGCCAAGGAGAGTCCCATCCGGACATGGGTGTCGTCTTCGGTCTTCATATCTTCACAGCCCGTCAGTCCGGCCCCTGGCTAACAGGACGGACGCCCGAGGACCCCTTAGTCCAGGACTCCCTCACCTGGCGCCCCCGATAAAGCAAGGAGGGCACGTCGGCAGCGCATTAAATGCGTTTGTTCGACGGTCCCATAGGATAGGCTTGTCGACTGTAGACCTTTCCACCTCCTGTGTGCCACTATGGCAACCCCTTTTTCCTATAAAAGGAGGCCCGAAGCGACCAGGAGAGGGATTCGGCTCTTTTGGGCAAGTTACAGCCCGTAGCTAGCTCAAGAACACAAGAACACTCAAATACATCCACCAAAGCAGGATTAGGGTATTACGCATCTTCACGGCCTGAACCTGGGTAAACGATCCATGCGCTTCCTGTCAGACCCGCTCTTCGCACAACCTTGCGCCCGCCAATCGTAGAAGGGATCCCAGTGACCCGATAGGTGTCGTTTCCACCGACATCTGTGGCACGCTAGGTAGGGGGCGCCGTTGTGAGAATCTGGTCTGATTGGGGCAGCGGCTTCATCATGGTGGTCATTCCAAGGAAGAAGACGACCGAGCTTGGCGGCACCATCTGCGGATGCGGCGGACGCCCGTGCAACGACAGAAAATCTAAGTCGTGCGAAACTTTAAGCAATTTCTTTTTATATATATGGTTATTATCCTCGAAGGTCCTGCCTTGTGTATGGAATACCTGCATGCAAGGGGGCCCTCCCACAATTGGCAACGCCCTTGTTCTGTTTTGAGTCTGCTCAACAGCTGAAGCGGCCGCGTCGAGAGTGGCAGGGTGGCCTTCCGCAATCGGCAATGCTCTCGATTCTGACTTGAGTCAAGCTCGACAATTCGAGTGGTCACGTCGAGAGAGGTAAGGTGGTTCGCCTGGCAGCAAGCATACCCGGCAGGCTATTGGGGATCCGTCCTCGAGGCATCGTGGCTTGGGTTATGCACCGGCAAGCCTACCCGATTAACATAGGGTGGACATACAAAGGGGGATCAAATCGGACAATAACATGCATCATTTTCAAAAGTACTGCAGAGTTATATTACATCAATTGTTGCCGCGGTTCTAACTAAAGATATAAATTGTCTTGGCCATGAACCTGCACCGGCAATGGGAAACGGGGTGCCTAATCCCGGCGCTGGCCCTCCACCCTCTCGATTCCGCCGATGCGGCTGATGATGGGCTTGATACGCTCCTTGAGAGTCGCGAGCTCTGCATCGTCCGACAAGCTCTCCAACGCGGCGTCGAAGTCAAGGTTGGGGTTCCAGTGCGCCACCTTGGTGAGAACCTTGGTCATGGCACCCCGGCAACGCATCCGGGCCTCATCGGCCAGGGAGGCTGCCCGATTGGAGTGGAACTGCTCCAGGTCCCCGAGGACGGCCTCGAAGAAGATGGTCAGCTTGGCATGGGGGATCGCGTTGTGCTTTGGGGTATACCTCACATTTGGCATCCCCATGGTAGACAGCTGTGTGGTGATCCTACCGGCGACACCCTCGAGGCACCCGATCCAGCAGCTCTCGCCTTCCACAAAATCCTTGTGGTTGATGGCTTCGTTCTTCCGTAGCTGCCTCTCGCCCTCCAGATCCTTGGCCAGGGTTTCCTCCCGGGTTTTGTCCTTTGAGAGCATCCCCTTAAGACCCTCCAGCTTCAGCTTTTGGTCTTTGATGGAGTCGTTGGCATCGGAAAGCTGCCCGGCCTTATCGAGGACTGCACCCTGCACCTCAACCAAGGCACCGTTGAGCGTGTCCTTCTCCTTGGACAGCTTCGGGACCTAATCCTTCAGCTCGTCCCACTCCACCTCCATCTCCTTCGCCTTGCTGGCGTGAACCATAGCCTAGGCATTGAGTGTGTCCCTGTGCCTCTGCTCCAACTCCTGGGTCCGCTGCACGACGAGCTTCTCCACCTCCTCGTCCTTGCCGCGGAGCATTGCGGCAAGCTTCTCCTCACGCGCGGCAAGGTACTCCTCCTGGGAGTTAAGTGCGGCCTAATTCTGGGCTCGAGCGGCCTCAGCTGCGGCGGCTAGGTTCTTCGCTGTCTCCTGGGCCTTCTCGATGTCGGCCCGCTCCATGGTGAGCTCCACCTCACGCTTGGGCAGCTCGCCCTGGGCGGCCTTCAGCTCCTCACAAGCTTGGCGGAACCAAGTTTGCGCCTCGGCGACGCGTCTCTTGAGGTACGCCTCCGCCTTGTCCACCGTTGCCATCCTGGAATTGGCCTTGTCCAGGAGGGCGCGATGGAGCGCCTGGAGCTTCCGAAAGCTGGCACATATGGCCTGGAGAAGCCACTCCTCCTGGGAACCGTCACCACCGGAGCTTCGGTCGTCAACGACCTCGAGTCCGGCGGCGGCAAGCACCTCCTCGTCGAACACCACTCCCTTGATGGGCACCCTGGAGCTCGACGCCCCTACAAGGTGGGCGAAAAGGTCGTCGCTCACCTTCAGATACCCACCGGAGCCAGAGGCAGTGGAGGAGGAAGGCTGGTCATCAGCCACCTCCTCCTTGGCAATAGACTTGCCGGCATCCCCGGTAGGTCCCTTGCCGGCCTCCTTGGAAGTAGCCTTGTCGGGCTCCCCGGCAGGCCCCTTGGCGGCGTCCTCAGCAGCACCCTTAGTGGCCTCCTCAGCGGCGATATTCTCGGCCTCTGCCTCAGCGGCCTTGGCGACATCCTCGACGACGGTGTCTATGTCCTCCTGGTCCGCCGATGAAGGATCTAGATATCGAGAAGGGGATGAAGCGAAGCCAATACAAAGAAGAAGAAAGAAGAAGAAAGGGCAGGGATGAGAGGCAAATGATGTACCCGTGCCGGGCTGGGAAGAAGCAGCCCCTTCCTCGCCAATATTTGGCGCCAAAGTGGAGCCGCCGGCGCCCAAGTTCTCCTTCTCCTCCTCCTCCATGTGCATGGGCTCAGTGCTTGGCGCCCTTGCCAGGGACGCCCCTCAGGGCGGCGTGGTTGACGGATGCGGCGTGTTGGGTGTAGCCCTCAGTGGCTCCCCCTGCTGCTGTCCTCCTCCTGTGATCATGTCAAAGTCAGCACCAAGGATCGTGCCCTGACACACATTGACGAGGGGCGAGTGGCAAACTTACGCTGGGGGCTGCTCCAGGGGCTGCTGTTCGAGCTACTCACCACCACCAACGGTGTACCGGAAGTGCCTGCCGGGGGCTGGCCGCCCACCAAAGACCTGGCCCTCTTCACCCTCTGGGCCAGTGTCTCTGTATCCCTGCCAAGATGAAGACAAGTCAAGAAAAGAGGTATGGCCCGGAGGGACGGAGATGACAAAAGTCGAAGCACTTAATCATCCTCCGCTTCTTCTTCCGTTACCTTCCTCTTCCTCCTCGGGCTGAGAGACCCAAGGTCGAAGAAGACACAGGGGGTAAATGAGCAACGCACCCGCGGTCGTTCCTTTTTACGGGGAAGGCGCGGGCCGCCTCTTTACCATGATGTGACGCATGCATGCGGAAACCGCTCCACGCATGACCCCCACGTCACGCACGACCCTCCACGTCACGCGTTCAACGCAGGTCATGGGGAAGCGCAGCAGACGAGAAGTTACTGCGATAAAATCTGCCCCACCTGCCCGCGCATCGTTCTAGGACTAGCCCAACAACGCGGTGCGCTTATTGGTGGCCCAGGCCCGGGGGCTCCTGTCGGTGTACAAAAGTAGGGGCTCTTCTTTTGACCCCTTTACTTGTGCATGGGCAGTCAGAGCCGCGCTCCACGGCCACACTTAGCATGGCAGAGAAGGGAAGCCGGAGAGAAGCCAAAACATGAGGCAACCAAGGCAACGCCAAGACCAGAAGCGCTGGAGAGCAAGAGGGCGAGGTGGACTCCCTCGGCAAGATCCTTGCCGAGGCAGCCTCCGCAGCCCCGGCAAGAGCCTTGCCGGGGCAACTTTCCCAACACCAGCAGAGTAAGCCACCCTTGAGCCCACATGCTCCAATCCAACCAACTACAATGGAACCCAGGCTCGGGAGGCGCCTCTGTGGTGGCATGCAAATCTTCGTCAAGATCGTAAGCATGTGAGATCAGATGAGGACCAGAAGACGGCGACCCTCGGCAAGATCCTAGCCGAGGAAATCCACAAGACCCCCGGCAAGACCCTTCCCGGGGACGACTGCAATGCCACAGCAGCACCCTTGCCGGGCTCCCAGCATGACCCTTGCTGAGGGCATTAGCAGGGCAACTACCAGGCCCGAGCCAGCCAAGACTCCACCACCGTCCCCAAGCAGCTGCTAGCTCAACCAGCTGGGCAGGCACCTGTGTGGCGACGAGCGGCCTATACACCGACTCAGCAAGCACCTGTGTGGCGGCATGCGACCCTTCATGAAGGCTCCACCACCGCGCCAGCCCAGCAGCCAGCCAACATGGTGCCACGATGCCTCATTAGCTCGGACGCGTGTCGAGGCCAGGTGAGGTGGCGACAGCTGGGACGTGCTTCCCTGGCGCCCTCAATAAAGCAATGAGGGCACGTTGGCAGCGCATTAAATGCGTTTATCCGACGGTCCAATAGGATAGGCTTGTCTACTGTAGACCTTTCCACCTCATGTGTGCCCCTGTGGCAACCCCTTTTTCCTATAAAAAGAGGCCTGAAGCGACCAGGAGAGGGATTCGGCTCTTTTGGGCAAGTTGCACCCCGTAGTTAGCTCAAGAACACAAGAAAACTCAAATACATCCACCAAAGCAGGATTAGGGCATTACGCATATTCGCGGCCCGCACCTGGGTAAACGATCTATGTGCTTCCTGTTAGACCCGCTCTTCGCACAACCTCGCGCCCGCCAACCGTAGAAGGGATCCCAGTGACCCCATAGGTGTTGTTTCCACCAACAGAATACGTTTCTGTTCTTATGTACATCCCACACAGTCAATCCAGGGAAAATGTTTCCTTCGTATGTATATCACATAGTCTATCCAAGGAATACATTTCCGTTGTTATGTACATCCCACACAGTCAATCCAGGGAAAACGTTTCCGTTCGCATGTACATCCCAAACAGTTTTATGTGTAGGCTCGTGTGTGAAAGGTGTAACTATCACATACGCTCTTACTTGGTTAGATGTTTGTTTTTATCAACTACATCACACACGATTTGATGAAGAAAACTGTGTGGCATTGGGCTATCCATCACAAGCACTTTTACTGCTAGAACCGTTTGCAAAGTTCCATGACACATTTAGTAGGTTTATTAGTTTACAATTAATAATTCCGGTATTATGCAAATTCACATTTCATATCGAAAACAGCTATTTGCCAATTTCATATCGGGCACATAAATATATTATATCATCACAGTGCGATAGCTACATGAAAACAACACAGTACAACATATAGCTAGATCAACTTCATAAGAACAATATATTCACTTCCCTAATCGAGATCATCCAGGATTGTCTTATCCACCTCTACATTTAGTTCAGTAAGAACCTGTTTTGCACTGGCCAACTAGGAAGGTGCCTCCTCCTTCGCCAACACCATCTTAGCAAAGTCTGATTTAAAAAATCTGAGCTCATTCTCCACCTTCCTCTTTTTATGCCGCATCTTCAAATATTCTTCAGCGTTGACAACACTTTCTCCAAGGCTGCCTCTGTTCCCTTCCTCATACATGCTCTAGAGCTTTGCTAGACACATCTTCAAAGACTATGACCACTCTTGATCAACCCACTCCAAGTAATAACACTTCTGTTCATCCTATAATATTTAAAACTAGATCAGTAACAATTGTAGGGGAAATGGGTTTATGGCAACATAGAAAATAACCAATGCTTATTTTGAAAAACTGAAGAAACATGTTAATTATGACATATCTTCTCAAAAATATCAATGTGCAAATGAATTAATTGCTACCGAGACAACAACCAAATTCTGAAACATCAGAAGCTATAATTAACTACAACAACACTACAAGTTCTTACTCATGTACAATAAATAACAAATTGAGCATTTTATGAGGAAGGTAAATATAACTACAATAGCATAGCGACAGTGTTTGGATGACAACAAATTGATACCAACAAGTGTGTACATGCACAAATTTAGTAACATAGAACTAATAGCACTAAGGTCATCCACTATGTATGCCAAAACTGATGTAAAGACAACTATTGCTACATCTCGCACCGGTGACCTTCACTAGCGAGCCGATGCAGCAGAAAAAAAAATCAAGGACCCGGACTCCGGAGCACCTAGTTGCTCCGATGCCTAGTTCCTTCGTGCCATAAAGATTTAGTATTTTACTGCTTGGATGCTCGGATATGTGTGGACCAAAGTTGGCTGCACAAACTGCTGAAGCAGTGCCAAATAATTTTCTAATGGCAACAATTTTAGATACTAGTTACAAATTGTGACACTGTCTTAGGATGCGTTTGGTTGAAGGTGTGGTATGAATGGGTTGGAATCGTGACATTGTCTGAATCACATCTACCAAATGATTTGTAACAACGAAAGAGGGTCTAACCTTCTGTGCACATGCCAGAAACTTCCTCTCACTGTCCACAGATTCGAACACAACTAGCTTCACGCATGGAGATTGATGGTGACAACGAGGAGATAGATCCTCAGCCACCCCGCTCCATTCGTTGCCACTGAGGTTCCTAGGGAGCTACAGGAGGAAGAAATGACTCAAATCGACCACTGGGTAAAAATCCTTCATTCCAAGTCATAGCCCGAGAGAGAGAGAGAAGAGAGGCATACCCGGGTGATGATGGAGTCATCGCCGGAGGAGGAACCGTTGGAGAGGTGTTTGAAGAAGACCATGGCGACCCTGGCGGTAGGATGCGAGACGGCGAGAGCGAGGAAGCAAGTGAGGAAGGAAGGAAGGAAGGAAGGAGGAAACAGGGGAAATATGACTTGTGGTCAGGAGAAAAGGGGGTGGGGAAGGAGGCGGGGGTAGATATTTTGGCGGTTGGCCAAAATTTTGGAAATGTGGAGGGAAACTTTGCGCGCGGTGCCGCCGGACCACACTTTGAACGATTGTGTGCATCGCAAATGACTCTCCTACTTTACGCGCGTGGGATGAGTTTGATAATTCATATTTTGGTGGAAATTTCCCCGGGTACGTCATTGCATAATTTAACATCGCTTGCTAATTTGGGCACACAAAAGAGTGTACAACAGACAGACAACACTTACTGAATCGAACAATTTTAGTAATTAAACAGAGCCAGTTGACCTAAACATTGCTCTATCAAAAGATCAGCATTAAAAAAAAGCCTAAGTACGCATAATTTTAACAAATCCGCCGCCACGCCGGCCTATGCATCGCCGGTGTGAGATGAGACATCGATGACTTGTCATGGCGACATGCCGCCGTTGGTGGACTCCGCGTCCCACTGCTGAAGTCGACCGCGTCCTCGTCCTTGTTCTCGTCCTCCACGCTGCCCTCAAGGTTGTAGTACTCGTAGTAGTGGTTGTGCCAGAGCTCGCGTTGGTAATCCACCACTGATTCCTCGACGGACAAACTCTTCTCTACCTCAACCTTGGCCACGCGCAATCCTCCTCCCGGCGCTCCTCGATCTCCGCCGCCTCCTGCATCTCCAACTACTGCTCGGCGACCACATGAGGAAGCAGGTGATCCATGGCCACCACCGCATTTCAGACATGGGTTGCATGCTGGATTCCTAGGTGGCCCGGAATATCTTGGCGTGTGCATCCTCGATCTAGGCATTCATGCACTCGACCCAGGCCAGGGCGACATCGGTTGCATTGACAGCAGCTCAAGCGCTCTCGGCATTTGCAGCTGCTGTCACAGTAGTAGCTGCAGCCGTCTCGGCTACTTGACCTGCCCTGTCGGCTGCCGCAGACACCCTCTCGGCAGAAGTGGTCGTGCTCAATGCGGATGCGGTGGCACTCTCCGCGTAGGCGGTCGCGCTCTCGGTGCAGGTGGCGGCGCTCACGGGGGACGCGGCCATCGTAATGGCCTTCACGAAGTGTTTCCACAATGTCATCTTTGCAAGAAGGGGGTGCGGGAATGGGGATCGGGACTTGGGGATTCAGGGTTTGCCGGCACTGGAGCAGACAAGCCGGCGAAGCTTAAGGAGGAAGACTTAAGCAGACCCACATATTTTCATCGTAAACGGTTCCTACAAAATAACCGTGTGTGATGTTGTAGATATTTTTTATTAGCTGTGAAAGACGAATTTGGAGTAAAGTGGCAACGCATGGTGTTTTAAATGTACGAGAAAACTTGTAGTACTAATATAACTCTCATGTCAAATTTTGGAAAATTTCAGGGGTCATTTGAACTTTTAAGACATTTAAGTGATTTTCTAGCCATCTAATGACCATAATTGAAATGTGAACTACATGTACATGCAACAGCTAACCATAACGGTTTAAAAAGTCATATTTTGTGTACTTGTGTATGATTTAATTCCATGTGCAGTAAATTGGAAGGAATTTTCAAACATATTGGTCTAACGGCTATGACACAATTAAGCATGGAGTGCCATGGCATCTAAATTCCAAAAAATTAAAAAAATATCAAAAACACGTGAAACCTTGGTTGATGTAATGTAATGCCACCAAGATGATGTGGTTAAAAATTTGGCATGTGTGACGAAACTTTGGACACAGACCCCTTACAAATCGGAGCAACTCACTAGAAGGCTTGTGGTTCCGAGGGGGAATAATGCATGTTTGATGACGAACGGGAGGTAGCTTCCTCTTATGACCTTCAAATTTTTTCTACATGTAACGTGCACTAATACAACTGTCATGTGAAAAATTGGAAAATTTCAGGGGTCATTTGACCTTTCGAACACATTAAAGTGATTTCCTAGCCATTTAATGACCGCAATTCAAATTTGAACTACATCTACATGCAACAACTAACCATAACGGTTTGAAAAATCATATTTCTGTACTTGTGTGCGAGTTAATTCCATGTGCAGTAAATTAGAAGAAATTTTCAAACATATTGGTGTCACGACATGGACACATGCATATGTATGCATGGAGTGCCATGGAATTTTAATTCCAAAAAAAATAAAAAATGATCACAAAAACATGAAACCTTTCTTGATGTAATTTCATGCCACCAAGATGATGTGGTAAAACAATTGGCATGTTGGATGAAATTTTGGACAGACACCCCTCACAAACCGGAGCAACTCACTAGAAGGCTCGTGGATCCGAGAGGGAACAATGCATGTTCGATGACGAACATGAGATAGCTTCCTCTTATGGCCTTCAATTTTTTTTATGTTTAATGTGCACTACTACAACTATCATGTGAAAAAATTGGAAAATTCTAGGGGTCATTTGACCTTTTAAAGATATTTAAGTGATTTTCTGGCCATTTAATGACCGTAATTCAAATTTGAACTACATCTACATGCAACGGCTAACAATAACGGCTTGAAAAATCATATTTGTGTACTTGTGTGTGAGTTAAGTCCATGTGCAGTAAATTAGAAGGAATTATCAAACATATTGGTCTTACGGCATGGACACATGCATGGAGTGCCATGGATTTTAATTCCAAAAAATTAAAAAATGATCATAAAAACATGAAACCTTGCTTGATGTAATGTCATGCCACCAAGACGATGTGGTAAAAAATTGGCTTGTTAGATGAATGTTTGGACACACCCCCTCACAAACCGGAGCAACTCACTAGAAGGCTCGTGGTTCTGAGAGGGAACAATGCATGTTTGATGACGAACGAGAGATAGCTTCCTCTTACGGCCTTCAATATTTTTTCTACATTTAATGTGCACTAATACAACTGTCATGTGAAAATTGGAAACTTTTAGGGGTCATTTGACCTTTTAAAGACATTTAAGTGATTTTCTTGCCATTTAATGACCGTAATTCAAATTTGAACAACATCTACATGCAACGACTAACCATAACGGTTTGAAAAATCATATTTGTGTACTTGTGTGCGCGTTAATTCCATGTGCAGTAAATTAGAAGGAATTTTCTAACATATTGGTCTCACAACATGGACACATGCATGGAGTGCCATGGCATTTTAATTCCAAAAAAATTAAAAAATGATCTGAAAAACATGAAACCTTGCTTGATGTAATGTCATGCCACCAAGATGATGTGGTAAAAAATTGGATTGCTTGACGAAAGTTTGGACACACCCCCTCACAAACCGGAGCAACTCACTAGAAGGCTCGTAGTTCTGAGAGGGAACAATGCATGTTTGATGACGAACGGGAGATAGCTTCCTCTTACAGCCTTCAATTTTTTTGCATTTAACGTGCACTAAGACAACTGTCATGTGAAAATTTGGAAAATTTCAGGGGTCATTTGACCTTTTAAGATATTTAAGTGGTTTTCTAGCCATTTAATGACCGTAATTCAAATTTGAACTACATCTACAAGCAACGGATAACCATAACAGTTTGTAAAATCATATTTGTGTACTTGTGTGTGAGTTAATTCCATATGCCGTAAATTAGAAAGAATTCTCAAACATATTGGTCTCATGGCATGGGCACTTGCAAGGAGTGCCATGGCATTTTATTTCCAAAAAATTAAAAATGATAAGAAAAACATGAAACCTTGCTTGATGTAATGTCATGCCACGAAGATGATGTGGTAAAAAATTGGCTTGTTTGATGAAAGTTTTGAGACACACCCCTCACTAACCGGAGCAACTCAAGAAGGCTCGTGGTTCCGAGAGGGAACAATGCATGTTTGATGACGAATAGGAGATAGCTTCTTCTTACGGCCTTCAAATTTTTTCTATGTTTAACGTGCACTACTACAACTGTCATGTGAAAATTTGGAAAATTCTAGGGGTCATTTGACCTTTTGAGACATTTAAGTGATTTTCGAGCCATTTAATGACCGTAATTCAAATTTGAACTACATCTACATGCAACGGCTAACCATAATAGTTTGAAAAATTATATTTTTGTGTACTTGTGTGCGAGGTAAAAAATCATCAAACGATGTAAATATCTAGTGTTCAAAAAAGAAAATGTAAAGATCTGGCAAGACAACTGGGCCCCACACGATTGGCACTCTATCTCGCGGCTCGAGGTTTGGTAGGTGAGTGGCGGGGCTCATTAATCAGACATGGTTCTGTATTGGAAACCGTCAGCTATTATGTTCACACGCGGATTTTGCCGCGGGAATCGTGTGTAATTGAAACTTCAATACTCGTAAATTCCTGCGACCAACGTGTGAGCTGTTCCCATCGATCTAGATTCCGGTCGCCAATTAATACTACCTTGCTCATGTCGTCCCGCCTGCATTCTCATCTACATCCTACCCTCGCTTGCCCTCTCTCTCTGAAATCTCTGCCATGGCACCGCCGGTCTACCCACGCGCTGACGAGGAGTCGCCGCCCCTCGAGGACACACACTCGAATAGCAGCAACAAGGACCCCTACGCGCCGCCGGCCAACGTTGCGCCAGACCCCCCCCCAACTTTAGATTGGTTTTGGGCTAGTACAATCTTTGTCTGCGGAAGTTGCTGTCACTGGCTGAGAAAGCCAGCCAAGTGGCGTTCAAGAAGGAGATGGCGGAGGAGGAAGCCAGGTACCAGGTGGCATGTGAATCCCGTAATGCCGCCAGGAAAAAGGAGGCGGCGGAGCTTTGGGGGCGGGCGTGTCGTCGGGCAGAGGAGCTGTACAAAGACAGGTACTTCGCGAGGAAGGTCAATGGAGTTAGGCACCTCGTCGATGCATGGAGGTGGGCCGATAAGCTCCAGCGTGCAACCAACGAGGAGCTTCGGTGGGTGCCCAACGAAATGGCAAGATCGTTCGCGCTCGTCCGCCAGCAAGAGGCAGATCGGTACGTCAAGTGCTGTGAGGTGGAGGAGGCGGAATACTGCCTCCGCACTGGGAAGACGCCGTGCACCAGGGAGCTGCTGGCGAGGGGCTGCCGGAATACTGGTCTCAGGAGGGATTACTAGTTTTAGTATTGTTCGTTTTCAATTTTATGCATTGTACCTAGTAGTTAAGTATCATCACCTATATGTGATGATATTATATATATATATATACATATATTCTGTGATGAACTAATGAACAATTAATATATATATATTATGAATTCTATTCTCTATCTATTTTGTATACTAATTTGAATCTAGCTGTTATCATCCACATATACAGAATGGAAAGCGTATATACACACACTGAAACAGAGCAATAAACAGAGCAATACTATGATTGATGTGAATACATAGCTATCCACGTCCAAATGACTCAACAAAATAAAACGCATCCATGAGATCATGACCAGCAGCCCTTGCCTACGGTAGCTCTTGGCTCTGCCGGAACTCGTGCAGGTGTTCGTCCAAGCGGTCGAAATGCTCGCGGTACATCTGGAGCGCGATCTCGAGCTCCAAGTTGGCTATTGCATCGGAGGTCACCAGCTCAAGGATGCGCCAGCCATGTTCCTCTACTGCGCCCAGGTGGACACCTGGGCCAAGGAGGCGGTCGAGCCTACCGACCAGCGCGTTGGCATAGAGTTGGCCGGGGACAAGGCAAACGGCGCGACCCATGCGAATGGCGTGGCGGGCATCCAGTGCAGGTACGGCGTGGCCGACCTCTGGTGCAAGTACAGTGTAGAGGACCTCTGCCCACTCCTGGCGAGGGATGGGGGTACTGACAAGACGTGTACCCAGCTGCGATGCCCTGTCGATAGCAGGCAAGCACCAATGGATCCGCTCTTGCTATGCAGCGCACCGCGCCTCTCGCTCTGTGGCGCTCCAACGGTCTCGCTGTGCGGCAAGCCGCAACCTATCGGCGCGGATGCGCCTAGCTTGCTCTGCAGCGCGCCATCGATCATGTTGTGCAGCGAGCTACAGCCTGTCAGCGCTGACATTCCTATCTTGATCCACGGCGTTGAAGCGCCATGCGCCAAGGGTCTGCTGAACCTTGTCAATGACGTGCATCACGACGTCGTCCATCGCATTGCCGGGGAGTGTCTCGGCCTCGATGGGCCATGGCGCCTGCTCGTTTTCCTTGTCGATGAGGTTGATGGCAGAGGCGGCGCTTTGGTGGGTTATGTTGCAGGATATCCATGGTCACCTATGGGACCATGAGACCCCTTGCTGGTTCGGCAGGGGGACGTGATGCTTTAGAAAGAGCATACTAGCACACCACAGCACAGCAGAGAGCACACACGCAATTTACCCAGGTTTGGGCCGCCATGAGGCGTAAAACCCTACTCCTGCTTTGGTGGATTGATGGTGGAATGGAGGTGGTGAGGCATAGTACACTTGCCCGGCAGGGGCTGCCTATGCATAGTTGTGACTACGCACGTATGGGTTTTCTACTTTCTAACCTTCTAACCCCTCCTACGGGTGCAATGGGCCTCCTTTTATAGATTAAGGGGTCACCACAATGGAAAAGTAGTCATTATCCACTGATATGATAGCAAACAATGCTATCATACCTAACTCTGCAGGCTGATAGGGTGCATTAATTGCACTGCTTAGTTTCACATCACTGGTTGCCCGACAAGGCTTGCCGGGCTATCTTACCTGCTACGCACATGTTCTCTTGACACGTCGTAGGACGGGTGTCACTTTAGGGTTTCTTCTGTAGGAAATGGCTGCCATGTGGTGAATGGCTTCCACTTAATCATCTTGTGGCTTGACACTGCACTGATTGACGACGTGGGTCAGGATTGAGTGGTTGGTGGGGTGGTTCTGCCTCCGCGAGCCCCAGCAGACCTTGCCGGGGTCCCTGGGTTACCTGCTTCTGGTGGTGGCCTTGCCCCTTGCCGAGCTCGCATGCCCAGTGGGGAGGCCCTTCTCTTGTCGATATCTTGCTCCCCTGGCTCGATCTTCGTCCCTCTCAGTTGTATGTTGGTTCTTCAAATCTCTTGGTCCTTCAAGCTCTAAGTTGGGTTGGTGCTTCAATCTTGTTCCCGTGCCTGTGCACTGTCTAGGCGATAGAACCAGGGTCTGTGCACTGACAGGTTGGCATGCTTGGAAATATGGATGTGCTACAGGTTGCGCTTGTTGCCTCCATGCGTCGCGCATCGCCTAGCTTTATGCGCAATATCGCTGGGTGGCGGGAAACTAGTAAGGAAATGGCGGGAAATGGTGGCGTGTTCATAAAATGCCATCAATTAATGGAAACTTAGCATAGAAGGATCATGGAGCTAGCACAAGAAGTAGATGATAATCAGATGATCGTTTATCCTAGTTAATTATGCATGTAATAGTTTACTTTGGTGTGTGGAAATGTCATGTGTGTATTAGCCACCTATGTAATTGGATGTTTGCCGCGTATTACACACATCTTGTTTATGTGAAACGTTTATGTTCTCTTGGCTCAACACAAATAGTTTATAGGAATGAACTGTATGCCCTCCGTTGCACACACCTTGATCTGGTTGAACCGTTTCTGTTGCGTTGCCTAATCGAAAACAGTTCATCCGAGTGAACTGTATGACGTATATCGCACACACCTTTATCTAGCCGACCGTTTCTTTTGTGTTGCCTAATCACAAACAGTTCATCCGAGTGAACTGTATGTTATATATCCCACACACCTTCATCTAGCCGCCCGTTTCTTTTGTTCCTTATCATCGCAAATAGTTCATTAAACTGAGCCATATGCCCTGCATCGCACACGCAACTAACATCTAAACCGTGTTTGATGCATCCGTGATCGCAAACATTTTGCACCTTTTTTGATGGTTATTTTACACCACTATTTGTAATTATTGCATCACACACAGTTTTGTCGAAGGGTCTCTGATTGTTGTGTCACGTTAGCAGCATCCTGCAGTAGTGATGATACTATGATATACTACTTTTATAGTGCATAGTATCATAGAGTAGTAGCATAGATAATCATATTTATTGCCATGCATGACCCCATGTCTCTTATTTAATTCTCTGACACATCACCATGTCTGCTATTCTCGATTATATGTACCAGCTAAGTTACCACCAGTATGGCCAGCCTCGATGCGGAGTAGTCATGTGCACCGGGAAGTGGTGCTCTCTCGGCCGCCACACTGCTTGAAGCCCGTTGTCAGTGAGAGGTCGCCTCCGCTTTCACCAGGCATTAATCTGGCACGGACACTCTGGGGTGGGGCTGACCGTTTCTGGTGGGAAGCGTGCACCGGCAAGGGAGGGGGTTCGGGTCAGCCAGGGCGGTCGGACGCGGGTGTGGTGGTGGTATTGATTTTGTATTGTTTCAGGTGTAGTACTGGTTGTTTGCAAAAGTACTCAATTATTGCACTCAGTTTCCTACTTGCAATGCATGCATGTGTGACCAATATAAATGACCAATAAGAAAACTACTACATGCATGCAATGATTTAATGCACATTGTAATCTCAACATGTGATGGGGAGCTCTAATTTTGAATTTGGAACTTGTAAAACGAAAAAATTCAAAACAAATAAACTGGAATAGAGGGAGTATACCATGGGATGTGTCCCATACGAAACAAGTCCCCTGGTTTGTCACCGCGAAGATGAGGTTAGAAAGGAGCACAGCATCTTCGTACTCGTACGACAACAAATCAGCCGCAGACAGCATGATCCACCTTTGACCGCCATGTGCAGGGTTCATGAAAGCAATCGCAATGTCGAACACTGATGACCCACAAGTATAGGGGATCAATTGTAGCTCTTTTTGATAAGTAAGAGTGTCAAACCCAACAAGGAGTAGAAGGAAATGACAAGTGGTTTTTAGCAAGGTAATGTCTGCAAGTGCTGAAATTGCAAGTAGCAGAGTAGTTTGATAGCAAGATAATTTGTAACGAGCAGGTAACGATAGTAGAAATACAAGTGCAGCAAGTTAGCCCAATCCTTTTGAGGCAAAGGACAGGCCAAAATGGTTTCTTATGATAAGCAAAGTGTTATTGAGGGTACATGGGATTTTCATCTAGTCACTTTCATCATGTTGGTTTAATTCATGTTCGGTATATTGATATTTGATATGTGGGTGGACCGGTGCTTAGGTGTTGTTCTTACTTGAAAAAACCTCCTACTTATGATTAACCCTCCCGCAACCATCCGCAACTACAAGAAAAGTATTAAGAATAAATTCTAACCATAGCATTAAACTTTTGGATCCAATCGGTCCCTTACAGATAGTGCATAAATTGGGGTTCAAGCTTCTATCACTCTCACAACCCATCATCTAATTGCTACTCCACAATGCATTCCCTTAGGCCCAAATATGGTGAAGTGTCATGTAGTCGACGTTCACATGACACCACTAAGGGAATCACAACATACATACTATCACAATATAGAACACATATCATGTTCACATGATTACTTGCGACATTATTTCTCCCGTGACCTCAAGAACAAAAGTAACTACTCACAAATGATAATCATGCTCACACGTATTAAATAGCATATTGGATCTGAACATATAATCTTCCACCAAATAAACTATATAGTAATCAACTACAAGATGTAATCAACACTACTAGTCACCCACAAGCACCAATCTATAGTTCCGATAACAAGATTGAACACAAGAGATGAACTAGGGTTTGATATGAGATTGTGCTATTGAAGATGTTGATGGAGATTGCCCTTCCTAAGATGGGAGAGTTGTTGGTGATGATGATGATGATGATTCCCCCCTCCGGCAGGGTAGTTCCTCCCGCAGAATCGCTCTGCTGGAGGGCAAAAGTGCTCCTACCCAAGTTCCAACTCGAGACGGTGGCGCTCCGTCACGAAAGTCCTCCTTATTTTTTTTCTAGGTCAAAATGACCTATATACCAGAATATGGGCACCGGAGGTGGGCCTGGGTGAGCACAACCCACCAGGGCGCGCCTGGGCTCCCTGACGTGCCCACCTGGTGGCCCCCTGTGGTAGTTATTTGCTCCAATATTCATCATATATTTGATAAAATATATCCATGAAGTTTCAGCTTGTTTGGAGTTGTGCAGAATAGGTAGCCTGACGTAGCTTTTTCAGGTCCAGATTTCTAGCTGCCGAAATTCTCCCTCTTTGTGTGTACCTTGCATATTATGAGAGAAAAGGCATTGGAATTACTCCAAAAAGCATTATTATGGATAAAAACATCATAAATAATAGTAAGAAAACATGATGCAAATTGGACATATCAAATCCCCCAAGCTTAGACCTCGCTTGTCCTCAAGCGAAAACCGAAATCAAAAAACATGGCCACATGCTTAGAGAGAGGGGTGTCGATAAAAACAAAATACAGACGTAGAAGAATCATGTTCATTATTATAACAACAACAAACTTAAGCATAAAAGTTTTATCAAAGAACTTCTATCATAGACTTATCATCAGTAAGTGACAATTCATCACACTATTGAAGTATAAAGAAAAAACTCTATTAAAAACCAACAAAATATGTTTTCAGTCAACTTTGCAACTACAATTCATCATCTTTTCAGGAAGGGTCAGGTATCGGAGCCTTTAGGCAAGTCCACATACTCAACCATCATATAGTCATCTACGATTGCTAACACTCACCGCGTACATATGAGCAAAACGTTTCAACCGGACACATAGAATGATAGGGGCTTATAGTTTCACCTCCCAACGTATTCACCTCAAGGGTGATGTCAACAATAATAACTCATGATATCTTTATTCAACTGGACATATGTGCCTAGATCTTTCCTCACCACATGATGCTTGCCAAAGGAGAAAAATAAAAAGGAATAGAAGGAAAACTTTGACTCTTTGCATAAGAGTAAATACATAAAAGTAAAAGATAGGCCCTTCTCAGAGGGAAGCATAGGTTGCCATGCGCTTATTTGTTTGTATGATCAACCCCTTAGTGCAAAAGAACGTCATGATGTATTGCCCCTTGTGATAGAAACCTTTATTATGCAGTCTGTCGCTTTTATTCTTCACCATCACAAGTTCATACAACGCTCAATTTTCTCTTACACTAAATGATCTCACACTTTTAGAAGCAATTTTTATTTCCTTCTTGCACTGATGACAACTTACTTGAGGGATCTTGCTCAATCCCTAGGTAGGTATGGTGGACTCTTGAAAATAAGATTTGGGTTTAAGAGTTTTGGATGCACGAGTAGTATCTCTACTTAGTGCGGAATTTTGGCTAGAAAAGATAGGGGCAAGCACCACATGTTAAAGGATCCATGACAATATGCCTTCTATGTGAATATAAACAAACATAAACCATTAAGTTGTCTTCCTTGTCCAACGTCAACAATTTTGGCATATAATATTTTCATGAGGCTCACAATCACAAAAGATTTCTAGGATAGTATATTTATATGTGAATCTTCTCTTCCCTTATTAATTCTTTCATGAGTTGCATCATTGACTAATGCTGTGTTTGTCAATCTTTAATAAAATTTCCTACTTATACTGTTCCTTATGTGGTGTCGTCACCTACCATAAGATTAGTATATGATCTTTTTCATAATTTCTTTCCTTTCATTTATTTCCTTTCTCTTTTTCTTCCTTATTTCTTTTCTTTTATTTGCAACATGAAAGTAAAGAAAGCAAAACCTCAAACTAAACTTTATTATATATCTTGCACATGATTACAAGTATAGATCACCAAGCAAACTCTCGAAAGGAAAGGATCGAACTAAACTTTTATTCATCTAAAGCAAAATATCGAACTAAAACAAATAAAGGCAAAAAGATAGTGGCATGATACGTTACCGGGGCACCTCCCCCAAGCTTGGCGGAAGCCAAGGGGAGTGCCCATACCCGATACTCAATTCTCTTTTGGTGATGAAGAAGAAGGTGGTGGTGATGGAAATTGTGCCTTCAAATTTTTCATATTGTAGTTGAGGAGAGAAATTTCCTCCTTTAAATCATCGACTTCCAGCTCCAGCTTCAAGATCTTGTCGCATAAATCCCCTTTGCTTTTCTGCCGAAAACGAAAAGGAATATATTGGTTTTTAGACTGGTTAGCTCTCTTAGGGAGACTTAACTTCTTGAACTCCACATGCATATCCCCAGGTTGAGGTAGAGGAACATCCTCCTCCTCTGAGCTTGAATCATCAATCCTCATCAAGTGAGCATCCTCCTCGTCATCTGTAGTTCGACCATAAGGAGATAGGTCTCCGTAGGTCTTTGGGTTAGCAATGAGATATGAGACATAGCTCTCTCCATCGGAGTGTTGGGACATCATATTTTTAGAATTGCGCAAAAAATAACAAGAAAGAAGAAGAGAGGATTTCTCCATGATACGGTGATCAACACGTTCAGGAAATATTTTTTTATCTTGGGGGACTAGCAATCTGTAGAAAAACAGAGTTCGGAAGGTGCCCAAGGTGAGCACAACCCACCTTGCCCGGCGCGCCCTGGTGTCTTGTGCCCACCAGGGTATGCTTCCTGGAAGTTTCTTATTTTCCTATTTTTCTAAATATTCCAAAAATGACAAAAAAATATTTTTGCGGACTTTTCAGAGTCCGTTTACTTACCGTATCACATACCTCCTTATTTTCACGATTCTTCCGGTGTCAAAGTTTGGATAATATTACTTTCAACATTAATGGGTGTACTTGTGATATAATGCTTTATTCATTGCCCATTGATAACCTTCGAGTTAGTACCTTTGGCATTATTTATTTTGATGGCTCCAGACCGATGAACCTCCTCGATAACATAGGGGCCTTCCCATTTTGAGAGGAGTTTTCCTGCAAAGAATCTGAAACGAGAGTTCTACAAAAGAACATATTCTCCAAGTTTAAACTCACGCTTTTGGATTCTTTTTTCATGCCATCTTTTAACTTTTTCCTTGAATAATTTTGCATTTTTATAAGCTTGGGTTCTCCACTCATCTAATGAGCTAATATCAAATAACTTCTTTTCACCAGGAAGTTCGAAATCATAGTTGAGCTGTTTGATTGCCCAATATGCTTTATCTTCTAACTCAAGAGGCAAATGACAATCTTTTCCATAAACCATTTTATAAGGAGACATGCCCATATGATTTTTATATGCTGTTCTATAAGCCCAAAGTGCATCATCTAGTTTCTTAGACCAATTCTTCCTGGACCTATTGACAGTCTTTCGCAAAATTAATTTTAGTTCTATATTGCTAAGCTCAACTTGACCACTAGACTGAGGATGATAAGGTGACGCAATTCTATGGTTAACACCATGTTTGGCAAGCATTTTACGGAAAGCACCATGAATAAGGTGTGAACCACCATCAGTCATTAAATATCTAGGGACTCCAAACCTTGGGAAAATAACTTCCTTAAGAATTTTAATAGAGGTGTTGTGATCAACACTATTGGTTGTAATAGCTTCTACCCATTAGTAACATAATCAACAGCAACCAAAATATGTGTATACCCATTAGAGGATTGAAAAGGTCCCAAGTAATCAAATCCCCAAACATCAAATGGTTCAACAGCAAGTGAATAGTTCATAGGCATTTCTTGACGCTTACTGATATTACCTATTATTTGACATTCATCACAAGATAAGACAAGCTTACTAGCATCCTTGAAGAGAGTAGGCCAATAAAAATCTAGATTGCAATACCTTGTGAGCAGTTCTATCTTCGACATGGTGCCCTCCATAAGCTTTGGAGTGACATTTCCGTAGGATTTGTCCATGTTCATGCTCAGGTACACAACGTCTAATAATACCATCTACTCCTTCTTTATAAAGATGTGGATCATCCCAAAAGTAATGTCTTATATCATAGAAGAATTTTTCTTTTGTTGGTATGTAAAGCTAGGTGGTAAATATTTAGCAACAATGTAATTATCATAATGAGCATACCAAGGAGTATTATGAGCAACATTTATTGCAGCTAACTGCTCATTAGGAAAATTATCATCAATAGGTAGTGGGTCATCAGGAAAATTTTCAAGCCTATATAAATTATCAACTACGGGGTTCTCAGCTCCTTTTCTGTCAAGGATATATAAATCAAATTCTTGTAACAAGAGAACCCATCGAATAAGTCTAGGTTTAGCATCTTTGTTTTCCATAAGATATTTAATAGCAGCATGATCGGTGTGAACAATTACTTTGGAATCAACAATATAAGGTCTAAATTTATCACAAGCAAACACCACAGCTAAGAATTCTTTTTCAATAGTAGCATAATTTTGTTGAGCACTGTCTAGAGTTTTACTAGCATAATGAATAAAATGTAGTTTCTTATCAACTCTTTGTCCTAGAACAACACCAACAGCATGATCACTAGCATCACACATAATTTCAAAAGGCAAGTCCCAATCAGGTGGTTGAACAATAGGTGTAGAAATTAAGGCTTTCTTGAGTGTTTTGAAGGCTTCTAAACCAACATCTTCAAAAATAAAAGGAATTTCCTTTTGCAAAAGATTCGTAAGAGGCCTAGAAATTTTAGAAAAGTCTTTGATAAATCTCCTATAGAAACCAGCATGACCTAAGAAACTATGTATACCTTTTATATCTTTAGTACATGGCATTTTCTCAATTGCATCAAACTTAGCTTTGTCCACTTCAATACCTCTTTCAGAAGTTTTATGACCCAAGACAATGCCTCCATTAACCATAAAGTGGCACTTCTCCCAATTGACAAGATTCGTTTGTTCACATCTCTAGAAAACTCGATCAAGATTGCTTAAACAATCATCAAAAGACTTCCCATAAATAGACAAGTCGTCCATGAAAGCCTCGACTATCTTTTCACAAAAGTCGGAGAATATAGTAGTCATACATCTTTGAAAGGTAGCGGGTGCATTACATAAACCAAAAGGCATACGTCTATAAGCATAAGTTCCAAAGGGACAAGTAAAAGTGGTCTTTTCTTGATCCGGTTGAGAAACAGGTATTTGTGACGAACCAGAATATCCATCAAGGAAGCAAAAATGTGTGTGCATAGATAATCTTTCAAACATTTGATCAATAAAAGGCAGAGGGTAATGATCTTTTCTAGTTGATTTGTTTAATTTTCTAAAATCAATTACCATTCTATGGCCTATAACAATTCTTTGTGGAATAAGTTCATTCTTATAATTAGGAACAATAGTTATACCTCCTTTCTTAGGGACACAATGAATAGGACTCACCCATCTACTATAAGCTATAGGATAGATTATACCTGCTTCTAGAAGTTTTAATATTTCTATTCTTACCACTTCTTTCATCTTCAGATTTAACCAACGTTGGTGATCCACAACAGGTTTAGCACCAGGTTCCATATTAATTTTGTGCTGACATAGAGTGGGACTAATGCCCTTTAAATCATCAAGAGTATATCCAATAGTAGCTTGGTGCTTCCTTAGATATTTCAATAATCTTTCTTCTTCATGTTCTGAAACGTTAGCACTAATAATAACAGGATATATATATATATATATATATATATATATATATATATATCTTCTTTTCATCAAGATAAGCATATTTCAAAGTGTCTAGCAAATGTTTTAATTCAAACACCGGATCACCTTTAGGTGGAGGAGGACCTCCTAGAGTTTCAATATGCAAATTGTGTTTAAGCAGAGGACGATGTTCCAAGAAAATCTTATCTATTTCATTTTTTCCATGCACATGTAAATCATTTTCATGGTCTAGCAAATATTGTTCTAGTGGATCAGTAGGAGGCACAACAATAGAAGCAAGACCAATTATTTCATCCTCACTAGGCAATTCTTTTTCATGAAGCTTTCTACTAAACTTGGACAAATTAAACTCATGAGACTCATCACCAAAACTAACACCGATAGTTTGTTTCTTACAATCTATTTTAGCATTAACGGTGTTCAAGAAAGGTCTACCAAAGATAATGGGACAAAAGTCATCATGTGGGGAACCAAGAACAAGAAAATCAGTAGGGTCTTTTATTTTCCCACACAAGACTTCAACATCTCTAACAATCCCAATTGGTGATATAGTGTCTCTAGTAGCAAGTTTAATAGTAACATCTATGTCTTCTATCCCTGCGGGTGCTATATCATTCATAATTTCTTGATATAAGGAATAAGGAATAGCACTCATACTAGCACCTATGTCACATAAACCATGATAACAGTGATCTCCTATTTTAACTGAGACAACAGACATACCAGGCACAAGTCTATGTTTAACTTTTTTCTCAGGTTTGGCAATTCTAGCAGCTTCTTCACAGAAGTAAATAGCATGCCCATCTACTTTTTCTTCCAAGATATCTTCAACCATAGAAATACTAGGTTCCACTTTAATTTGTTCATCAGGTTTAGGTGTTCTAATATAGCTTTTGTTAACCATAGTTGAAACTTTAGCGTGTTCCTTTATCCTAACAGGGAAAGGTGGTTTCTCAATATAAGCAGAAGGAACAACTGAATCAACATTATAAAGTATAGTTTCTTCTTTAACTGGTACTGGTTCTTTGATTTCTTCTTTAATAGGTGGGTGATATTTAAACCACTTCTCTTTAGGGAGATCAACATGAGTAGCAAATGATTCACAAACGGAGGCTACTATCTCAGAGTCAAGTACATATTTAGTGCTAAACTTTTGGAAATTATCGGTATCCATAAAAGATTTAACACAATCATACTTAAGCTTAATACATGACTCTTTACCTTCATCGAGTTCCCAATCTTCAGAGTTGCGTTTAATTCTTTCCAAAATATCCCACCGGACTTCAATGGTCTTCTTCATAAAAGAACCAGCACAAGAAGTATCGAGCATGGTTTGATCATTATGAGAAAGCCGAGCATAAAAGTTCTAGATAATAATTTCTCTTAAGAGGTCATGATTGGGGCATGAATGTAACATTGACTTAAGCCTCCCCCAAGCTATATATATATATATAATTTCGATCCCGATGAACTATGCATAGGATAATTTTTTGATGGAACTCCGATTTCAAACGATTCCAATTCCAAGATCCAATATCATCGCATAGCCTATGCCATGCCAATGCTTTTCCCTTCAAAGATAAAGGGAAAACCTTTTTCATAACTTCATCTCCGTGTAAACCTACAAGCTTGAACGATCCACAAATTTGTTCTACATATATCAAGTGGATATCAGGATGTTCGGTTCCATCTCCTGCATAAGGATTAGCTAGCAGTTGTTCTATCATACCCGAAAGAATTTCATATTCAATATTTTTCAGTAGGTGTAGTAGGTTGAGTGGTAGCTAATTGTGGTTTCGGTTGAGGTGAAGATACCCCAAACAAACCCCCCCAAATGACTGTTTTCCATAGTAACAAGTGACAATAAATTTCAGCACACTATATAAATGTTTCCTTACCAAAGGCGCTTCACTCACCGGCAACAGCGCCAGAAAATATCCTTGATGACCCAGAAGTATAGGGGATCAATTGTAGCTCTTTTCGATAAGTAAGAGTGTCGAACCCAACGAGGAGCAGAAGGAAATGACAAGTGGTTTTCAGCAAGGTAATGTCTGCAAGTGCTGAAATTGTAAGTAAGAGAGTAGTTTGATAGCAAGATAGTTTGTAACAAGCAAGTAACGATAGTAGCAATAAAAGAGCAGCAAGGTAGCCCAATTCTTTTGAGGGAAAGGACAGGCCAAAACGGTTTCTTCTCATAAGCAAAGCGTTCTTGAGGGTACACGAGATTTTCATCTAGTCACTTTCATCATGTTGGTTTAATTCGTATTCGGTATTTTGATAATTTGATATGTGGATGGACCGGTGCTTAGGGTATGTTCTTACTTGAACAAACCTCCTACTTATGATTGACCTCCCACAAGCATCCGCAACTACGAGAAAAGTATTAAGAATAAATTATAACCATGTCATTAAACTTTTAGATCCAATCGGTCCCTTATGGAATAGTGCATAAACTGGGATTTAAGATTCTGTCACTCTCGCCACCCATCATCTAATGGCTACTCCACAATGCATTCCCTTAGGCCCAAATATGGTGAAGTGTCATGTAGTCTACGTTCACATGACACCACTAAGGGAATCACAACATACATACTATCGAAATATAGAACACATATGAAGTTCACATGATTACTTGCAACATGATATCTCCCGTGACCTCAATAACAAAAGTAACTACTCACAAATGATAATCATGCTCAAGATCAGAGGGGTATTAAATAGCATATTGGATCTGAACATATAATCTTCCACCAAATAAACCATATAGTAATCAACTCGAGGAGACCTGTAAATGAGTTCCGTGGGGATAACTACTTCTGCCCCATAGACTACTGACAAGGGAATCTTCCTGGTGGCTCGATTTGGTATCATTCTGAGGGACCAAAGAACCACTGGCAGCTCGTCGATCCATCGCCTCCCGCACTTCTGCAGCTTATCAAATGTTCTTGTCTTGAGTCCTTGCAACACATCATGTTTGCCCTCTCAGCTTGTCCACTGCTTCTGGGATGTGCAACAAAGGCAAATGATATCTTGCTCTAAGGGCATGAACATATTGCATAAAGGCGCGCCTCATGAACTGGGTGCCGTTGTCCGTGATGGTCCGGGCTGGGACCCCAAAGAGGCACACCAATCCTTTCAAGAACTTGATAGCTGACTGAGCAGTCACATTTTTTCACGAGATCTACTTCCGACCACTTTGTAAACTTGTCGATGGCAACGAACAAGAATTCAAAGCCCCCGGCAGCTCGGGGGAAAGGGCTGAGGATATCGAGCCCCCAGAGCAAAAACGGCCATGACAAAGGGATTGTCTAAAGAGCTTGGGCATGCAGATGGATGTTCTTGGAATGGAACTAGGAGGCTTCACATTTGGTGACTAGCTTGACTGCATCTTGGAGGGCTATGGGCCAATAGAATCCTTGTCGGAATGCTTTCCCAACTAACGCCCTTGATCCAATGTGGGAGCCGCACATGCCTTTGTGTATTTCTACCAGCAGTTCCTTTCCTTCTTCCCGGCAAATGCATTTGAATTTCACACCGTTGGACTGTCTTCTGTATAGTGTGTCATCAACAAACTGATACATATTGGCCCTCTGGGCTACTCTTTCAGCTTCTTCTTGCTCTTTAGGAAGTTCTCCAGTTTGGAGGAAGTGGACTATGTGCCTTGCCCAAGTTGGAGCCTGGGGCTCTGCAACAAGGACTAACGACACCTCCCCGCTCGCAGGGGCGTGTTCCTCAACCGCGGGGACCAGTGGCTCGGCTGGAGTGAGGGAGTCCTGGTTTAGGGGGTCCTCGGGCATCTGGGCTATGTAACATGGGCCAGACTAATGGGTTTCTAAGATACAAGATAGAAGGCTTTCCCCCGTGTCCGGATGGGACTCTCCTTGGCGTGGAAGGCAAGCTTGGCATATGGATATGAAGATTCCTTTCTCTGTAAACCGACTCTGTACAACCCTAGACCCTTCAGTTTCTATATAAACCGAAGGGTTTAGTCTGTAGAGGCAGTCATAATCATACATGCAAGAAATCTAGGGTTTAGCCATTACGATCTCGTGGTAGATCAAGTCTTGTAACCCCTATACTCATCAAAGTCAATCAAGCAGGACGTAGGGTTTTACCACCATCAAGAGGGCCCGAACCTGGGTAAACATCGTGTCCCCTACCTCCTGTTACCCTCGATCCTTAGACACACAGTTCGGGACCCCCTACCTGAGATCTTTCGGTTTTGACACCGACATTGGTGCTTTCATTGAGAGTCTCACTGTGTCGTCATCGAAAGGCTCGATGGCTCCATCGATCATCTACAACAATGCTGCCGGGAAGGAGATTTTTCTCCCCGGCCAGATCTTTGTATTCGGAGGCTTCGCACTGCGCGCCAACTCGGTTGGCCACCTAGAGCAGATCGACAACTACGCCCCTGGTCACCGGATCAGTTTTGGAAATCTGAACTATGTCACTGATATCCGAGCAGACTTGATCTTCACAGGATTCGCGGCCCCAGCCATCGCTCCGGCCTCAGAACCAGAGCACGTCACCAGGTCTAAAGACGGGAGTCTACATCCCACCGGACCCTCTACGGCCATAGAGCTCAACATTGGAGAACCGGAGAGAATAGTGTCACTGGTGGCCATCTCAAGACCGAACTCTTCTCCGGAAACTGGCTCTGAATCTTCGAAGTCCGTGTCATGCAAGCTCGGCCCAGGAACTTATGTCCCCATCCAAACGTCACTCTCGAACAAGGCTTTGGACTTAATGTGATCCCTCGCTATCATAGAGGAACTGCTTCTGAATTACGCCCAGCCCGGACTAGGGGCTGAAAATAGGGAACTTTACTTCCCACCTACCGCCACATGCTCGACTACGCCTCCTGAGATACCACCAAAGTGTCGACGTCAGCGTCGCCACTCTAAATTGCTTCACCGAAAAGACAGCAATACCAGCACCGGAGACGGTGACACTCCTGAAAACTCCGAAGACCAAGAAGACCCCATCGAACCAACATCCGAACAGGATGATCGGGAGGACGGGAAAATTGACCCTGACAATCAAGAAGGGAACAAAGACTTGGAGGATAGCAAGTATATACCACTCTCCGAGGACGACGTGAGCCTCGGCGATGAAGATTTCATCGTGCCAGAGGAACCCCTCGAAATAGAGCGCTTTAAGCGCCAGCTAATAGCCACTGCAAGAAGCCTAAAGAAAAAGAAGCAGCAACTTCAACTTGACCAAGATCTGCTGAACGACAGGTGAAATAATGTCCTGGCAGCTGATGAATATGGCCTCGAACGCCCAACAAAGAGTTACCCGAAGTGTAAACTGCTACCCAATTCAACGATGAGGCGTGGGAGCCCATACCACCCTCGCGTAACGCGGCTGACGGACCTGACCGACCACCACGTGGCCGGGACAGAATGGCAACTCAAGCCGAACACCAGCCCACACCACCTCGCCGTAAAAGCAGAGAAACAACAGCTCAGGGATACACTTATGACCTACGTCAGGACCTAGACAATAGATCCAGCCAGACCAGGTCAATCTACGAATCAAGGGGGCGTGCCCAAGAGCGAGAAGATGACCATCAGGCCTGGCGTGACAAACACAACCCCACCAGGGCCGAAAACCGCATACAGACTTCATCTGAACTACGCCGTGACGTCGCCCGATACAGAGGTGCCGCGCACCCCCTATGCTTCACCGATGAGTTAATGGAGCACCAGTTCCCAGAAGGGTTTAAACCCATCAACATCAAATCATACGATGGCACAACAGATCCTGCAGTATGGATTGAAGATTTTCTTCTCCACATTCACATGGCACGTGGTGATGATCTACATGCCATCAAGTACCTCCCCCTAAAACTCAAGGGGCCAGCACGGCACTGGCTGAACAGCCTACCATAGAACTCTATTGGTAGCTGGGAAGACTTGGAGGACGCATTCAGAGACAATTTCCAAGGTACCTATGTTCGGCCCCCAGACGCCGATGATCTTGGTCACATAATCCAGCAACCCGGAGAATCAGCTCGGCAGCTCTGGACCAGGTTCTTAATCAAAAAGAACCAGATTGTGGATTGTCCAGACACCGAAGCCCTTGTGGCCTTCAAACACAGCGTCCGAGATGAGTGGCTCGTCCGACACCTCGGCCAAGAAAGGCCGAAGTCCATGGCAGCCCTTACCGCACTTATGACCCGCTTTTGCGCGGGAGAGGATAGTTGGCTTGCTCGTAGAAGCAATAGCACCAGCGACCCTGGTACCTCCGAACCCAGGGATGGCAATGGCAAGCCACGATGCAACAAGCACAAGCATCGAAACAATAACGAAGGAACCCAAGACAAGACGGTCAACGCCGGATTCAGTGGCTCCAAACCTGGTCAATGGAAGAAGCCATTCAAGGCAAATAGAGATGGCCCATCTAGTTTAGACCGAACACTTGATCGGCCTTGCCAGATTCATGGAACCCCCGATAAATTGTTGGGTCTTTAAATAGGCTGACAAACTCAGCGCCAAACACAAGGGTCGCCCAGCGACGACGATGACCAAGAGCCTCATCAACCGAACACAGGGTGATAGAGGCAATTTCCCCCCGAGGTAAAATACCGAATATGATATATGTCACAGATATCCCTAAGAGGGATCACAAGCATGCATTATGGGACGTCTACACCATAGAGTCGGCCGCCCCAAAATTCAACCCATGCTTGGCTTGCCCGGTCACCTTCGATCAAAAGGACCACCCAACTAGTATCCTATCCGTCATGGAGGTTCGACAGCTCTGGTCCTCGATCCAATCATTGATGGTTTCTATCTCACTCGAGTCCTCATGGATGGCGGCAGCAGTTGCTACGTCTTGAGCATGCGTTGGTTTTCCCTTGAAGAGGAAAGGGTGATGCAGCAAAGTAGCGTAAGTATTTCCCTCAGTTTTGAGAACCAAGGTATCAATCCAGTAGGAGGTGACACGCAAGTCGCCTAGTACCTGCACAAACAAACAAGAACCTCGCAACCAACGCGATAAAGGGGTTGTCAATCCCTTCACAATCACTTACGAAAGTGATATCTGATACAGATACTAAGATAAATATTTTCGGTATTTTTATGTTATAGATTGGAAAGTAAAGATTGCAAAATAAACTATGATAGAAGTAGCAAATAGATACGAAAATAATATGATGGAAGATTGACCCGGGGGCCATAGGTTTCACTAGTGGCGTCTCTCAAGATAGCAAATTCTATGGTGGGTGAACAAATTACTGTCGAGCAATTGATAGAAAAGCGAATAATTATGAGAATATCTAGGCATGATCATGTATATAGGCATCACATCTGCGACAAGTAGACCAAAACGATTCTACATCTACTACTATTACTCCACACATAGACCGCTATCCAGCATGCATCTAGAGTATTAAGTTCATAAGAACAGAGTAACACATTAGGTAAGCTGACATGATGTAGAGGGATAAACTCAAGCAATATGATATAAACCCCATCTTTTAATCCTCGATGGCAACAATACGATACGTGCCTTGCTGCCCCTGATGTCACTGGGAAAGGACACTGCAAGATTGAACCTAAAGCTAAGCACTCCTCCCATTGCAAGAAAGATTAATCTAGTAGGCCAAACCAAACTGATAATTTGAAGAGACTTGCAAAGATATCTAAATCATGCATAAAAGAATTCAGAGAAGAATCAAATATTGTTCATAGATAATCTTGATCATAAATCACAATTTATCGGATCTCGACAAACACACCACAAAAAGAATTACATCGAATAGATCTCCAAGAGAATCAGGGAGAACTTTGTATTGAGATCCAAAGAGAGAGAAGAAGTCATCTAGCTAATAACTATGGACCCGAAGGTCTATGGTAAACTACTCACACATCATCAGAGAGGCTATGGTGTTGATGTAGAAGCCCTCCGTGATCGATTCCCTCGACGGTGCAGCGCCGGAAAAGGCCCCAAGATGTGATCTCACGGGTACAGAAGGTTACGGCGGTGGAAATAGGGTTTCGTGGTGCTACTAGATGTTTTCGGGGTATATGGGTATATATAGGAGGAAGAA
The DNA here is from genome assembly GCF_056163025.1 of Triticum urartu. Taxonomy (NCBI): domain Eukaryota; kingdom Viridiplantae; phylum Streptophyta; class Magnoliopsida; order Poales; family Poaceae; genus Triticum; species Triticum urartu. Next base: position 249,439,811 of record NC_141876.1, on the reverse strand, counting down.
GTACCTCGATGGAGCTGCGAGGGGCCCACGAGGGTGGGGGGCGCGCCAACCCCCCAGGCGCGTGCTCCTGCCTCGTGGCCTCCTCGCTTCTTTCTTGACGTCCACTCCAAGTCTCCTGGATCACGTTTGTTCCAAAAATAACTCTCCCAAAGGTTTCATTCTGTTTGCATTCTGTTTGATATTCCTTTTCTGCAAAACACTGAAATAGGCAAAAAAATTAGCAATTTGCACCGGGCCTTAGGTTAATAGGTTAGTCCCAAAAATAAGATAAAGGTATATTAAAGCCCATTAATCATCCAAAATAGATAATATAATAGCACAGAACAATCAATAATTATAGATATGTTGGAGACATATTAGCAGTCTCAATCTACTGTATCAAGACACTGTCCGCAAAATGGGCATCGATTCGTCAAGAATCAGGCCCACTAAAACTACCTTTAAAGGAGTAATACCTGGTGTAGAGGCCTGGTGCACGGGCTCAGTCACGCTGGAAGTCATCTACGGTCATCCAGACAACTACCGAAGCGAAGACTTCACCTTCGATATCGTCCCGTTTCGAAGTGGCTATCACGCACTACTCGGACATACCACTTTCGCCCGCTTCAACCCGGTCCCGCACTACGCCTATCTAAAGATTAAGATGCCTGGCCCGCGTGGAATCATTACAATCAACAGAAACATGGAACGCTCCCTCCATACTGAGGAGCATACCGCAGTCATTGCGGCCGAAGTACAAAGCGGCCCTATCAAGCCACACACCTCATCGGCTATTAAGCCGCCGGACCCTATTACACAAGGCCGGCCAATTCCGCATACTAACAGCTCGGGAATTCCAGCACTGGATTAGCAGCTTTGCCTCCGTCGATCGCCAGGTATATCCGCAAAAGTCGTGCCACGCGTGCATAATTAAGCACCTAAAGTACCTTGGGCATCAGCGGAGGCACAATACGAACATGCCTATAGTACGGCTTGGCCCTATATGGCCTTCCCCTTTTATTTAATTATTTTCTTATCTTTTACCACAAGTGCATTAAAACCTGCTCATCCTACGGACTCATAAGGACTCTCTCCGAGCCCGGTTTCGTACAAATAGTTGAAAACCATTCCTCCCAAGGAATCTTTTCTTACTTAGGCGAAAGCGGCGCAGACGTGTGGCAGGAAGGTGCAAAGGACTTTGTAGACCAGAACTTCACTCAAGAAGAACCTGTATAAAGCTTTTTCCTCGGCCTTAGACCCCCGACATGTAAAATGACCTTGGTGATTATGGTACCCTCTATAAGATTACGTTTTGATGTATCAACCAGATTCCTGTAAAACCAAATTCTTCTTCGGTATTGTCTTTACTTATAGACTTTATTCCATCTTTTTAGTTGTCTCGCGCACACACCTTGGCACGAATTGCCAGGGGCTCTATATGGCAACACATATGTTGCCAAACAAAAAGTCTGAATATTTTCATAGCACAATTCGGTGTCAACTCGGCACTATATGCATCGGCTCCGAATCATGTCTTTGGTTGGGTTGCCCAGCTCCTGTGTTTGCTACCTTACGTTCCGTCTGATCGGTTAGGGTAGTAATGGGAGAACTACTGCGATTGTGTTTCCGGTTCGTCCGGTTAAGCACCTCAGTAGAGAAAGCCGAAAACAAAGTGTCATGATGCGGCTAGAGCTGGTCAGCCACTCGGCGACTTATTAAAATCTCTAGTGATTTCCCCCCGTATTACACGAAGGACCGTTCTCCAGTGACATATGCAACGCATCCACATTGGGATAGCCGCGTACACACCAAGGGCTACTTTGTAGACCCATTGCCAAATTCCTATGGCTAAGTGAGAGCAATAAAACCGCATAGTTTGATTGCCTCGTTCACCGTGCTGACACCTCCTTCATGGACCAAGACGTTGGTATAAATGTAGTCATGCGCAATTTCGAACACCCCAGTAGTATCTACATGGGGGTTGAAGCCAACGAATGGGAACTCCCGGATATAGAAACGGCCGCACAGGAGGATACATAAAGGCACGAATATATTACAAAAGCCTTAGTTCATAATACAAACTCCCAAATAGTTTGGACTCGTTCACTCGAACACTACATCCTTCGAGCATCGGCCTTCTACAAGGCGGGCACCTTTTGGTACGTCCTCAAAATAGCGCTCCGTTGTGCGATGGTCCTTGCTTTCGGGCGGACCCTCAACTGCCACCTTTTTGGCCTTCATCTTCGCCCAGTGCATCTTGAAACTGGTGAAGGCCATTTGCGCTCCTTCTATGCAGGACCACTTCTTGACGGTGTCGATTTGGAGCAGCGCATCGACGAGATGCCGCACAAGGCCGAAGTAGCTGTCCGGAACGTCTTCGGTCGGCCACAACCGGACTATTACGTCCTTAATGGCCGCGCTGGACATCTTGTGCAGCTCCGCCCATTGTGCCATCTGGTCATTTAGCAGTGCGGGACGCTCCTGTCGCGCAAACTGTGACTAGAGCAGCTTCTCCATTGCGTACCCCTCTTGGGCCCAGAAAAATTGGACGGCGTCCGCAGCACTCTTCGGCAGATCCGCATATGCGTCTGGAGAACTCCATAGTCGATTAAGCAAGACATACCCCTAATCCCCAAATTTAGCCTGTAACGGAAAGGGCTTACCAGCCGCTATCTGTCCAGCTTGACGGACCGCACCTCCTTGGCGTCTTGAAGGGCATTGGCGAGTTCGGTCCCCTTCACCTTATTTTCCTCTTCTAAGGACTCGCACTTGTGGGCGGTGTCCTTGAGCTTCTGCTCTACCTCGGTCACCCGTTCCACAAAACGGCGCCGAGCGGCCTGTTCGGCAATCAAGTCCGCAGCCGCTTTATCAGCGGCCGCCTTGCTTACCCTAGCTTTCTCCTTGGCTTGGGTAAGCTCGCCCCTGAGGGTTTCAACCGCGGCAGCATCATCTGCACAAAACACAAACATTGCAGCTCTGGAAATATCATAGAATACAGACATAAACATGCATAAAATAAGAGTATTTCATACCTTGCGCCTGGTCGAGCCATTTGTTACTAAGGGCTAGGTCCTCATCAGCTCGCTCTAGTTTCCATTTGAGTTCGGAAATTTCCGCCGACTGGGCAGTCGCCACTAATAGGGAGGCATGTTTTAATCCAAACTAAAATAGCATGTTACCACCTGAAAACTGACTATTGATCCCCTGCTCGCTTTTCTTTCAAAGAACCGAACAGTCTCAGGGGCTACTGTCTATATATAGGCATATTTCTCGTAAAAATGATCAAAAATATTACATTGCGTACCTCAAAGCTTGCTAACAGGCTGGAGAAGGTTTCGTTCAGCCACCGTACCCATCAAGATGACGTGCTCATCCAAGACGGATGCACTTTGTAGTCCATCCGGCGTGGTATTCGGCGCCTCTGGATTAACGGAGGACGCCGCTCCCCCTTCCCCTGCAGGGAGTCGCTCACTAGACTCCGGAGCCATTTGGGTCTCCAGAGTAGTATGCGGCTGTGGGTTGGATTGTCTCGGGCCCCCGTCGCTGGTCTCCGTGGGGCCCGTACCCCCAGTCCTTCGATAGCCGAGGTGTTGCCCTTCGGCGCCATTAATCGCCCCCCTGCGTATCTCTTCGAGTCCCGAGGAGGGCCTATGCGATGACACCTCGGTGTCATCCGCCCTAGGCGGCATGGAGGCTAGGGGAGGTGATTCTCTCTCCATCATCTTACTGCGGGCCTGACTAAAAAAATAGAACCTTGCTGGGGGATTGGATGTATGTGAAGAAAAAATCTGGACTACTTACAAGTCGGCTTGGGGCTTGGTCCGGCGACGGTGTTTCAGGATGGCCTTGGCGTCTGATTCCGAGTCATCGGAGAGGGTAATCTTGTCCCTCTTAGATGCTTCGGCCTCCAGGTCTTCAGAGGCCGCCCTCTTTGTTCCCTTGCGGGGAGGATCTTCTTCTTCCTCCTCCTCCTCCTCGTCGTCATCGCCCTCGTGAGAGGACTGGGCATCAGCTTCTCTAGACACTACGTCCAAAGCGTCCTCCTCTTTCTTCTTCTTCTTCTTGTCATTCTTTACCGGCGCCTGGTACAGTGTCGGGACCAGCATCCTCATTAGTAGAGGATCGGGTGGGTTTTCGGGGAGCGGAGCCGGACACCAGATCTGCTCTGCCTTTTTGGTCCAGACCTGTTTGAGATGGACTATTCAATATTTCTCCTTAGGATGGACACACCAATTGGTGTTCAGAGGTTTTAGAATTTACCTCGAAAGCTGGATGATTGCAGTCGAGGCCGGTGTCGTCCGATGACTTTGGCCACGACTTCTGCTTCCTGGAAAGAAGCTGATCCCCTTATGTGTTGTGTCGTAGAACCGTTGTAGGGTCCGCCGCCCTTCCGGATTGAACTCCCACATCCTAAGGGACCACCGCTGGCAGGGAAGTGCTCGGCGGATCAACATCAATTGGCTCACATCAGCAAGGGTAATGTCCTTCGCTATCATGCCTTGGACATGCTTCTGCAGCAGCAGCAACTCATTGACCGACCCCCAGTCCGGACCCTTGTCGGTCCAGGATGTGAGCCTTAGCGGGGGTCCCGATATGAAGGCTGGAGCAGCTACCCACTTAGAGCCGTGGGGTTCTGTGATATAGAACCATTCCTGTTGCCACATACGGACGGTGTCCATAAAGACTCCCTTTGGCCAGTTGACTTTGGAGAGCTTGCTCACCATGGCGCCACCGCAGTCCGCGTGTTGCCCGTCGACCACCTTCGGCTTCACTTTGAAAATCTTGAGCCATAAGCCAAAGTTCGGAGTGACGCGGAGGAAGGCCTCACACACGACGATGAACGCCGAGATGTGGAGGAATGAATTTGGGGCCAGGTCGTGAAAATCTAGCCTGTAGTAGAACATGAGACCCCTCACGAAGGGGTGGAGGACGAATCCGAGCCCGCGAAGGAAGTGGGGGATGAACACCACCCTCTCGCCGGGCTCCGGGGTGGGGATGACCTGCGTCGGATCGGAAAGCATGTGCTTGATTTCCGCGGTTAGATACCGCGCCTCCCGCTGCTCCTTGATATTCTCCTCCGTCACGGAGGAAGCCATCAACTTGCCCCGAGAACCGGCCATGGTCGGAGGAGTTGCGGAGGGGGAAAAGCTTGGAACTTGGGCGCTGGAGCTCGAGGATGGGAGGTAGAGAGAGATAATGAGGCGTGGGACGGAAGAGTTGGATTCTATCCACTTATATGGACTGCGAATATCAAGGGTTCCCCCTCCTTTGAGCCTTAAAACTCGCCTGTTCCCAAGGGGTCGTGCGAACGGCATGGTTAGATTACCAAAACTCATATTGATGAGAATCCCACAATAAGGGGACACGATCTCTGCTTTGACAAGATGTGTCGATAGGAGTTGCGTGTTGAAATGCGAGGCGGGAGCCCCAAAAACGGTTCGAAATGATAGCAGAGCTAAGCGTGACGTTTGACTGGAAAAATTTGTCGATGGATATATCTTATTTTAAGTATTATGTTTTTATGGTTGGAGGGTTAACCTATTAAACAGATCCGGACATAGTTCTTGTTGGTCAACTGCTTTAAAAGTATTCGGAGGAGGAACCCGCCTTGCAATGCCGAAGACAATCTGCGCGTCGGACACATCGTCATTGAAGCTTGGTTCAGGGGCTACTGGGGGAGTCCTGGTTTAGGGGGTCCTCAGGCGTCCGAGCTATGTAACATGGGCAGGACTAATGGGTTGTGAAGATACAAGATAGAAGGCTTTCCCCCGTGTCCGGATGGGACTCTCCTTGGCGTAGAAGGCAAGCTTGGCGTACGGATATGAAGATTCCTTTCTCTGTAAACCGACTCTGTACAACCCTAGCCCCTCCGGTGTCTATATAAACCGTAGGGTTTAGTCCGTAGAGGCATTCATAATTATACAGGCTAGACATCTAGGGTTTAGCCATTACGATCTCATGGTAGATCAACTCTTGTAACCCCTACACTCATCAAAGTCAATCAAGCAGGATGTAGGGTTTTACCTCCATCAAGAGGGCCCGAACCTGGGTAAACATTGTGTCCCCTGCCTCCTGTTACCCTCGATCCTTAGATGCACAGTTCGGGACCCCCTACCCCAGATGTACCGATTTTGACACCGACAAGGGGGGTGCAGCCTGATAAGTGATGGGGAGTTGTTTCCGGCAGGATCCCTGCCAGGAGCCTCAGAAGGCTCTACTGGGAGAGGCTTACTAGAGTCCAATTTCCTCCTCTTTTGGGCCATTGTTGCTAGGGATATAGAGGGCTGAGTAAGATGGAGAACAAAAGTTCCTGGTTCCACAGGAAGTTTTTGCATAGCACACTTTGACAAATGATCAGCAATGCTGTTTCATGCGGGGTACGTGCTCTGTTTGCAATCTGTCAAAGTGCTCCTCCAATCTTCTCACTTCCTCAATGTATGCCTCCATCAATGGACTTTGGTAATTCTTCTTTACTTGTCTCACCACGAGTTGTGAATCTCCTCGAATTATCAGCTTCTTGATCACCAATTTTGTGGCAATCCTGAGCCAAGCAAGGACGCTTCATACTCTGTTGTATTGTTGGTCGCCTCTTCCCGAGGAAAATGCATTTGGACGACGTACTTCAGGTGCTCTCCAGTGGGAGCAACAAAAACCATGCATGCCCCTGCACCTTGTAGGGAGAAGGCACCATCAAAAAACATAATCCATTCTTGGGATGCTTCCTTGCCAGGAATAACTGTTTCGAGCACCTTCTCATCAGGGGTTGGTGTCCATTCTGCAATAAACTCTGCCAATGCCCTACTCTGGATTGTTGATGTGCTCTCAAACTTCAGGCCAAAGCTGGATAACTCCAATGCCCACTCCACTATTCTTCTAGTAGCCTCAGGGTTTCGGAGTGTCCTTTGCAAAGGAAAGCGAATGACAACCGTGATCTCATGGGCTTGGAAGTAGTGGCGAAGTTTCCTCGAGGCCATGATGAGGCAAAAAATCAACTTTTGCACGCCAGAGTACCTGGATCTAGCCCCTTGCAAGTGGGAGCTGATGAAGTACACTGGCGTTGCACCATTTTCTTCTTTGCCGCGTCCTTGGGCTTGTCTCCACTGTTGTGCTCTTCTTTGTCCTGATCCATATCTGGCCTTGCTGGGTTGTTCTCACTCTCTATCTCTTCTACTCCCTACTTCACTATAAGGTCCGCGCTAACCACATGATTAGTTGCTGCCAAGTATAGCAGCAATGACTCTTGTGGTTTGGGCGCAACCAAAGTAGGCATGGAGGACAAGTAGGTCTTCAAATCTTGCAAGGCTGTATCTGCATCCGGGGTCCATGCTACTTCTTGAGCTTGTGTTGGTTTTTCCCTTGAAGAGGAAAGGGTGATGCAGCAAAGTAAAGTAAGTATTTCCCTTAGTTTTGAGAACCAAGGTACCAATCCAGTAGGAAACAATGCACAAGTCACCGAACACCTGCACAAAAAAAACACCAACTTGCACCCAACGCGATAAAGGGGTTGTCAATCCCTTCACGGTTATTTGTAAAGAGAGATATGATAGAGATGGATAACGGTAAAAGTAATGTTTTTTGTATTTTTGGTTTATGGAACGAAAAGTAAAAGATTGCAAAGGAAGTTAATAGGAAACTAAGATTGTAGATCGGAAACTTATATGATGGAAAATAGACCCGGGGGCCATAGGTTTCACTATATGCTTCTCTCAAGATAGAAAATATTACGGTGGGTGAATAAATTACTACCGAGCAATGGATAGAAAAGTGCAAAGTTATGACGATATCTAAGGCAATGATCATGAATGTAGGCATCACGTCCGTATCAAGTAGACCAACTCCTGCCTGCATCTACTACTATTAGTCCACACATCGACCCACTTCTTCCTACATCTAGAGTATTAAGTTCGAGTAACGCATTAAGTAAGATGACATGATGTAGCGGGATAAACTCAAGGAATATGATGAAAACCCCATCTTGTTATCCTTGATGGCAACAATACAATACGTGTCCATTCTCCTTAGTCACTGGGATCAAGCACCGCAAGATTGAACCCAAAGCTAAGCACTTCTCCATTGCAAGAAAAACCAATCTAGTTGGACAAACCAAATCGATAGTTCAAAGAGACTTGCAAAGATAGCAAATCATGCATATAAGAATTCAGAGGAGATTCAAATATTATTCATATATAAGCTAATCATAAATCCACAATTCATCGGATCTCAGCAAACAAACCGCAAAAAGAGTATTACATCAGATAGATCTCCAAGAACATCGAGGAGAACATGGTATTGAGAATCAAAGAGAGAGAAGAGGCCATCTAGCTAATAGCTATGGACCCGTAGGTCTGAGGTAAACAACTCACGCTTCATCGGAGTGGCAATGGTGTTTATGCAGAAGCCCTTTGTGATCGAATCCCCCTCCAGCAGGACGCCGGAAAAGGCCCCTAGATGGGATCTCACAGGTACAGAAGGTTGCGGAGGTGGAAAAGTGTTTTTGTGGCTCTCCTTGTTGGTTTTGGGATATTTGAGAATATATAGGAGGAACAAATAGGTTGGTGGAGTCACAAGGGGCCCACAAGGGTGGGGGCATCACGTACCCCCTGGGAGCACCCTCTGTCCTTGTGGCCGCCTCGTGGCTTCCCTGACGTGTACTCCAAGTCCTCTGGATGTCTTTTGGTCCAAGAAAAATCATCGCGAATGTTTCATTCCGTTTGGACTCCGTATGATATTCCTTTTCTACAAAACTCTAAAACAAGGAAAAAATAGGGTGTGCCACTAGGCTCTAGGTTAAAAGGTTAGTCCCAAAAATAATATAAAATTGCATAATAATGCATATAAAACATTCAAAACAGATAATATAATAGCATGGAATAATCAAAAATTATAGATATGTTGGAGACATATCAAGCATCCCCAAGCTTAATTCCCGCTTGTCCTCGAGTAGGTAAATGATAAAAACAGAATTTTTGATGTGGAATGCTACCTAACATATTTATCCATGTAATTTTCTTTATTGTGGCATGAATGTTCAGATCTGTATGATTCAAAACAAAAGTTTAATATTGACATAAACAGAATAATACTTCAAGCATACTAACAAGTCAATTATGTCTTCTCAAAATAACATGGCGAAAGAAAGTTTATCCCTACAAAATCATATAGTCTGGCTATACTCCATCTTCATCACACAAAATATTCAAATCATGCACAACCCTGATGACAAGCCAAGCAATTGTTTCATACTTTTGATGTTCTCAAACTTTTTCAACTTTCATGCAATAAATGAACGTGAGCCATGGACATAGCATTGTAGGTTGAATAGACGGTGGTTGTGGAGAAGACAAAAAAAGGAGATAGTCTCACATCAACTAGAGTATCAATGGGCTATGGAGATGCCCATCACTAAACCCCCCCCCCCCCCCCCGTCCGAACTAAAAGGGTGTACTCTCATAAGTCACCTGATCCAATTACAAAGAAACAAAAGCCCACTACAGGGCGTAGAACTGTATTGGAGGGATGGCTCAATGGGCCATGCAAAATTCACACTACATCGGATACCATGCCAACACATAGCCTTAGAGCATGTTGGATACTCCGGCAAGTGGCCAAGAGCGGCGAGGATATCCTCATCAACAATACAACAGAGCACCATCCCGTGGAAAATAACAATACAGTATTGACAGTCTTCCAGACCTTCGCCTCAAATAATAGTCGCAAGCGAACACTCCGCAGCCTTGTTGAAGTCTGCCACGTTGCAGCAATAAATCCATGGAACAACACGACCATAACCTTCAATGCCAGTGACGAACCTCAATTCCGAACAGCCCGAGCACCAGCCGCTTTGGTCCTCAGTCCAATTGTGGACGGCTTCCGGCTTACTAAAGTGCTCATGGACGGTGGCAGCGGATTAAACCTCATCTACGAGGAAACTCTTAGCAAAATGGAAATAGACAAGAGCCGCATTGAGCAAAGCAGCATGACCTTCAGAGGAATCATCCTTAGTCGGAAGGCATGATGTGCGGGAAAAATCACACTAGATGTGGTATTCGGCACGCCAGAGAATTATAGGTCCGAAGAAATAACATTCCAAGTGGCCCTGTTCAGTAGCGGATACCACACCCTTTTAGGGAAGGAGGCATTCACGATCTTCCAAGCTATACCCCATTACGGGTACATGAACTCAAAATGCCCGGGCCCAATGGAATCATCACTCTGGCTAGTGATCCGGACATAGCACTCCGCGCCGAAAATAAAACTGCCGCACTAGCCCTCGTGGCGTTATCTGAAGCCCTTGCGGCCGAAGAACTAACTGCGCTGCGCTCCACGATGGACAGGGACGACGTGATACTCAACAAAAGACCCAAGTCCACCTCTTTTAAACCAGTGGACAAAATAGTCAAATTCCAGGTCCACCCAACGGACCCTACAAAAAGAGCATCCATCGCGGCATAGCTGAACCCCACAACAGACGCCGCACTGCGGGAGTTCTTGCGTGAGAATTGGGACATCTTCGCCTGGCATCCTTCAGACATGCCAGGAATCCCACACGGGCTGGCCGAGCATAGCCATAGCATTCTAAAGGGGTTCAAGCCGGTCAAGCAGACTCTTCGGCGTTTCTCTGAGCCTAAGCGACAAGCCATGGGAGAAGAGCTAGCCAAGTTACTCGAGGCCGGATTCATTAGAGAAATAAAACATCCGGACTGGCTAGCAAACCTGGTGATGGTAGCAAAGAAGGACAAATCCTAGCGCCTATGTGTCGATTTCAAGGACCTTAACAAGGCTTGCCCCAAGGATCCCTTCCCCCTCCCCCACATCGATCAAATTATCGATGCTACCGCAGAACACGACTCATTGTGCTTTCTCAACGCATACTCCGGATACCATCAAATTAAGATGGCGGAGCCCGGTCAAGCCGCAACGGCATTCATCAGTCCATACGACCCCTTCTGTTTTAACACCATGCCTTTCGGGCTCAAAAACGCCGGTGCAACCTATCAACGCATGATTTAGACATGCCTGGAAACACAAATCGGCAAAACAGTGGAGGCATACGTAGACGATGTGGTCATTAAAACAAGACACGTCTAATCTTTAATAGATGACTTGAGTCTCACGTTCGATAATCTCCGAACATATGACATCAAGCTCAATCCGGAAAAATGCATTTTTGGCATGCCCGCTAGAAAGCTCTTGGGCTTCATCGTCTCCAATAGAGGAATTGAAGAAAATCCAGCTAAAATCTGAGCTTTGTCACAGTTGGCTATGCGAACAGACCTCAAGCAAATCCAGAAGTTAACTGGATGCGTGGCTGCCTTATGCCACTTTATCTCCCGATTAGGAGAAAAGGCACTACCTCTTTATCGCCTCTTCGACGCACCGAACACTTCGAGTCGACGGATGCGGCCACGACCGGATTGGAAGAAATAAAAGCCGTATTGGCCACCAACCCAATCTTGGCTGCGCCAAATGTCGATGAACCAATGTTGTTGTATATAGTGGCAACACATCAAGTTGTAAGCGCAGTGCTCGTCGTCGAACGAGAGACGGACGGACATAAGTTCCCGCTTTAAAAGTCAGTATACTACGTATCCACCGTCCTCACTCCATGCAAATCACGGTACCCACATTATGAAAAGATAGCATGCGCGGTCTTCACGGCATCCCGGAAACTACGACACTACTTTCAAGAGTGTTCAATTATGGTGGCCTCTGAAGTACCACTCAACGACATAATAAATAACCGCGATGCCATGGGCCGGATTGCTAAATGGGCTATCAAGATCCTCCCGTTCGACATAACATATAAACCACGGCGAGCCATCAAGTCGCAAGAACTGGCTGATTTCGTCGCCGAATGGATGGAAGCCGAACTCCTTAAAGAGTACGACGCGTACTCCAATTGGATCATGCACTTTGACAGCTCTAAGATGCTGGCTGGTCTGGGGGCAGGCGTCGTCCTGACATCCCCCACAGGAGATACACTCCAATACGTACTCCAAATATTATACACAGACTCCAACAATGCAGCAGAATATGAGGCCATGTTGCATGGTCTCCGGATGGCAGTCTCCATGGGAATTCAATGCCTAGAGGAGCGGGTGGATTCGAACCTCGCAATATCTCAAATAAATGGGGACTTAGACGCCAAGGACCCAAAAATGGCGGCTTACCGCAACGCCGGCCTCAAAATGTCAGCTCGGTTCGAGGGCCTCGAATTCCACCATGTGGTCCGAGAAAACAATCAAGCGGAAGATATCCTCGCCCGCATCGGTGCTAAGCGCGACCTTGTCCCACCTAATATCTTCTTGGAAAGGTTGTTTAAGCCATCTATGGTGTGGGAAGGGGAGACCGACAAAAACAGACCAGATCCGGCCACAACACCAGACCCCGAACACTCTGACGTAATCGAAGGCTCTGTCACCGAAATAACACCTTCGGCACACGTGATTATGGCTATCATCGCCCCGTGGACTGAACCCTTCTTGGCTTACCTAACTAGGCAAGAACTCCCTGATGACCCAAACGAGGCACGTTGCATTGTGCGGCGGTCTAAAGCCTACAAGGTCCATGAGGGAGAGCTTTATAATAAAAGCACTACCAGAGTACCTCAAAGGTGCATCTCCGAAGAGGAAGGACGGAAACTTTCGGCAGAAATTCATGCTGGACTTGTTGGCCACCACCCCGCAGCTCGGGCCCTTGTAAGCAAGACCTTCCGTACAGGTTTTTACTGGACGACGGCCTGAGCAGATGCACAGGACCTCGTTTAACGTTGCGTCGGTTGCCAGCTTTTTGCAAACCAAAGCCATATGCCACCTACCGCTCTTGAAACAATCCTCATTACTTGGCCCTTTGCGGTGTGGGGGCTTGATATGGTCGGACCCCTTAAAGGGGGAAGCCATAAGAAAAAATACCTATTGGTCATGGTGGATAAATTCACCAAATGGATAGAAGCCAAACCAGTTAAAACGGCTGAGTCCGGACCAGTGATAGACTTCATATCCGAGGTTGGACACCGTTACATCGTCCCCCACAGCATCATCACCGATAACGGCTTGAACTTTACAGCCGACGATGTAAAAGCTTGGTGCAGCAACATGGGCATTAAGCTCGATTATGCCTCTATCTATCACCTGCAAACTAACGGTCAAGCCGAGTGAGCAAATGGTCTTATCATGAGCGGCATTAAACCCAGATTAGTGTGATCCTTGAAGGAATCAGATATGCGCTGGGTGGAGGAGCTTGACTCCGTACTATGGGGGCTGCGGACCACGCCGAATCGCACTACTAGATACACACCGTTCTTTATGGTGTATGGTGCAGAGGCGGTACTGCCTTGCGACATCATTCATAACTCACCTTGAGTGCACATATACGAAGGGAAAGAAGTCGAGCTTGATCGGCAGGACAGTTTGGACGCCCTGGAGGAGGAGCGTGACATGGCAAAAGCCCGCTCCGCATTCTATCAGCAACAGGCTCGGCGGTATCAAAGTAGAGAAGTACGGGCCAAAACTTACAACATTGGCGAACTCATTCTACGCCTACCGGAGAAGAAAAACAACAAGCTCAAGACCAAATGGGAAGGTCCCTTTGTTATTAACAAAGTTCTGACCGGTGGAGTGTACCATCTGCGGGATGCATCTGACAATCGACTCGAGCCAAACCCATGGAACGCAGCCAGACTCCAAAGGTTCTACGCCTAGTGCCGGACTCTGTGTTCGTCTCCTTACCTCCGTCAATTTTTTATATATCCATTATCTGTCTTTTCTTTCTTTGTTTCTTCCCTTTTTCTTCATGGCCTTAAAAGGTTAAAATGTGTCTTGACTACACAATCTTGACATGCTAGGCGTGCTCATTATACCTGGGGGCTTCTTATACAGAAGCTTAATATAACTATGTTCCGGGCTTTATGCCCCCCGCACATGTGTTACTTTTCCACATGTACCTTTTCTTCGCCATTATATGCATCGATATGACTTAAGTTTTGGCCAAGCTGGGTTGCCTGGCTCTTGTGTTTATGGCCTACGTCCCCGTTAATTCGGCTAGGGCATAAGGGGAGTACCTCTGCGATTGTTACTGCCGGGTCAGCCGGATGTGTACCTCAGACTGGGTGAAGCCGAAAGCTAGCGTCCTTAAGGGAATATTCAGTCGGTGAACAAAAGATGACTTTTATTTATTGTAATACATGCCCCCAAATGTTTATATCATGTGTCTCTTTTCGCAGTTCGGACATGCACATTAATGAATGCGTACTCAGGGAAAGGAACCCTTAACGAAACTATTCTCCCTGGAAAATGTTTCTTACTATCCATGTAATATAACATAGCTAGTTGGGTACTTGTCTTTTCAAGCACTTATGACCCCTACGCCTGGTTTCCACCCGTACCGCGGTTTTTACATAACTGAGCAGGTATTCGGATACACTCCGGACTGTCGGGTCCGGAGTTCGAAGCGAAAAGGTCCGCCATGACAAATGATTTACAATCCAGGTAGGGACAATATATGTCACTTGAAGTACACAGTCACTTAGACTGACTAAATTCTTCTTCTATACCATCCAACAGGCTGTCTAGCATACAATCCTGTTGGGAATACTTTTCGGCTAATTTCACCTGGTTATACACCAAACTGACGGGGATCTCTTTCCCATCAGACCCCACAGGTCCGACCTCGGCCATGTGGTTCGGGTCAGCCTTGGTATATCGCGTCTTCACCATGGCCCAGGCTTCCCTTGCACCTTGTCGGCAGACTGATATCTTCCATAATGGAAGCGCCGCCGCGCTCCCTTGAGCATCTCTACAAGCTCCCCCATGCCTCCTGGCAAGGAGGCAGATGGCCACAAGGCTTGGGCAATGCCCTGCATCACCGGCTGAACTTGTTCGTGCAGTTGTGAGAGATCTGGCAGAAGATCACCCGCAGACCCGGGCATCTCCTCTGCGGGACGACCCGTCAGCATACCTATAGATATAACTCTGTTAGCGGGTTTCTTTGCCAAACTCTATAAAAGTCCATTCAAGCACTTACTAAAAATGCCGCGTCGAAGCCTCTTATTCTCCTTTACATAGTCAGCAAGCTAGGCCCGAACATCTTTCAGTTCAACACCCAGCCGGGTATTGGCATCTTGGAGATCGTTTTTCTCCCGCCTAACCTGCATAAGCACGCGCTCGCCAGCCTTTAGCTGTCATTGAGCATGTTGCTCATCCCCTTGCACGACCTCCGGATTCACTCTGGGATCATCTGCAGAATCTATTGTTAGATTTGCATGCATGCCGAATACTAACTGGTACATGTCATTCTTTTAGATAGAAACAAGTGTTACCATATGGGGCCTTCTCGGACTCCTTCATTGCGGCAACTATGGCCCATAGCTGGGCTTTGCACTCCTCCAGCTCTTGAGACAACTGGGTATTCTTCTCTGTAAGAACCTACGCAAACAATGATCCTTAAATCAGTTGTGCCAACTGTTTCAAGTCTCAGGGGCTACTGATATACATAATTATTAGCTTTTCTTACCCGTATATCCTTTACATACTGGTCTGTGGCTTGGGCAAGACCATTTTGAGCAGCTCGGATGTACACGTCTCCTGAGTTGAAGGCATCGAACGCCTCTTGAGAGAAACAAGCGTCGCGGAGTACGGCCCGGCGACGCCTGTGATTCATGGCACTCTCCACTTCGGAATTCGTAGCGGATAGCCTATTCGCATCATCTATAGGAGGAACATCCGGTGTTGGCCCCACGTTAGCATCTGCATCTAAGTCCAGCTCTGGAGCCCGGCTGATGGAGGCTTGGCCAGCAGGCTCTCCGGATATGGTCCGGCGAGCGTTTTTCCTGCCAGGAACCATGGACGTTATTATATTTTAAAAGACGACAACCACAGAGCGGGGTTCTTTTTCATACCTCTGCAACGGCGTCTCAGTCCTGACCGCCTTCCTTTTAAGCCTACCCGGCTTCGGTGTCCCTTGTTGGTGAGTCACTATGGGTTCGGTATGGCGTCCCGAGGGCCTTCCCTGTAAGACACCATATGTGTGCGGTAGGTGAAGTGCAAAAAAGGGATCCTTCTCGGAAGTTGAGACTCTGGTTTTACTTACATGCGATGCAGGGAGCAGTCTAGGATAATCGGCTATGATGGACACCAAGGCACCATTGCAGCTTAACTAATAGAACGTCTTGTTGATGAGCTCCAAAAATGTGTCTAGATCTTCTTCGACTCCGGGGTCGAGGGCCCGGTCAGGGTCCTCTGGTTGTGGAGACGGGTTGTGGGCCTCCCTCACAGCTTTTCGCAGTTCCTACTATGAAATAGCAAGGTAAATACTTATGACGAAGAATGCGGGAAGGTCTGGAGTACAAAGTAGCAGCTCACCCAGTTCGGGGGGTTGTACAAGGATAATCCATCCGGTGGCTTAATGCAGATGAACTCCTCTTCCTCTCCTTAATATAAATCGGACAGTATTTTTGCTAGAGCAGCGAAGGAGTCTGGTCCCTTACGACCGCATCGGGTGGCATCGTCTTCTCCATTAAAGTGCCACATGGGTTGTCCACGATATTGAAGTGGCTGCACCCCCCGCATTATACATATTGACATAACCTTGATTATTGTCAATCCTGATGTGGCCAACATTTTTATCCAGCCCATCAGGTAAAGGACCTCTCTGTTATCTTCCTCCTGAGGGATCCGAGGGCGCCAGCTGCGGCGTTTCTTCAAAGGGGTGTTAGTGAACTCCGGAAGGCCCATCCGAATAGGGTCCGGAAGGGGGACGTCCTCCATATAAAACCACTCCGAAGGCCAGTCTTCGGATGTCTTCTTCGGAGTACCGGACAGGTATCCGGTCCCGGCGATGCGCCATATCTCGGCTCCGCCCACTTGATATATTGACCCCTCCTGTGTACGGGGTACGAGGCAGAATAGCCTCTTCCATAGCTCGAAATGAGCTTCGCAGCCCAAAAATAGCTTGCAAAGGGCGACGTAGCCAGCGATGTGTAATATGTAGGCGGGAGTAAAGTTATGCAGCTGGAGGCCGTAGAACTCCAGGGGCCTGCAGAGGAATGGATGGATTGGAAATCCAAGCCCCCTTAATAAGTAAGGGACAAGGCATACCCGCTCCCCCATGGATGGGTTGGGAAAGCTCTCCGCTTGCTCCCCGCCATTGTAAGTGGCAAGTCCGGCTCGAACGGGGACCATATACGCTGGAGGGAGAAACCCCTGGGTCTGTAACTCTACTAATTGGCTGTGGGGGACGGAACACTTCTTCCAATTGCTTGGCTTAGGGCTACGGGAGCGAGAGGAGGAGCTGCAATGGCCGGCCATGATGGGATGGACTTTTTCGGGCGCGCTCCAATGGATACTCGCTGTGGGAGGATGGTGTGATATTTAAATAGACGATTCACTCACATGGTTAGGGTGGCAAGTGTAAAAATGCCCCGACTTCTCGCATTCGCTCAACACGTGGAGGATAGCCATTATTAGGCGTAGAAGCCAAGGAGTGCAACATTCATGGGAAGCCGAACACGACTCGACAGGTATTCAGAATTTGTAGAAGAACCCGCCTTGCAATGCCGAAGACAATCTGCGTGTCGAACTCATCGTCATTGAAGCCTAGTTCAAGGGATACTAAGGGAGTCCAGGATTAGGGGGTCCCCGGACAGCCGGACTGTTGGACTATGAAGATACGAGATTGAAGACTTCGTCCCGTGTCCGGGTGGGACTCTCCTTTGTGTGGAAGGCAAACTTGGCAATTCGGATATGTAGATCTCCTCCCTTGTAACCGACTCTGTGTAACCCTATCCCCCTCCGGTGTCTATATAAACCGGAGGGTTTAGTCCGTAGGACAACAACAATCATAATGATAGGCTAGCTTCTAGGGTTTAGCCTCTACGATCTCGTGGTAGATCAACTCTTGTAATACTCATATAGTCAAGATCAATCAAGCAGGAAGTAGGGTATTACCTCCATCGAGAGGGCCCGAACCTGGGTAAACATTGTGTCCCCCGCCTCCTGTTACCATCCACCTTAGATGCACAGTTCGGGACACCCTACCCAAGATCCACGGTTTTGACACCGACAGTGTGTACAGCAAGTACCATTGTGGCAAACTAAAAATCAAAGACTCAAAGCATACAAGACGCTCCAAACAAAACACGTATCATGTGGTGAATAAAAATATAGCCTCAAGGAAAGTTACCGATAGATGAAGATGAAAGAGGGGATGCCTTCCGAGGCATCCCATAGCTTAGGCTCTTGGTTCTCCTTGAATATTACCTTGGGGTGCCTTGGGAATCCCCAACCATAGGCTCTTGCCACTCCTTATTCCAAAGTACATCAAATCCTTACCCAAAACTTGAAAACTTCACAACACAAAACTCAACAGAAAATCTCATAAGCTCCATTAGTATAATAAAATAAATCACCACTTTTGGTACTGTTGTGAACTCACTCTTTATATGTATTGGTGTAATATCTACTGTATTCTAACTTTTCCATGGTTCATACCCCCCGATACTAGCCATAGATTTATCAAAATAAGCAAACAAAACATAGAAAACAGAATCTGTCAAAAATAGAATAGTGTGTAGCAATCTGGATATTTTGAATACTTATGTAACTCCAAAAATTCAAAAAAATTAGGACAACCTAAGAATTTTGTTTATGAATCCTCTGCGAGAAGAATCTGTATTTTATTGCCCTTCTGCTAAAAACTAAAATTAATCTCTTGGGCACAAAAGTTTTTGTTTTTAGCAGGATCAAATCAACTATCACTGTAAGCTATCCCAAAGGTCTTACTTGGCACAAACACGAACTAAAACACAAAACCACATCTAACCAGAGACGAGATGAATTATTTAATGCAAAACATAACCTAAAAAGCAAAAACAAAAATAAAATTGGGTTGCCTCCCAACAAGCGATATTGCTTAATGCCCTTAGCTAGGCATAAAACATGAATAGATCTAGATATTATCATCTTTGGCATGCAATCCATAAGTGGCTCTCATATTAGATTCATAAGGAAATTTAGTTTTTCTTTCTTGGGATGTGTTCCATGCCTTTCCTTAACGGAAATTGAAATCTAATGTTTCCTTCTTTCATATCAATAATTGCACCAATCGTTCTAATGAAAGGTCTCCCAAGAATAATAGCGCATGTAGGATTGCAATCTATATCAAGAACAATGAAATCTATGGGCACGTAGTTCCTATTTGCAACAATAAGAACATTGTTAATCCTTCCCATTGGTTTCCTAATAGTGGAATCCTCAATATGAAAAATTTAAGGAGCAATCATCAAATTCACGAAAACATAAACATCATGTAAAGTTTTTGGGATCATGGAAAAACTAGCACCCAAAATCAAACAAAGCATGGTATTCATAATCTTTAATCATAATCTTAATAGTACGTTCCTGCTCATCGTAAAGTTTTTTAGGGATAGAAACTTCCAATTCAAGTTTTTCTTCAAAACATTGCATCATAGCATCAACGATATGTTTAGTAAAAGATTTGTTTTGATTATAAGCATGAGGAGAATTAAACATGGATTGTAACAAGGAAATACAATCTATTAAAGAACAATTATCATAATTAAATTCCTTGAAATCCAAAAGAGTGGTTTCATTGCTACTTAAAGTTTTTACCTCTCCAATCCCACTTTTATCAATTTTTGCATCAAGATCTAAAAACTCCGAATCATTGGGACACTTACTAACTAAAGTTGACTCATCGCGAGTCCCATCTTTATAAAGATTTATATTGGAAAACAAAGATTCAATAGGATTCACATCAATCACTTTAAGATCTTCATCATTATTCTCATGGAAACTAGAAGAACACGCTTTTATAAACCAATCTTTTTAGCACACATCCTAGCGGTTCTTTCTTCGCACTCTTCAATGGAAATTCTCATAGATTTATGGACTCATTAATATCATGCTTGGGTGGAATAGATCTAAGTTTCGAATAATTGACAACAAGAGAAATTCTATCCACGTTCCTAGCCAAATCATCAATCTTAAGCAATTTTTCCTCAATCAAAAGCATTGAAATTCTTTTGCAAACTCATAAATTCTTTAACAATATTCTCAAAATCAGATGGCATCTCATTATAATTTCCAAAAGAGTTGTTGTAGGAATTACCATAATTATTAGAGGAATTACTAGGGAACGGCCTAGGATTAAAATTTCTTCTATACGCGTTATTGCCAAAATTGTTCCTACCAATAAAATTCACATCCATAGATTCATTATTATTCTCAATCAAAGTAGGCAAAGGCATATCATTAGGATCAATGGGAGCACTCCTTCTAGAAAATAATTTCATAAGCTCATCCATCTTTCCACTCAAAACATTAATCTCTTCAATAGCGTGCACTTTTTTACTAGTGGAAGATCTTTCGGTATGCCAATGAGAATAATTAACCATAATATTATCTAGGAGTTTAGTAGCTTATCCTAAAGTAATTTCATAAAAGTACCTCCCGCAGCCGAATCTAAAAGATTTCTAGAAGGAAAATTCAATCAGGCATAAACAATTTGTATAATCATCCACAAATTCAAACCATGAGTAGGGCAATTTCATATCACGGGTGCGCGTCGGCCCTAAACAAACGGTTTTTTAACCCCTTTCCGTGACGGCATTTGAAATCGTCGCCAAGTGAGTGTGTGCTATAGGGTGTCTTCCCACACGACCCAAAAACCATCGGGGATATGGAGCAGTGATCCAAAGGCCTTCCAAAATGTAATCGTGTGCGATGCAGAACACACTAAATTCTTTCGCACTTGTGGTATCGGTGATTAAGCATTTCTAATGATGAAGTGAAACCATATGGTCTGTCGTAACGAACCGTTTGGGAAACAGCATGTAAGGCACACGGGCCAACATATGAACTATGTGCGATTTGTGCCCCATCGCACACGAGTTTGCTGCGTAACCCGTGTGCCATGCTAGACTCCATCGCACATGTTTTCCAACAATTACCGCTTGCAATAATGTTCTATGACAAATGGTTTAGGATACCCTTCACACACATTCAAGTGCTGCAGACCATTTGTGATTTATTAGGTATCATCGACTATTGCCGCAAGAGTGACGTGTGCTTTCCGTTTTGGATCCCACACGTTTCCTGAAAAAATTACGACTGGGATTGTATTTTGCATTGCGCACGGTTTACTCCCAGTTCTCGTGTGCGATAACGCAATATCACAAACGGTTCCGAAGAACCTACGCACACGTAGTAGCGCTGCAAATTGTTTGCGATCTGCTGTGTATCACTGACGGTTCCGCTACGATTGACGTATGCTTTCTGATGTGGATCGCACACACTCATTTAGATGAACCGTGTGCGGAGCAATTGCCAGGTTAAAAAAATATTCCATTTTGAATCGACACGCAAAAAGCAAATTCGCCACAATATTGAATTGAACAAATAAACAAAAATACCCCATCTTGAATCAGCATGCAAAAAGCAAATTCGCCACAATATTCAATTGAACAAATAGTGTCCATGGGAAGAACATTCATCAGATTTCGCAACAATTGCAATTGAACATATGGTAGCTAAATTCCAATGATTTGTCCACACATATGCATTACATAATTAATCATAGTGTACGAAATAAGAATACCTCATCAGATGGAAAACAATGGATCCATGCGTTATATGTTTACCGGCTAACTCTTACTCAATGTTTCAGGAGAACGCATGGTGAAATCTTCATTATCACCAATGGGATTGATGTAGTGATCCAGGAAGAAGTCGCTGATAAATCTCCGAACCATCAGCAATTCACAGCCGGGAGCGGTTCAGGGGTTCTCGGTTTTAAGATGAGCTGCAATATTTTTAAGATCAGAATGTGCCGTATGAGTGGAGTAGAAGATATTAATTAAGATAGACTTGCTGGTACTAATTTGCGAGGATCATCACAACTATCAGCAGATTTGCAGATGGAGATCATGTGTCTGCAAACATAGTATCTACAAAGGTTGGTCCCTGCATCTTCCTGAGGACACTGCAATTTTTTGTACAAAATTAGTCATGTATTTGTCCTGTTAGGAACAACCTAACCCGTGTTAGATGTATTATTTTTTCTTTGGACAAAATAGAAAGAGGTTTATTTATAAGCTTGAACATTTGACTAGCGTAAGGAAAGGTATTTGCAGACTGTTGGATAAATTTTCCGAAAATAACGGATTTTGGTGTGTTACCAGAGAAACGATCTCATGCTGCAGAGGTTGTTCCGTCTTGAACAGGTTCCCTGGTTAAGTTATCCACAATGCGAGCACACTGCAAATGATGATGAATTTTGACAACATCAGTTATTGAACTAGATATGAATGCAAATTAATTTCAACATCATAGAATTCAATACCTATCCAAGAATTGGTGAACATGCGTCAGATCCCGAGCGTTTGTTGACTCTCTGAGAGAATCGATGTAGTAAAATGTGTTCTTGTTTGGAACAATTAATACCAATATACAGTGATTGCTATATATTAAGAAATCCATGAACTTATGAATGATGTTGAAATCTGAAAGACAATCAGTGTATGCGTGGTTGCTTACTTGACTTACCGTTCATGATATGGCCAAAGAAATGATTCTACATGGGACGTGTTTTTGAAGATACAGAGGACCGTGTTAACGGCGCAGTCCAGTCGGTCCTTACCATCTAATGTTGTGCCATTTGCTAATGCAGGATCTATGAAATACACACTCTCCCCTTTTCTTCTCCGCGCGTTCAATCCCCTGAGAGGAATGAAATTCAGTTAGCTGTTTATCATTTACAACTTTGTATGGAGAAGTTGATCAGAGTTTGTTAAGTACTTACAAAATCAGGCATCTAACAAGAGTGGCATCGAGCACGTTGATGTTGAAGAAGAGATGTAAGTCTCGAAACTCACATTGATGGAACCAGCATCGTGTAGTGGACTAGCAAAGCATGATGACCTGCTGACATTTGATCCATGCAATATTCATATAACTCACCGAAACTGGAGCTGCACTCATCAAAGTATTCGCCAACAAGAAATGGCTGCCTTGGACATAATTGCGTGCTTCAAGTACGTCTGCTTTACCTTTAGCAAGCAACAATTCTACTTCTTCATCATCCATGGCGTTAGAAATAATATTACTCCCTGATTCGAACAAGCTGTTGTTAATTTGGTTCTGGGTGATGAGTTCTTTAAGTAAGAGGCAATCGTTCTCTTTCCTCTTCACTCTCCCGCTGGGCCACTGCCCTTCCTCGTGGTCGTGGTTGTAGCCTTTTTGGCCACTTCCTTCTTGGTACTTGAAGCATTTCTGGCAGAACGTCTGGTTGCCTGCAAGGTAGACTGCCGAGCAGACGGTGAAGCTTGGACGAACTTCTTAGCAGACGGTTTATCTATGCCAGACCACTGAGCTGGCGGTGCTGCTGTCACGGAATGCTGGGCTGTGGGAGCAGAGGCATCGGACTACTGACCATGCGTTGAAGCTATGTCGGGTTTCTGCGCAGGTGGTGCCAACTTGTGGGTGTGCTGAGGAGGTCATGCCAACGCGTTAGTTTGCTGAGCAGGAAGTGCCGACACATTGGTATGCTGATCACGCGCCTGCGGACCAACGGGCTGATGAGCAGTCAGTTTTGGACCTATAGACTGCTTAGCAGGCGGTTCTGAAGCATCAGCCTGCTTGGCAGTCTGTTCCACCAGGTTGGTCTACTGAGCATGTGCTGCAGTTGGGTCTCCCCCCGCTGCTTCAGAGGCCGGCATCTGAACCGGTGGTGCGTCATCAGCAGTTGTAGGCCTTTCCACTTGCTGCTTTGGGGCGGAGGATGGCATGGCCTGTATGCCACAAAGTCGGGCTGGTGGATCACATGTTCATGCATCAGCCTGCGAGAGCTGCCGTGGCAAGGAAAGCGTCGCCGGTTGAGGGGCGACAGTGGTTGCTCTTGGTGGGGCTTCAGGAATCTCATCGATGAACTCTATTTCCTTTCGTGGCCACTGGATGTGATGTAACAGTGTTTCTCCCAAGGTCATTTGCTCATTGAACTCTCCTAGGACATTCTTCAGGGCAAATTCATTGAATCCGGGCTTTACTTCAGTCACGTAGCACTTCACACAGCCCAGCTTCAATGGCACATTGTCCAAGAAGAGGCCATCTTCCAAGAAGGGTGGGCAAACCCAGGTTATTCCACATTTTAATGTACCTTCATAATGTGTAAGCCCGCCCTTCAGTCTGTCTTTCATTCCAGCTAGATCAGATATAGCATCATCATGAGCAGCTGCAGTCTCAGTGTCGCTGGGGTCAGCTGATGCACAGCTACTCTTGTGCAGTGTTGTCGCGCAATAAGAAGCATCATCCATGCCTGCCTCCCCTCCCATCTATTGGCTATCTGTCACTGTTAGAGTCTTCTACATCATCATTCACTCCTCAACATCCTTTTGAACAGACGGATAAATCTCCTTCTTCAACTTTTCAAACAATGCATTCTGCTTCATTCCACTCATTGCTTTTTTCAAGCTGAGCCTCTCTTCTTTGCTAAGTGTGAAAGCCCTCTTGTGCAAGACAATAACACCTATACCCCTTGCACGACCAGGGGGATCTTTTGTGTCCAGAGCAATGGACAGAATGTCACATGGCCCTGAGTTCCTGTAGAACCTTCCAGGGATCTTGGAAGCCTCTACCATAACTTCATATAGTTTGACGTCAACTGCATTTTCAAAGTAATAAGTTCCATCATCACGCCTCTTTGCACGTGCCCGCAAGTAGTCTCTGGCGCGTTCGCCCCTGATTTCACTAAAGGCCGGATTCCCACCCGCCGCTACTGCTTCTTTGTCCTCCTGTTCCCATATCAATTTCATGTCATAGTGTCCTGCCACACCCATATGGTGGGGGTGTATGTTCTTCTTCTGAAGTTCCGATTGCTTGAAACTCTTCTCAGCAAACTCTGGAGTTTCCCTGACCCTTTTGAATTATGCCCAGTCTGCCTTTGTAATTTGGGGTATGCGGTTGGGTCCTTTCCTTCACTCAAGTACTTCTTGTACATCACGTGCTTCCCATTTCTCTGCGCATCCCTAGCCTTCTTTAGTGCAGCGTGTTCCACCTGCATTCTCAACTGCTCTGGAACATTGAAGTGATCCATGATCTCCCGGACTATCCTTCGTCGTTTTTCTGTGTCAGCCTTCTGAAACCCCGGCAGATTAATGTTGAGCCTTGCCCTGCCAACAAATCCACACACACACTCCTGAACCTCATGTGTGCTTTAGCTGGTTTAGTTGGAGCCCAGGACTTTAAATCAATCTCGGTAACTTCATATACACCTTTAGGTTGGTGTGTGGGCTTCCTTGGAGCGTTCCTCCGTGTCCTGACAGGAAGGGTAATTGTTGCAGCTCTATCATGTTCAAGACTACTTGATCCCTCACAATCTGCTGAAGACCTAGGGTTGTCCGAATCAGATGAAGATACATGGCCTGAATGAGAGCTGTCGCTGCTACTCGACATCTACAAAGAACACATGCAAAACTCAGGAAAGGAGGATAAGCATAAAACTAACAACTTGGTATCAAGCTTTCTAAACATGCCATGCAATAATTTAGAAAATGTACAGTTAATTTGTTAAGTTTGTGTGACTCGGGTGCCCATGATCTGTAAATAGGCATTAACTTATAGGAACAAATATAGCTTATATGTAGTAAGGAAGGTAGATAATGAACATATATACGCTCTCCATTATTTTATATCCAATTTGGGAACATGCGGAACGAAATTGGAAGAGGGATTGTAAGGAAAGATGGCTCCCCGTGATGGAGAGCAGTAACTAACAGGCTTCTTAATGCAAACCTGGCCGGACCACAGGAGAGGCGAGGGTTACTGCATCGATATGCTCGAGGGTGGCTGGCGAGAAAACGAAGACGGCGAGGCGCGGGCCACCGCGTGTTGGGAACGGCAGTGGAGGTAGGCTTGACGCGGAAGGGCGGGCACACGGCTGGGGTGAGCATGGAGGCACCGGAGAGGGTTCTGCTATGGATCTGGTGGGAGGGGGAGCTGGCGAAGGAGATTGGGTGGACTAGTTAAGTGAAACGCGGGTGGACGGTGGGGGTGTTGTGGAAAAATATCCCCGGTGAAAAGGGTGAAAAATATCCC
Source organism: Triticum urartu (assembly GCF_056163025.1). Taxonomy (NCBI): domain Eukaryota; kingdom Viridiplantae; phylum Streptophyta; class Magnoliopsida; order Poales; family Poaceae; genus Triticum; species Triticum urartu. Next base: position 249,413,727 of record NC_141876.1, on the reverse strand, counting down.
CGGTCGTCGCACACGCGGAAAGGCATGTGCAAACGGTTGCCTCTAAGCGCTCATGTGCACAAACAGAATAATTTCATTTGAAATGAAGATGTGAGTTCATCATTTCGCCTCTAAATTATTCCCATGTAAACCAATCACAATTTTACCACGGGTTTGATGGTCTGGCGCATTTCAGGTCTCGTGTGCTATATCTAAGACATTTTTTGGCATTTACCGTGCATGTTGGCATATAAATCAATTCCTAGCGGGACTGCATTTCCTGTCGAAAGGGATGAGGATTGTCGTTCGGTCTAGGAGCTTCCAACGGTGAAGACCAATGATCTGTGGGGTTTGGCTTCGGGCGAATCAGAACGCACGACTCAGATCACGCGTGCAGCAAGTGGGGACATCGGCCACGGTTTGGTAGGCACACGGCCTTTGTGTGTGAACTGTGTGCTATTTCAAAACAATTTTTTTTTGGGGGGGGAGGGGCTATTTGAAACCATGTACATGTGTTGTCGAAAGGGATGAGGATCACCGTTCGATCAAGGAGAATCCAACGGTGCAGACGTACGATCCGTGGGGTTTGGTTTCTGGCCAATCAGAAAGCACGACTCAGATCGCGTGTGTGGCAGGGGGTGGGGGGTGCATCGGCCACGGTTTAGTGGACACACGGCTTTCGTGAATGAACCGTGTGATCTTTGAAAACATTTACATTACCTAACATCATATTTTTGTTCGAATGAAAACATGAGTTCATCGTTTCGCCTCCAATTTTTGTCCATGGTAAGATATCATGAGTATGGTGGAGAGTGTCATATACTAGCTCCCTCTTTAAACTAATATATAGTATCATAGAGTAGGTATGTACCTTCATAGTGCATATATAGTATCATAGAGTAGTACTAGCTCCCTCTGTAAACTAATATATATATATATATATTTGGATCACTATTCAAATAGGACAACACTATTCTAATCTCGGGATTAGAATAACTATTTGGATCACAGTCAGCCCTATAAGGGCTCGACGGGATTTTCCGAACTTCCGAACCGGGCAGCGACAAACAAAAGAAAAGAAGAAAAAACCCACCCCACCTCCCTCAATCCCGATCCACCACCTCCCCGATCCATATCCCCCACCTACATCCCGCACCTCCTGCCCCAAACCAGCCGATGCCCGCCTCCCGCCCCAGATCGATACCCACCACCCTCCCCAGATCGATTCGCCGCCCGCCCCCCGCCCCAACCGGCGCTGCCGGCCCTGCGCCATCTGCACCCCATCCCAACTGACGCCACCGCCCGCACCCCGCCCCAACTGCCCCGCCGCAATTGGCGCCGCCGCCCCCGCGCTGCCCCAACTGGCGCAGCCGGGACCTAGCAACCCTGCACACCGCCGGTCACCTCCCTCGCAGCCACCTCCCCTCCTCCATAATGGCAGCGCGGCCCCTGCCCTCCTCCCCAATGGCGGCGCGGCCCCGGAACCCGCCCATGCTTTCGCCGGTCTGCCCTGGTTCCCGAGCGCCATCGCCGGTCCCCGGATCGCACGAGCAGCCGCCGCCTCCGATCCCTCCCCCTGAATCCACCATAGTGGTGGACTCTCTCCCCCTGAATCCCCCACACTCCTCGACAAGCTCCCCTGCCTCCCAGTTCCCGCCGATGGAACTCCATGCACCCAGATGCAGTCCGAGAACAACGTCGCTATAGTCCAAATCCATGTGCGGGGAGATGCTACAAGTTCGCCGTCCCTCGATTTGCCGAGAAGCCTCGCCATCGTGCCTTCTTTTCTTTCAATCGCGTAGCTTCAGCATGATATGCTCGACTGATGCATCTCTTTATATTTGTTTCTTTTTTTGCAAACATCTTGCTTTTCGTACCTCGACTTGTTTTAGATCTTTTTTCAATACCGACACAGAGAAGTCTGCACTTTGAACTGACATTCAAAAGTCCAGCTCGACGCCTTGCGGGACACTGCAGAGCTGCCGTGGTGTCGATCGAGGCACTGAAGTCTAGGACTTCTACATGCTGCATGCTCTTTCTTGCTGAGGTTGAGGAGCTGGAGTGGAGTGGTGTCCATGATCGCCACCCTTCTAGAGTTCGGCGCTACTACGGGCTTTCTCTTGCTACTTTTTGTCTTACCGTGAGAGGGAGAACAAATTATTTAATGTACTTGCTACTCTGAAATAATTGGCTCCCGACAGTAGGTTGGTTCTGTTCTAATAATTCAACGGAATTAACAGACTAATGGATGAGAAATTGTGTTTGGCTTTCACTATCACTAGTGCATTCAACTTTCACTGGCGCTGACTTTCTTCCCATGGCCAAACTGAACTTCATCGCGCCGCTGGCTTTTACCTCCAGAACTGAGCCTTTGTTCCTCCATGCTACTGCTGCAACTCTTCCTCCATGCTGTGGTTGGAACAATTCGGGAGCAACAGCGACTGACTGCATTCAGGAACTACGGTTTATAGTTGTGGAGTGTTTCAGAATTTGAGTGATTGATATTCCTTGATGCTGGAGGTCAATGAGCTTTTGTTGTTTTAATGAGAATTTGAGGTGTTGATCTTCTGGTTGTGATAGCAACATGGTTCTCAAGTATTAGTCGGGATTTTACTTGTCATTAGCTTCCCTCTTATAACGTGACACTAAAGACACTTTGTGGTGACAGTATATCAGTATGATATAACTTCCGATAGCCTAGAAGTTGGAGATCTAGTGTTAATTATAGTCTAAGACCAACATTTAATTGGTAGATTCCTCTTTTCTAGTGTCACACCTCATTTCTGCAAGTCATCCGCTGCCCTCTATAATAGTTAATTACTTGTTTGTTCTGCAAGTCTTCTGTCAACAACTGACGCATTTCTTCTTATGTTTCTGCAGTTCTGTTAACTGAACTTCACTTCTTTGAATGATTGAACGACAGCTGACGTTTGGACTATTAGTCTAAATGCTCGTGTGTGAAGTGCCACCGAAGATATATAGCAATCCTATTTTCACATGTTACACAAGTCTGAGAGTGTGGCTTGCACTTTGTCTCCGCGCCACCTTAAGACAAAATGATAAATAAATTCATCCACTCCACATGTGTGTTTTTGCGGATTCAGGGGATTTGCTGTAAATTTCCAATTTTTTATTTTGTGTCAATGAGCTAATTTCTGAGATGCTTAGAGACGATCCATGAAGTTCTGGTACAACTATACACCAGGTTCTAGTACATCTATATGTCAACCGCGCCAAGTTCTATTACGACCATACGCCTACTACCAGGATTGTCTGTGTGACTTGCTGCTGCCGACTACTAGACATGTGTGCTTGTGGACTACTTGTTGGACGTGTGTTCGGTTTTTTCCTTTCAAGTTACATACTCAAGATATTTGCTAGGTTTGGTCGCTGCGTGCTTGTACACCGCATTGATCTATTGAGAAAGAAAACACATAAGAGAGGGATATTGTAGTGGTTAAAAAATAAATTGGAGAGAATAAGAGCAAAAAAGCGTGTGGTGGGAAACACTCACTTCTTTATCACAAAATGGCCCAGCACGGAAATGTTGCGTCTGGAAAACAAAGGCTAGTCATTTTGTAATTAGCATAATTAATGTTTGTACCTATCTAGTATGATGTGTCGTCCTGTTAGTCCCTTTTCTCTTGTTCTGCATTGTTTCTTGAAAGTTCAATAGTATCCGTTCAAATTTAAAAAAATGGTGAAGTTCGATGTCTATGAAAAATTTGGATTTTTCACATTATTAAAAAATAAAAGCAAGAAGTTCAAAAAACTCAATTTTCCTCATTACTAAAGAATAAAACTAAGAAGTTCAAATTAAAATAACAGAGAAGTCTAAAGTTTATAAAAACCTCAGATTCTCGTTCTAAAGAATAACTAATAAGTTATAATTAAAATAAGGGAACAAGAAATTTTTTTAAAAAAGATTTCCCCCTTTTTATTTTTTTTTGGATTTTCCCCGATACTAAAGATTAAACCAAGAAGTTCAATTTTAAAAAATAGAGTAATTCAATGTACATTAAAAACTCAGTTTTTCTCGTTACTGAAGTGTAAACCAAGAATTTCATTTTAAAAACGTGGATAAGTTTGATACTTAATTTAAAACTCGATTTTTTGTTAGTAAAGAATAAAACCAATAAGTTCAATTTAGAATAACAAAGAAGTTTGATGTTTCTAACAAAACTACAATTTTCAGATTTCTAAAAATACATATAAGAAATTCAAATAAAAAAGTTAGAGCGGTTCGATATAGAAGTTCGATGATTATAGAAAGCTCAGATTTGCCTCGTTATCAAAGAATGTAAACAAGAAGTTCAAAAATAAAAAAACAAGAAGTTCAACTTTTAAAAATATAACGCTTTAAAATTTCATAAAAAGGATTAAAAAATCAAACCAGGAAGTCCATATTAAATAGATGGAGAAGTTCGATGATTATAGAAAACTCAGATTTTCCTCATTATTAAAGAATGGAAACAAGAAGTTCAACTTTTAAAAAATATGACGCTTCAAAATTTCATAAAAAAGGATTAAGAAATAAAACCAGGAAGGCCATATTAAAAAGATGGAGAAGTTCGATTATTATAGAAAACTCAGTTTTTCCTCATTATTAAAGAATGGAAACAAGAAGTTCAAAAATAAAATAACAAGAAGATCAAATATTAAAAATAGAGCGCTTCAAAATTCATAAAAAAGATTAATAAAAATCAGATTAAAACTTCATTAAAAAACTCAAATATTTTCACGTAACCGAGAGAGGTTCAAGTTGATAACTGCCGGAAGTTCATGTACTACACGGTGTGCATTTTGTATTAAAAAAGAATAAAAAAGCAAAGACTAAAATTTTTGTTGTTACAAGTTCAAGTACTTCATCGGAGAAAGTTAAAAACAATTATTGTAAGAGAAATTTGTACAAAAGAAATATCATTTGTGTAACACTGACGATGGATGAGAAAATGACAAATGAAAATACGTCACAGAAGATCAACTAAAAATAGCAGGAAGTTCAACTACTACAGTGGATGAATTTTAGATGAAAAACTTTTAAAATCATCGCGAGTATGAAAAAACGATCAACACGGGAAAGTTGCGTGCTTATAGCAGCTTTCCATCGGTATATCACCTCCTCAATTCCGGTGAATGGATGGAGAGCTACGAGTAGTGGATGGAGACCTGCGAGCAAAAAAACCACGTGAAAAACAGAGTGAAGTTCAGGTAGACATGCTAAGAAGTTCAGGTTCTTCACGCGGTGCATTTTCGAAGAATCTATTTCGCGATAGAGGCAGAACGCATGATCCCGCCGTTTTCGAAATTACTTGAAAACGGCTAGGAATCAGTGAAAACCACCAACATGAAAAAGTTTCGCATTTTCCGTAGCTTTTCAGCGGTATATTATTTGCCCCATTCCGATTAAGTTTGTAGAAATTACGGTGAAAATACGTTTTTGCCGTTTTTGAAACTGACTTAAAACCATAAAGAATTGGGAGAAACAATACATCCCAAAAAGTTTCGCATTTGTTCAAGCTTTCCAACGCCATATCATTTGCTGCATTCGGAAGGACGGTTAAAAAATTAGCTCGAAAATACAAACTCGGTAGGACTTGGACCATTTTCTAAATTACTCTTAAACCATTCAAAATTAGAAAAAAAACTTTCAAGATGAAGAAGTAGCGCATTTTCATAAGCTTTCCAATGCCGTATCATATGCCTCCTTTGGATTAACCGTTTAGAAATGACATCGAAAAAACGAACTCAGCTGTTCGGTTTACGAAATTTTACGTTTTTTCAAATTACTCTTTAACCATAGGGAATAAGAGAAAACTTTCAACATGTGGAAGGAGCGGTTTTCCAGCAGCTTTCCAACGCCATATTATATGCCTCATTCCGATAAACGGTTTAGGAATGCGATCGAAAATACGATTCACGTTTTTTGTGCGAAGAAAAAACGGTTTTCAAAACTGCTCTTAAACCGCTTATATTTTGCCAAAAATTTAAGTTGGGTCATGATATTGGGGTCCATAGCTTTCCAACAGTATATCGCAAGCCCCATTTGGGCAATGTTGGCGGAAGTTCAACCTAGTTCACAGGGAAGTTCAACGTACTACTAGCGGGGCAAGTCAGGTTGTGATCAGAATATTATTCTGATCCCGTGATCAGAATAGTGTTTATGTATATATATATATATATATGAGAGCGTTTAGATTACTAAATAGTGACCTAAACGCTCTTATATTAGTTTACGGAGGGGGTATATATCACAGATGATCGTATTTATGGCCATGCATGACACAAAGTAGTATAGCTTTTATTATATATATATATATATGTGTGTGTGTGTGTTACGGTATCTACATATGTTACTGCTTCTTTGCCACATCATCATGTTTTATATTCCCAAGTGCACCATATTCTGGCTATGATACCCCCACTATGGCCACCCTAATAAGGCTGGTCGTAATATGGGAGTATCAAGCAGTACGATGCATGCCAACTAGACTTTTTGGATGATGTGGCACACAGTTAAACCAGAAAGGAGGGAGTATGAGACTAGCCACAATGGAGAGTACAGTAGTAACATACACATATCCCTAGACTATATATGTTACTACCTTCATAGTGGGTAGTAACATAAGTGTAGTGTCATGCAAAGCTTCATTTATTAGGTTATAGACTCATATTGCATTGGGACATGTGATGTTACAATAACTAGCTAAGTTATTGAAACTATCTCTCTCCTCATTAACTTATTGCCACATAAGCAAGTTTGCTGAGTTGGAGTCGATGTTACTACTGAAGTTACTCCCACTATGGCTAGTGATCTGATACTAGCTAGTCGTCTATGATATACTAGCTACCTCACTAAGAGCATGGTTAATAATACAACCAAGGGTCGGCTATAAGAAGTAGCCATGTCATATACAACCAACCTCTTAGCGGGAATGTACAATAATAAGTTTTATATATGTTGAAAGTGCTAGTGATCGACTAGAGGGGGGGTGAATAGGCGATTTTTATGGAAGTCTTCCAAACATGGAAGTTTCGAAGACAAACGATAGAAATAAACCTATTACCATGCAGCGGAAGGTAGACTACACTAAGCTAGCCATAGTCAAGTATTCAATGAAATGAAAGCATTAAGACTAATAGTAGAAAAGCAGTATAGATCAGGATGGAAGATAGTATGAAGCCAATCAGAACAAACAGTCACATAGTGAAGAAAAATAACTAATGCAAACAGGCAATGACTTCACAAGGACCAATCAGCACATAAGAACATGGGAAGGATGGAACCAGTGGCTCGTTGAAGACAATGATTTGTTGGACCAGTTCCAGTTGCTGTGACAACTGTACGTCTGGTTAGGGAGGCTGAAATTCCACTCAGAAGACCGTGTCTTCACCTTATTCCCCTTGAGCTAAGGACACCTAGTCCTTGCCCAATCACTCTCGTAAGTCTTCAAGATAGACTTCCAAACCTTCACAGACTTCATTCACCGGCGATCCACAATGACTCTAGGATGCTCAGAACGCGACGCCTAACCGGCTGGAGGATTCACAGTCCTCAAGTGTAATAAGTCTTCAGATCACACAAATAGGAAGGCTTAAGTGATGCCTAACACTCTTTGGCTCTGGGTGTTTAGGGCTTTGTCCTCGCAAGGAATTCTCTCTCAAAGGCTTCGAGGTGCGTTGCTCTCAAACGACAAAAGCCGTGCACTAACTCTGAGCAGCCAACCGTTTATGGTTGTAGGGGGTGGGCTATTTATAGCCACTAGGCAACCCGACCTGATTTGTCTGAAATGACCCTGGGTCACTAAGGAACTGACACGGGTTCCAACGGTCAGATTTCAAACACACACGGCAACTTTACTTGGGCTACAAGCAAAGCTGACTTATCCTGCTCTGGATAAGATTTGCTCTCATTGTCTTCGCTCGAAGACATAGGATTTTGGTTAAGCATCACTTCAGTCATTCTGACTGGTTCACTTGGACCCCACTTAACAGTACGGTGGTTCCTATGACTCAACAAAGAAGAAAAAGAACGATGAAACAACTAAGTCTTCGCGCTCCATAGTCTTCATGCAATGTCTTCTCTTGTCATAGTCTTCAATGTGAATGTCTTCACATACCACCTTTGACTCCAATGACTTCATACATTTTTAGGGGTCATCTCTGGTAGGAAAACCGAATCAATGAGGGACTTCTACCTGTGTTATCCTGCAATTCTCACAAACACATTAGTCCCTCAACCAGGTTTGTCATCAATACTCCAAAACCAACTAGGGGTGGCACTAGATGCACTTACAATCTCCCCCTTTTTGGTGATTGATGACAAACTGGTTGAAGTTTTCAACGGGGAATAATATATGTGAAATTGTAAAGGATAGGGTATTGTCTTCATAAGTGGCAAAGGCTCCCCCTGAAGATGTGCATATAAGTAATTTGCTCTTGGAATGCAAATGCACATGGCAGGTTGTACTTGTGGAGATCCTCTTCAACTTATGATGAAAATTCATCATGCATGATTTGATGTAACGAAGATAATGACATGCATAATGGAAAATGGACGTCTGCAAAATGACCTAAGTGCGAAAGTTATCACCGCACATGCAGAATTTATCATCGCATCACAGAATAGCAAATAAGTAGCAGACGGCCATAGAGTTTAAGTGCTTACAACTCAAGGAACCAAATGTGTCGGAAAGCAAGAGTTGTAAGCACTTGGCAAAAGTAGCAAAAGGTAAAGCAACCACCCATATGGACCCGCTTGAAGACTATCAACTCATATGCTTCTCCCCCTTTTGTCAGTAAGGACCAAAAAGGTTTGAAGACATAGAGCGCCTACTCGTTCCCATGAGGTGCAGGCGAGGCAGCAGGATCGTCGTTGAGGTCTGGTGGTGCAGAAGAACTTGGTGCAGTGTCGACACGCGCTGAAGTTGGAGGAGGTGAAGTTGCATCATCTTGGTCATCGATGACTCTGGCATTCACTGTCGCAGCTGAGGACGAATAGTCAGAGTCTTCAAGTGAGGGAGTCCGACGCAAGTGAGCATTCCATGGAGGAGTTGAGTCAAACTTGAATCTTTCGGTGAAGCCATCGTCCTGCAGATCAGCTTCAGCACTAAGCAAAGTCAAACTCTTCCACGACCTCCGACCTCCGACAGGTTTCATGAGTGACAAAGGCATTCTTGGTGGCAAGATTGCATATGCGGTTGACATCCACCAAGAGGCTTTGCATCTGACGCTTGAGCCAGTTGTGATGCTTGTCCTGTTTCTGGTGTAGTGCGACGAGAAGCTCTCGGTCATTGATAACACGAGATCGCCTTCGAGGCCTTTGCGCAATGGTGCTATAGTGGCGTCAGTTTGAGCGCGAGGGGCATGTGTGTTGCCAGCCAAGGGATAAACACTTCAATGGGCTTGGTGAAGCTTTGGTGATCAACATTTTGAAACTATATGGGATCCTTAGCAGGCTCTGGGTAAATAGCTTCAACAGACAGATCAACCTCTGGCAAGAAGACAAGATGATTATGCACAGACGGCTGATAGTTGATGGAAGAGTGAAGCTTGATAAGGCGCATTACCCATGGAGCATAGAACTTCAGACCAAAAATATCGGAGCCAGATGCAGCCAACTGCCTAATGAAGAAGTCTTGAGCATTGAAGCTGATGCCATTGAAGATGTAGAAAACCAAAGTATTCATTGCTCCTTCAAGCTTCGCTGCAGATGAATGTCCTTTGATAGGCCATAGAGTTTTTCTGAGGATGTGATAAATGGTGCGAGGCAGATACTCTAGGTCTTCAACAAAGAATTCGGATGGGTAGTCAGCGTCGTGAGGCAAAGGCTTCATCATGCTCAACATTTGGCTCATGTTTGGTTCTGGCTTCTGAAAAATGCTCTCCAAAGCATTCTGGTGTTGTTGACAACCTGGCTCATAGTATTCACCAGGAGTCGGCAGGCCTGTGAGCTCAATGATGTCAAGAGCTTTGGCTTCATGATGGACATTGCCTGTCATCCACTCAAGGACCCAAGTCTTTGGATCCCTGTTGTAGCCTCGAACGTGAATAGTTGCATAGAACTGTAGCAGAAGCTCTTCATTCCAGTGTTCCTTATCGGTGACAAACTGCAGGAGTCCAGCATCTCTGAAGCAATCCAACGCTTCTTCAAGGCAGGGCAGGCCAGCTATGTCGGATTTCAAGTTCCGGCAGACCCTTAAGGTTCGAACTCTGGGGTGCGCACTAAGATCTTTCCCCTACCGACTCACGCTTATATGGCTCGCAAGAAATCTAGGTTGGAAGGAAGAACACTCAAGGGACATGAGGTTTATACTGGTTCGGGCCACCGATGTGGTGTAATACCCTACTCCAGTGTGTGGTGTGGTGGATTGCCTCAGGGGCTGATGATGAACAATACAGGGGGAAGAACGGCCTCGCGAGAGGTGTTCTTGAGCTGATGCGGTGTGTTCTACTCGGTCTGGATCTCTCTCTCTCTTTCCCTTCTCTCTTTTTCTCCTTTCTCCTCTCCTCTTTTCTCTGGTGGTTAGTCCTATTTATAGAGGCCCTGGCCCTCTTCCCAAATAACGAGCGGGAAGGGCGCCAACAATTGCCCACTTTGTAGGGGAACATCTAGTACAAGTTATCCTGACCAAAGGTGGTCTTCGGCTGCCCAAAAGCACTGGTGATGACGCTGTCTTGGGCTCCATGGTGACCTCCATCATGCCGCTCTGTTCGTCTTGGTCTCGTTGCACCGGAATGGTAACCTTTGCCCAATGCCTTGGCCTATGCTTGCTCCCTTTGCACCGAAGGGGAAACAAGGACACTGCGCAGGCCGCCGCCCGCCTAATCTTGATCGTCATGGCTTGCGTCACGGGCTCCTCACGAGGCACCCCTGCCTTGATCTCTCCGCCTCCTCGCGAGCCTGCCTGATGAGGCTGCTCCTGAGGAATCCTCCTGTCGTCCGCCCCGCAAGGCTTGGCCCCTTGCGAGGGTCTTGAGCTTGAGCTGATGAAGCTGGGCCGCATTGGGCCCCCACTCGAGCCACGCCGCAGGCCGCAGGCAGGCAAGTCTGGGGACCCCCATTCCCAGAATGCTGACAGTAGCCCCCGGGCCCAAGGCGTGCCCGGGCTTGGCTTAGGAGAGAAGCGAAGGGGCAAGCACGAAGCGTCGCGGGCCCCAATAGCCTGCGGCCTTGGGCGCCGCGTCGCAATTTATTGGACGTGGGCGTCTGCGCTTCCCCATGACGCCTCGGCAACCGCTCGACTTGACAAGTCCCTGCATGCAGAGAAATGGGTCATGATTACCTGCAATCGTGGTGGCCGGCGGTTGGCCTTCTCCGGCTATAAGTACGGGGCTGCGTGAGCCTCGTTATCTTATCCCTTCCTGCTACTCATTTCCTTCTTCTTCCTCGTCCTAGCTTCTCCTTACGCCAATAGCAGCAATCCACCGTTTTTCTACAGAAGAGAAGGGAAAGGCCCCCCGAGAAGGTCCTGACCCTCTTCCGCCGAAGAAACGGCTAGTCCCCTGCCGCCGAGATGAGGGTGCTTGGCAGGAGGCATCGAGGCCCTGGTACGAGCGGCCGCCGCCTGGGTTTCCACTGCCCTTGTATGCCTGAATCGAGGGACCTGGGGAAGAGGGCGTCGAGCGACACCGACGGTGCCGCGGCCGACGCAGGCGAGTCACGGTGGTGCGCGTCGTTCCTCCTGGAGTCCACGCCGAAGTCTCCTCCTGTGAGCTCGTGCTTCACGCCGGCATGCCCCCATGCTCTTGGATCCTCCTTCCTCCCTCCTTCACCTTCGAGATGCCGCCGAGCGGGTCTCTGGAGCTCTGGCTGCAGCACGCCGACTGCAGCACCCTCGCGACCGGAGCGGAGGTCGCGGTCGTCGCTCCGGGCAAGGTATACATGACCCGGGGCTGGGGTGAGATCGCCTGGGTCTGCCGGACGGAGGGTGCCCTCATAATTCATCTTGAATACGACGGCGCCTCACTGATGTTCTTCAAGGTCTTCGATGTTGAAGGACGCCGGTTGGAGTGCTACCCCAAGGAAAGTGGTAGGGGCATCAGACTGGCGAGGACCTGGCCTGCCCATCGGCCCTCCAGCAGCTCTTCAGGCGGCAGCGGAGGAGCTGGGGAATCCAGCGGCTCCCCCGAGCTTCTCGTGACTTTGGATACGAGCGACGACATCTACGAGCCTTCGAGCTCGCGCCGTGCTCGGAGTATGGCAACTGCATCGGGCGGCCGATCCCACTGATCTGGGTGGGGTTGGCGCCGGCGCCGGGCAGTCCACTGTTGATGATGGCGTCGCTTGCGGAGGAGTGGGCAATTAGCGTTCCTTAGGATTAGCACCTTTTGTTCTCTGCGAGGAATCGAAGCAACACCCCGCGGGGGTATGTAAGGCGCCTGCCATGTCTTTTGCGAACATTATATCCCTAATATGAATCGATGTGAGATGCTTGTCCTGTCCCGGCTCAGATCCCCCTTTCTATCCTCACGAGGACTTAGCGCTCTACGCTGACAGGTCCCAGTCGCCAGGCAGGCTTCAGCCATCGCTGGTATGCCAGGTCGCGATGCCGTGGTCAAGGCCAGGAGGTGAGCGGCCCGAGGTCCGGTAAGAGCTCCCGAGTCACGATGCTCGGGAGGTCCCCTTTAACGCTCGAGCAGCCCTCGCTGGGTGAGAAAGGAAGGCAACGTCGTCGTGATTGAGCTGCACTAGGCGAGGGTTTGGTGCTGCATTGGTCCAGCTCCTGTAAGGGCGTGACTTATCTTTTGAGTTTGGAGTAGTTCTTCAACGGGGCGCCCGGCCCGAGTGGCGGTAGCTGAGGTGCTGCTGGGTTAGGTCCCCATGGGCTTATTCCCACTTCCCCACACTTTCCTTAATGCTCTACATCCTTAGGTTCCGGCCCTCGAGCGAGCTCAGCCGCCGCTGGTAAGACAGGTCGCGATGCCGTGAGTCAAGGCCAGGGGGTGAGGGCTGGAGAGCCAGTAGGAGCCCATGAGTCGCAATGCTCAGGCGCCCCCCTTTTAACGTGCAAGTGGTCCGTGCCGGAGAGAGGGAGAGATAGCCCGCGATGTCCTCAACATTGCTCCTGGAGTGGGTCCTGCATACCAATCATAAGGAGAGACAAGATCTGTCGCTACGGTTACCAGCCAACTATTGGTCGCTCCGAGGGGGTGATTGGGGCACTGAGGGCCTGGTGAGGTGGCGCCTTGCGGGGCTGCCGCGGCCAGACCTTGACCACTCAGATTTATCGGTGTTGTAGGGACGGACCCGTACGCAGGCGTCGTGCCAGGGCGAGCGGCTCCATGGGTAGATGTCAATCGAGCAGGCGATTAGGTCAGGTATGTTACGTACGAAGGAGCAAATCCGTTTCAGGTAGATGCGGGAAAAGTAGACGCCGCTAGGCCAGGCCTGAACAGCTTGGGGATGATGCAGCCCGAGGGGCGCCCCCAGCAAGGTAGGTAAAGAACGTAAGCAAAACGGATACATGCCGTAGGGACGGACCCACGCGACTTGGGAACGACGCGGCCCTGTGGGCTCTCCCAGCTAAAAATGGAACTTGAAAGATGTCACCTGATGCCGTTGAAGATGAAGTGATGCCGAAGAAGTGGGCGACGCGTGGTGAAGACATCGACCCTCACGAGCCCCCAGGCCCAGGAGCCTCGGGAGGCTCCGGGGGAACGGGTAGGTCTTCGAGGGCCATCTCCACCTCCGCTAGGACCGCACAATGCCTGACCTCCTGAGCCTCCAGAATGCTCCTCAGCAGGCACTGATGAGCGGCGGCCGCGTTCGGCAGGCCGAAAGGCATGTGAATGTAGCTGTGAGGTGGACCCTCGCAACGCCCCATACGCGAAGGCCAGAGGCGGTCCTGAGACGCGGCTCGGTTGAGCCCTAGCACGTCGATGCAGACGCGCAGCCCACCATCCTCGCCTGGATGTGGGGCCACGGCGGGCAAGCGGCGGCTACCGCGCATGACTCTCGACTCCTGTAGCTCCTGGGTGTTTCCTGCGATGAACTCTTGAGGGTTTGGTCTTCCTTGCCTCGTACCTTCCTGAGGGAAACGTGCCTGGAAGCACCCCTCGAAGTGGTGCCCGAGTGCCTCCCTCGTGACCTTGGCAAAGTTGGTGGTTCTCCAAGAAAGAGCCCCCGAGCCCAGCCTGAGGAGGGCCCCGGGCGCGCTTTCCTATGCAACAGAGGGTGGCGCTGCCTCAATGGGCGCAAATCCTGACGCAACGCCTCCGGAGGCACCTGCCTCCTTATGGCTTGGGCTAGGCGAAGCCTTCTTCTTCTTAAGGGTCGCCTCAGGAAGTCTTCCGCTCCTGTGATCTGGGTCTTCGATTGCTACGGCTTGGAACGCACGCTCAGGTGAACACACCGCGTCCCTTTCCTCACAGGGTACGGTGATGACTCCACCGCTTCCTGGCATCTTGAGGACATTGTAGCCATGGTGAGTCACTGCCATGAACTTGGCTAGGGCTGGGTACCCGAGGATGGTGTTGTATGGCAAGCGAATGCGGACGATGTCAAAGTCGATGAGCTCGGTGTGGTAGTTGTTGTGCTGCCCGAAGGTGACTAGCAGGCGAACTTGCCCTATCGGAACAGTGGAACCATCAGTGACTCCTGAGAAAGGCTTGGTCGGCTGGAGCTGATCATACGACACTTGGAGATTGTCGAACGTCTCGACGGACAGGACGTTGAGTCCTGCTCCGCCATCAACGAGGGTCCTGGTGACCTACACATTGCTGATGACTGGGGAGCAAAGCATCGGGAGGACTCCGGCCGTCGCCGCGCACTTGAGCTGATCCGCTGAGCTGAACGTGATGGCGCACGCAGACCACCTAAGAGGGCGCGTGGCCTCAAGCTTGGGGAGGACTGCATTCACCTCGTGAGCAAACTGCTTGAAGATGCACTGTGATGCTAGGGCCTGGGCACCACCCAAGATGCAAGCAATTGCGCGCGGCTCCTGGAAGCCCCTAGCCTCCTTGTCTTGATGTTGGTCTTCGTTCCTTCTTGGTGGTGGCGGTAGAGGAGGGAGGCCTGCGTTGCCGTGCGGGCGATCCTCATGAGGCTGATCCCTCCAATCTCACTCGCGAGGCAGGTCCTGCGAGCGATCCTCGCGAGGTCGGTCACGCCACCCTTGGCGAGGGCCACGGTCTTCCCATCATCCTCCACCTCTTCCTCCTCCTCGGCCATAGCCCCTGTCGTTGCGCTCGGGGCGTCGGCCGATACGCCCATCTCGCACGGCCCTGAGCTCTTGGCATTCGTTGGTGTTGCGGGTGTGGAGGTCGTGGTACATGCAGTATCGGCTGCCCTTGGATGACTCAGGCTAATCCCTGCCTCGCTTGGTGTCTGGTTCTGTTGCGAGCACGTCAGCTCCCTTATGCTTCGCGTCCTTGGCCTTGGGCTTTTTCTCTTCTGGGTCGGCAGCCGGGAGCTCGAGGAGGGAGACGCGTCCTTCCTCAGCCCTGGCGCACTTGGTCGCCAAGTTGAATAGCTCCAGGTATGTGCATAGGTCTTCATGGATTGTCAGCTCCTCCTTCATCTTGATGTCACGCACACCATCAGAGAAGGCTGAGATAATGGCTTCCTCAGTCACCCTGGGGATCCTGAGGTGAGCGTTGTTGAAGTGCTGGATGTATTGCTGCAGGGTTTCCCCTGGCTGTTGCTTGATGCGGCGCAGGTCACTTATGGCCGGGGGCCGGTCGCGAGTGCCCTGGAAGTTGGCGATGAAGCGAGTGCGCATCTCGTCCTAGGAGGAGATCATGCTGGGAGCCAGGTACAGGAGCCAGGTGCGGGCGCCGTCCTTGAGCGCCATGGGAAACTAGTTCGACATGACCTTTTCGTCTCTGTTGGTGGCTTCGGTGCCCAGCTCGTAGAGCTGTAGGAATTCCGCGGGGTCCACCGTGCCATCGTAGCGAGGGGGCAGATCAGGCTTGAACTTGCCTGGCCATGTGACGCCGCGTAGCTCGGGGGTGAAGGTGTGGCAGCCTGCTGTGGCCACCGGCGTCCTTTGCTGGTACTGGGCCTACTCCTGGTGATTACCATGCGCCGCTGCTTGGAGCAGCGCGGGGTCCCGGCATGGAGGCGCAGGGACGTGATCTTGGCGCGCCGGTGCTGGGAGCGCGTGAGCACCTTCTTGGGGACGAGGGATGTAACGCCCCGAGACCGATGTGCCAGGTGTCCTCCAGTTATTCGCTGTTGTTGCCTTGTCATTTGCTTGCGTGTTGCATCTTATCATGTCATCATGTGCATTGCATTATCATGTTTTCAAAACTTGCATCCGTCCCGGTCTCCCCATTCCCTTCCGTTGTCCATCCTGAGACCAGACGCACTTGCACGCGCCCGCGGCATGTCCGAAATAGTATTTTATAAGTGGCCGGAAAATGTTTTCGGAATGGGTTGAAAGTTGGCGTGCGGTCTTATTATAGTGTAGGTAGACCGCCTGTCAATATTCGTCGCATTCGGAGTTCGTTTGATAGCCTAACCGTTAAACTATAGCGGCATTATAGCCGGTCTAACGTCAGACGTTTTCGGTCTCCGGAAACAGTCGCCGAGCCTCCCTCTCTTCTCTTATCTCAGCTCGAGACCGTCTACACAACTCACTACCACTCGCCGCCAGGTCCTGCCTAACCTCTCACGTCAGCCCGTGGCCGCCCTCGCGCGCATCAGAAAAGCTGTCCCGGACCCGACCCGGACTATCGCCACCATCGGATCTGGATCATCCCCAAACATCTACAAAACATCTCCTTTTTCCTATTTGGTCTTCCTATCTTTTATTTCTCGACCGTCCGATTAAAATCGGAGGGACCAAATACCCCTAACTAAAATTCTCGTTGCTATATAAATAGATGGAACCCTAGTCCTGTCCCACCGATCCATCTAATCCTTCCGCCGCCGCCACCCATGTTCCTCGGGAGCTTGTCCCGTCACCAACCAAATCCCCCTCAGGATCCATTCCCCACCAACCATCGCTCGCCACCAACTCCTCCTTGCCTCGATCCAGCCCACAAGAGAGGAGCTCCTCCTCTGTTTTCTTCTCGAGGCCGCAGCAACAGCGCAGCTCCCGAGCGCACCTCACCTATCTTCTCCTCGCTGATGGCTCCGCCCGTGCCGGAGCACGCGAACTGCAGCAGCAACCGAGGCCCCTGCTCATGCCTCCTCGTCGTCGTCCAGCAGCAGCAGCGGAGCCGTTGCCAGGCCAGCCCCTCGCGTCCCTCTCCTTCCCTTCGTTCTCCTCCTCCTGTCGTCTCTCGGTCCCTCTCGCTCAATATTGCTCTCTCTCTCTCCCAGGGACGTCCGTGCAGGAACCGCAAGGAGGAAGCCGCCAACGCCAAGTCCCACGCTGCTGCTTCCATCGCCCGGATCAAGACCAGACGGGCCACCGCGCCGGATCCCTGCGCCCTGGACCTCCCCGGCTTCGCAGGGTCCAGCGCCGCCGCCGCTCATCACGCCTCGAGTCCGCCACCGCCGCCCTACTTGCCTCCTCTGCTTCCGGCCATGTCCAGCACCGCGTCGACTCCGGCATCGCCCTGCTGTCGCATCATTAGCCGCCCCTACCGTGGTCTTCCCCTTCGCTAAGTCCCAGCACCCGCGGCCCTCCGCCTCTCCCCTTCCTGGATCTGCTGCGCTGCCGCGTTCCCCGTC
Organism: Triticum urartu; assembly: GCF_056163025.1. Classification (NCBI taxonomy): domain Eukaryota; kingdom Viridiplantae; phylum Streptophyta; class Magnoliopsida; order Poales; family Poaceae; genus Triticum; species Triticum urartu. Next base: position 249,396,125 of record NC_141876.1, on the reverse strand, counting down.
GCCGTCGACCTCCATGCCCCGCCACCAGCCTTTGCGTTTTCTGCATCAAGCAGGAGCTCGAACCACTGCCCTGTTCGCCTCGATTCAACGAGACCGGGCTGGCCTCCTCATGACCGCATGGGTCGTTTCCTGCAGCGAGGCCCAGCGCGCCCTTCTCCTCGCCGTTGTGGGCCGAAGCCCATGGGTGAGGCCACACCCCAGCGTTTCCCTTTTGTTTTTTTTACCTGTTGGGCCGGCCTGCCAGTTTTGGCCCGCGTGTGTTTTTTTTCAGCGTCTGCGAATTTGTTCTTTTATCCAGTTAAACAGAATAGCAGAAAAGTCCCTCTAGATCATGCATATAATAACTCATAAACCGTGCATCGGATTAAAATGATTTATATATGAAACTTGCTTAGAATTTTGTCTAGTTTAATAATTTCCAATTTTCATCCATGTTTAAAATGTTTAAAATGTTGTTTGCATATATTTGCCCCTATGCCATGTAAAATGATTTAATTCATAACTAAATAACCGTAACTCGGATTTTAATAATCTTTATATGTAAATGGGGTAGAAAAATGCCTAGTTTAACATGGTGGCTTTACTTTGCATGTTTAATAACTCTAAAATTGTGTTTAGGGCAGAACAGTACCACACCTAATATATGCATATGGGGACTTACCGGAATTGTTGTTCGTTGCTTCTGGCCTCATTTAAACTTGACTAGATAGGTAGTTTTATTTTGCTTCACCCTCTTGCCATGTTTAACAACATTTAATATTGTTGGGTACATAAACAAGATCGAACTAAATAAGTCATGTGGTGTTTCGTCAATATGCAACGGAGTTGCATATTGTGCTCCACTTAATTTGTAGGGTTGCTTGTGCACTTTGCCATGCCATGCTTCATTAAACTAGACATGCATCATAATTGTTTGTGCATCATGCCATGCTTATGGGGTGGTTGTTTACCATGATTGTTTGCTTCTTTCCGGTGTGGCTTCTTCGGGTTGGTTCCGATAACGTCACGTTTGTGAGGAACCGTTTGACTACGTCAGTTTGTCTTCTTCATGGACTCGTTCTTCTTCCTTGCGGGATCTCAGGCAAGATGACCATACCCTCGAAATCACTTCTATCTTTGCTTGCTAGATGCTCGCTCTTTTGCTATGCCTATGCTGCGATACCTACCCCTTGCTTATCATGCCACCTATATTGTTGAACCAAGCATCTAACCCACCTTGTCCTAGCAAACCATTGTTTGGCTATGTTACCGCTTTGCTCAGCCCCTCTTATAGCGTTGTTAGTTGCAGGTGAAGAATGAAGTTTGCTCCTTGTTGGAACATGGAGATGTTGTTCCTTGTTGGAACATGTTTACTTGTTGGGATATCACAATATATCTTATTTAATTAATGCATCTATATACTTGGTGAAGGGTGGAAGGCTCGGCCTTATGCCTGGTGTTTTGTTCCACTCTTGCCGCCCTAGTTTCCGTCATATCGGTGTTATGTTCCCGGATTTTGCGTTCCTTACGCGGTTGGGTAATAATGGGAACCCCTTGACAGTTCGCCTTGAATAAAACTCCTCCAGCAATGCCCAACCTTGGTTTTACCATTTGCACTAACAACCTACCACCTTCCCTTGGGTTCTGTAGACTCAAGGGTCATCTTTATACTAACCCCCCCGGGCCAGTGCTCCTCTGAGTGTTGGTCCGAACTGAGCTGCCTGCGGGGCCACCTCGGGGAAACTTTAGGGTTGGTTTTACTCGTAGCTAGTCTCATCTGAGTGTGCCTTGAGAAAGAGATATGTGCAGCTCCTATCGGGATTTGTCGGCACATTCGGGCGGTGTTGCTGGATTTGTTTTAACTTGTCGAAGTGTCTTATAGAACCGGGATACCGAGTCTGATCGGAACGTCTCGGGAGGAGGTCTATTCCTTCGTTGACCGTGAGAGCTTGTCATGGGCTAAGTTGGGACTCCCCTGCAGGGATTTGAACTTTCGAAAGCCGTGCCCGTGGTTATGGGCAGATGGGAATTTGTTAATGCCCGGTTGTTGAAAACCTGAAGTTGACCTTAATTAAAATACATCAACCGCGTGTGTAACCGTGATGGTCTCTTTCCAGCGGAGTCCGGGAAGTGAACACGGTGTTGGAGTTATGCTTGACGTAGGTTGTTCTAGGATCACTTCTTGATCATAGTTGTTCGACCGTGCTTTTGCCTTCTCTTCTCGCTCTCATTTGCGTATGTTAGCCACCATATATGCTAGTCGCTTGCTGCAGCTCCACCTCATACCTTTTACCCTACCTATAAGCTTAAATAGTCTTGATCGCGAGGGTGCGAGATTGCTGAGTCCCCGTGACTCACAGATATTTCCAAAACCAGTTTGCAGGTGCCGATGTTACCGAGCAGGTGACGCAACCAAGCTCAAGGAGGAGCTCGATGAAGATCGTGTCCTTTGTGTTGTTTCGTTCTAGTTGATCAATAGTGGAGCCCAGTTGGGGTCGATCGGGGACCTTGTCGCATTTGGGGTTCTTCTTTTATTTTGGTTCCGTAGTCGGACCTTGATTGTATTTGGATGTTGTAATGCTTTATTCATTTATTTGTGTGAAGTGGCGATTGTAAGCCAACTATGTATCTCTTTCCCTTATGTATTACATGGCTTGTGTGAAGATTACCTCACTTGCGACATTGCTTTCAATGCGATTATGCCTCTAAGTCGTGCTTCGACACGTGGGAGATATAGCCGCATCGAGGGCGTTACAAGTTGGTAATCAGAGCCTTCCCCGACCTTAGGAGCCCCCTGCTTGATCATTTTTAGTAGTCGTTGTTGAGTCTAGAAAAAATGTTTTGAGTCATTTAGGAATTATATATCGGAGAGTTTAGGAATTCTTTTACTCCCCAGTCCCTTCATCGCTCTGGTAAGGCATCTGATGTAGATTTTTGACTCTTCTCTTCTCAAATTTCACTAAAAAAATTAGGATCACGCGGGTATCTTGGAATTGTTCCGATGGTTTTGTGACGAGAAAATTGTTCTTGGTGCCTCCTGACATTTAGGGGTTGTGGCAGTGTCCCGGGGAGTTGAGCTCCGAGGTGTTGTCGTCACAATTTTATCGTTGCAGTTCTGGAATACCTGAGTTTAGTTTCGCCGACATCGAAAATCTCTTTTATGCAGTTGTTGGTGAGATAACCTCGACGCCACCCAGTACTGGGGCGGGAGTTCGGGAGTATCGCCATAACTTTTATAACGGATGCTTTTCGAAGGTTGAGGTAGACGATTTCCGAAGGTTTCTTGGTTATGTGTTGAAGGATGGATACAGCTGGATGTAGGATTTGCTAGTTTTGGGTGAGATATTATGCTTCCTCTGTATCCCCAACACCTGATTGCATAACTGGAAAGGTTCGGGAGTTTCATAGGTGGGAATTCAAGTAGCTCTTAGGATATCTTTCCGACAGATGTGTGATATGAAATTGGGGTTCGACGTCTAGTGGTCCTCCTATTCACGGTTGGATTTACAGTGGTCTCGTTGTGTCTTAAAGAGTCCTTGGCTATGCCGACTCGGGGACGCTCCGTATGTCATGTGCACTGCCTTGTACATGATGGTGCTGTACGATCGAGCCTGTGTAGGCCCCACCACGAAAACTTCGGACGAAATCTCTATCATATGTTTGTTCCGGCTTATTCTACAAGCCAATCCTTTGTTTTGTTTTGAGTTGTGGTATTCGAGTTGCTTCGAAGTCAAATGTTGATTCCATACCTTTTCCTAAGCGGTGTTCTCATACCTCGATGTGAACACTAATCCTTCTTGATCATCGAGTCTGTCTTGTCAATCCTTTTCAACCAGCGTGTTTTCTCTTCAAGTGGATACGATCATTTCAACATCCACAAGATCAATTCTAAGTTTCTCAATGGTGTTCGTTTCATCCATTCCAAATTGTCTTTGTTTTCCCGCCCACCCTCCCTTTGTTTTCTTCAAGGACTCAGATTTCTTATCCAAGTATCCTTTTAGTGATGGCAAGCCTCTCCATTCTTTTCCGTCAATGTTCTTATGCGGTGATTTTCATCAAGATTCTAAGGGAGCTTCAAGCTCATCATTCTTCGTTCTTTTCCTTCTATGGTAGATTCAATTCAAGATTTTGGTGTTGATCATATCCTTTCCTCGTTTCAAATACCCTCTCATGCCGGTGCACCTCATTATCATTCCACTTCTCGCTATTTATTATTCCGGAGTGCTGAAGATATCTTGAAGATTCGCGTTTTCCACTCTTAATCCGTTCAAGCTATTTTGAGGATTGTTATCTCATTCTAGCCATTTAATTCAACCGGTGCAATCTCTCTTTTAAATCTTTTCAACGGTGTTCTTTTGAGTGGGCCCTAACCCACAGGTCTTTTCCTAGGATCTTACCTGACTCTTCTTATTTTTCCGGAGCTTCTCAAATTCATTTCAAAGTTTGATGTAAGAATGAGTTATCATCAGTCAAATGTCTTCTCCAAAATCTGTCAAAATCTTTTCATCGTTGGCTCAACCTCTTCGTTTTGATTCTTCCGGAGTGTCTAAATAAGTCATGATGGCATTTCTGGTCATCATTCTTAGTTCGGAAGACCGAAGAAGATTCTTCTTTCAAACTTGCTCCATTCTCTTCAAGATTCGTCATTCGAGATTGTTGCCATCCTCTCATAATTGTTTTCGATTGTTAGAATTCTTTTTCACCCATCCAGAGTAATTCAGGAGTCTTTTCAGTTTGATTCTCCGAAGGCCATCATTTCGGGATTATTCATTCTCAGCTTTCAGCTATCATTCTCCAATTTTATCGGTGCTTCGTTCAAGTGATCTTTAATCGGCTCGTGATCTCTTCATTCTCATGTATCTAAATCCTCTCAAGAATCTTCGTGTATTTGCTAATTCTTCCCGGTGTTTCTTTATATTTACTTCGTTCGTTTTCAATTCTTACGATGGTTTAATCAAGATTCTCTTCCATGGTTATCATATTAATTCTTTCGTTCTTTCAAATCCTACCGGTGGATCATCGAAGACCTCTTCAAGTTGGCGTGATATCTATCTTTATCCTTTCTACGAGAATAAGTAGTATGCCAAATCCGTTGTTTGTCATCAATTTAATTGGTGAAGGATACGCATAACGTAATTCTTGTTCTTCTTCATCCAAGTGATTAATTCCTTATTCCGAAGGTTCATCAAATTCCTGATTTCAATTGTGTCATCTTCTCTTTTTCCTGGAGTTCCAAGCTCTCGCAATTACATCACCATGGAGATTCATTTAAATCATTGCAAGGCTTCAACCTTATTCTTTTCATCCTCCATTTCGATTGATCATTTCTTTTATTACTGGAGTTCTCATGAAGGCTCTACAAGATGGTTCATCAAGGATTTAATTCTTTCTCGAAGTGTTCATCGAGATTCTTTTCAGAGGAGCTCAAGTATTCTTTATCTTGCATTGTAAAGCGCAATTCTTTCAACCATATCATTTCAAGTGGTATTATGTCATTCTTGATAATTTGAGTTCACGTTTCAGGATTCACATGTTGTTAAGATTGAGGTATTTTAAATCCATCAATCTCGTCATTGGAGTTATCTTGTGTCATGTTTCACCTAAAACCTTCCCTAAGGATTGTTGCTATTTATGGTGCTTTTAAATGACCCAAGTTCTTCTTTTATCCTTCTGGTGAACAAGTTTCTCGTCTTCTTGTTCATATCAATCCAATTCTTTTTCCATGAGTGGCAGAATTTCACCTCATAGTTTTGAGTTGTTCTCCATAAGCCCACTACAAGCTTACTCTTTTCGTTGTTGATTTTTTCCAACAACTCCGTTCGACCCTTCTCCTAAGGATGCATTTTCAATCTCTTTTGTGGCAGAAGCTGGCATTTTCTTCTCCATTCCTTTCTTTCAATTATCTATCTTCTATTATTTTGTTCTGGAGGCATTGTGTAGTTACCCTTTTCAGTCATCATCTCGAGTTGTGAAGATCATGATCTTTTCATGCTTATCCTTGTAACTGGAGTGTTGTGCCCTATGCTCAAGTCCTTTTCATCCTATCAAGTTTTTGCCTCCCTTCTCAACTGGAGTGCTACCCGAATCGGTTCTTTCTTATTCCTCTTTCTTAACGGAGTGCTTTCAACTTTGTTCATCTCCCTTGCTTTCTTTCTTTCAATTTGCTCAACCTCGCAAGGTTCCTTGGTTTCACTCATTGGTCAAAGAAGCAACTTAGTTTTACCTCTCCTCTTCCTCTTCCGTTTTCCCTCCGGTGCCATTCTAGATCTCGGGACGAGATCCTCTCGTAGTGGTGGAGTGTTGTAACGCCCCGAGACCGATGTGCCAGGTGTCCTCCAGTTATTCGCTGTTGTTGCCTTGTCATTTGCTTGCGTGTTGCATCTTATCATGTCATCATGTGCATTGCATTATCATGTTTTTAAAACGTGCATCCGTCCCGGTCTCCTCATTCCTTCTATTGTCCGTCCTGAGCCCAGACACACTTGCACGCGCCCGCGGCATGTCCGGAATAGTATTTTATAAGTGGCTGGAAAATGTTTTCGGAATGGGTTGAAAGTTGGCGTGCGGTCTTATTATAGTGTAGGTAGACCACCTGTCAATTTTCGTCGCATTCGGAGTTCGTTTGATAGCCTAACCGTTAAACTATAACGGCATTATAGCCGGTCTAACGTCAGACGTTTTCGGTCTCCGGAAACAGTCGTCGGGCCTCCCTCTCTTCTCTTATCTCAGCTCAAGACCGTCTACACAACTCACTACCACTCGCCGCCAGGTCCTGCCTAACCTCTCTCATCAGCCCGCGGCCCCCCTCGCGCGCGCGTCAGAAAAGCTGTCCCGGACCCGACCCGGACTATCGCCACCGTCGGATCCGGATCATCCCCAAACATCTACAAAACATCTCCTTTTTCCTATTTGGTCTTCCTATCTTTTAATTCTCGACCGTCCGATTAAAATCGGAGGGACCAAATACCCCTAACCAAAATTCTTGTTGCTATATAAATAGATGGAACCCTAGTCCTGTCCCATCGATCCATCTAATCCTTCCGCCGCCGCCACCCATGTTCCTCGGGAGCTTGTCCCGTAGCCAACCAAATCCCCCTCGGGATCCATTCCCCACCAACCATCGCTCGCCACCAACTCCTCCTTGCCTCGATCCAGCCCACAAGAGAGGAGCTCCTCCTCTGTTGTCTTCTCGAGGCCGCAGCAACAGCGCAGCTCCCGAGCGCACCTCACCTCTCTTCTCCTCGCTGATGGCTCCGCCCGTGCCGGAGCACGCGAACTGCAGCAGCAACCGAGGCCCCCTGCTCCTGCCTCCTCGTCGTCGTCCAGCAGCAGCAGCAGAGCCGTTGCCAGGCCAGCCCCTTGCGTCCCTCTCCTTCCCTTCGTTCTCCTCCTCCTGTCGTCTCTCGGTCCCTCTCGCTCAATATTGCTCTTTCTCTCCCAGAGACGTCCGTGCAGGAACCGCAAGGAGGAAGCCGCCATCGCCAAGTCCCACGCCGCTGCTTCCATCGCCCGGATCGAGACCAGACGGGCCACTGCGCCGGATCCCTGCGCCCTGGACCTTCCCGGCTTCGCAGGGTCTAGCGCCGCCGCCGCTCATCACGCCTCGAGTCCACCACCGCCGCCCTGCTTGCCTCCTCTGCTTCCGGCCATGTCCAGCACCGCGTCGACTTCGGCATCGCCCTGCTGTCGCGTCGTTAGCCACCGCTGCCGTGGTCTTCCCCTTCGCCAAGTCCCAGCACCCGCGGCCATCCGCCTCTCGCCTTCCTGGATCTGCTGCACCGCCACGTTCCCCGTCGCCGTCGACCTCCATGCCCCGCCACCGGCCTTTGCATTTTCTGCATCAAGCAGGAGCTCGAACCGCTGCCCTGTTCGTCTCGATTCAACGAGACCGGGCTGGCCTCCTCGTGATCGCGTGGGTCGTTTCCTGCAGCGAGGCCCAGCGCGCCCTTCTCCTCGCCGTTGTGGGCCGAAGCCCATGGGTGAGGCCACACCCCAGCGTTTCCCTTTTGTTTTTTTTACCTGTTGGGCCGGCCTGCCAGTTTTGGCCCGCGTGTGTTTTTTTTCAGCGTCTGCGAATTTGTTCTTTTATCCAGTTAAACAGAATAGCAGAAAAGTCCCTCTAGATCATGCATATAATAACTCATAAACCGTGCATCGGATTAAAATGATTTATATATGAAACTTGCTTAGAATTTTGTCTAGTTTAATAATTTCCAATTTTCATCCATGTTTAAAATGTTTAAAATGTTGTTTGCATATATTTGCCCCTATGCCATGTAAAATGATTTAATTCATAACTAAATAACCGTAACTCGGATTTTAATAATCTTTATATGTAAATGGGGTAGAAAAATGCCTAGTTTAACATGGTGGCTTTACTTTGCATGTTTAATAACTCTAAAATTGTGTTTAGGGCAGAACAGTACCACACCTAATATATGCATATGGGGACTTACCGGAATTGTTGTTCGTTGCTTCTGGCCTCATTTAAACTTGACTAGATAGGTAGTTTTATTTTGCTTCACCCTCTTGCCATGTTTAACAACATTTAATATTGTTGGGTACATAAACAAGATCGAACTAAATAAGTCACGTGGTGTTTCGTCAATATGCAACGGAGTTGCATATTGTGCTCCACTTAATTTGTAGGGTTGCTTGTGCACTTTGCCATGCCATGCTTCATTAAACCGGACATGCATCATAATTGTTTGTGCATCATGCCATGCTTATGGGGTGGTTGTTTACCATGATTGTTTGCTTCTTTCCGGTGTGGCTTCTTCGGGTTCGTTCCAATAACGTCGCGTTTGTGAGGAACCGTTTGACTACGTCAGTTTGTCTTCTTCATGGACTCGTTCTTCTTCCTTGCGGGATCTCAGGCAAGATGACCATACCCTCGAAATCACTTCTATCTTTGCTTGCTAGATGCTCGCTCTTTTGCTATGCCTATGCTGCGATACCTACGACTTGCTTATCATGCCTCCTATATTGTTGAACCAAGCCTCTAACCCACCTTATCCTAGCAACCCGTTGTTTGGCTATGTTACCGCTTTGCTCGGCCCCTCTTATAGCATTGTTAGTTGTAGGTGAGGATTGAAGTTTGTTCCTTGTTGGAACATGGAGATGTTGTTCCTTGTTGGAACATGTTTACTTGTTGGGATATCACAATATATCTTATTTAATTAATGCATCTATATACTTGGTGAAGGGTGGAAGGCTCGGCCTTATGCCTGGTGTTTTGTTCCACTCTTGCCGCCCTAGTTTCCATCATATCGGTGTTATGTTCCTGGATTTTGCGTTCCTTACGCGATTGGGTAATAATGGGAACCCCTTGATAGTTCGCCTTGAATAAAACTCCTCCAGCAATGCCCAACCTTGGTTTTACCATTTGCACTAACAACCTACCACCTTCCCTTGGGTTCTGCAGACTCAAGGGTCATCTTTATTCTAACCCCCCCGGGCCAGTGCTCCTCTGAGTGTTGGTCCGAACTGAGCTGCCTCCGGGGCCACCTCGGGGAAACTTGAGGGTTGGTTTTACTCGTAGCTAGTCTCATCTGAGTGTGCCCTGAGAAAGAGATATGTGCAGCTCCTATCGGGATTTGTCGCCACATTTGGGCGGTGTTGCTGGATTTGTTTTAACTTGTCGAAGTGTCTTGTAGAACCGGGATACCGAGTCTGATCGGAACGTCTCGGGAGGAGGTCTATTCCTTCGTTGACCGTGAGAGCTTGTCATGGGCTAAGTTGGGACTCCCCTGCATGGATTTGAACTTTCGAAAGCCGTGCCCGCGGTTATGGGCAGATGGGAATTTGTTAACGTCCGGTTGTAGAAAACCTAAAGTTGACCTTAATTAAAATACATCAACCGCGTGTGTAACCGTGATGGCCTGTTTCCCGCGGAGTCCGGGAAGTGAACACGGTGTTGGAGTTATGCTTGACGTAGGTTGTTCTAGGATCACTTCTTGATCATAGTTGTTCGACCGTGCTTTTGCCTTCTCTTCTCGCTCTCATTTACGTATGTTAGCCACCATATATGCTAGTCGCTTGCTGCAACTCCACCTCATACCTTTTACCCTACCTATAAGCTTAAATAGTCTTGATCGCGAGGGTGCGAGATTGCTGAGTCCCCGTGACTCACAGATATTTCCAAAACCAGTTTGCTGGTGCCGATGTTACCGAGAAGGTGACGCAACCAAGCTCAAGGAGGAGCTCGATGAAGATCTTGTCCTTTGTGTTGTTTCGTTCTAGTTGATCAGTAGTGGAGCCCAGTTGGGGTCGATCGGGGACCTTGTCGCATTTGGGGTTCTTCTTTTATTTTGGTTCCGTAGTCAGACCTTGATTGTATTTGGATGTTGTAATGCTTTATTCATGTATTTGTGTGAAGTGGCGATTGTAAGCCAACTATGTATCTCTTTCCCTTATGTATTACATGGGTTGTGTGAAGATTACCTCACTTGCGACATTGCTTTCAATGTGGTTATGCCTCTAAGTCGTGCTTCAACACATGGGAGATATAGCCACATCGAGGGCGTTACAAGGGATCTCTTGGCAGCTCCCTTCTTGCCACGCAGGTGCCGGACGTGGAGGGTCTCGCCCTAGGGCTGGGCGCCTTCTTGGGGAGGAGGTGGCGGAGGCGCCTCCTGATCCTCGCCCCCTGTGCGGAATGGAGGGCGAGGCAGCAAGAAGGACGGCAAATGAGAGCCCCCTGCAGCGCTGACGAGCTTTGTGATGCAGGCGAGCCAGTCCTCGTAGAGGTCGTCGACGGGGCGGTAGTGCAGGAGCTCTCTTGCCAGGAGCAGCGCGGCGTGCGCGTCCGTGGGGGCGCGACGGGCGTGGGACGACGAACCGGCTGGAGTCAGTGACGGGGTTGCGGTGCGGCCCTCCCGCTGCACCGAAGGATGCTGGGACGAGGCCTGCTGCTCATTCCCCATTGGGCCAGTGGCGGCATTGGCGGCAGGCGACGGGGAATGATGAGGGTGTCCGCCGACGGGCGCCGTTTGGGCAACGCGGGTGGCGAGAGCAGCCCGGTGCTCGGCGCGAGCCCGACGAGCGTCAGCCATGGACATGACAGAAGATCACACGCGAACAGCGGAAAAAAGATTTCGGCACACCCCTACCTGCGCGCCAAATGTCAGATTTTGGGTTCCGGCAGACCCTTAAGGTTCGAACTCTGGGGTGCGCACGGAGATCTTTCCCCTACCGACTCGCGCTTCTATGGCTCACAAGAAATCTAGGCTGGAAGGAAGAACACTCAAGGGACACGAGGTTTATACTGGTTCAGGCCACCTATGTGGTGTAATACCCTACTCCAGTGTGTGGTGTGGTGGATTGCCTCAGGGGCTGATGATGAACAATACAGGGGGAAGAACAGCCTCGCGAGAGGTATTCTTGAGCTGGTGCGGTGTGTTCTACTCGGTCCGGATCTCTCTCTCTCTCTTTCCCTTCTCTCTTTTTCTCCTTTCTCCTCTCCTCTTTTCTCTGGTGGTTAGTCCTATTTATAGATGCCCTGGCCCTCTTCCCAAATAATGAGCAGGAAGGGCGCCAACAATTGGCCACTTTGCAGGGGAACATTTAGTACAATTTATCCTGATCAAAAGTGGTCTTCCGCTGCCAAAAGCACTGGTGATGACGCCGTCTTGGGCTCCATGGTGACCTCCATCCTGCCACTCTACTGGTCTTGGTGTTGCTGCACCGGAATGGTAACCTTTGCCCGATGCCTTGGCCTGCGCTTGCTCCCTTTGCACCGAAGGGGAAACAAGGACACTGCGCAGGCCAGCACCCGCCTAATCTCGATCGTCATGGCTTGTGTCACGGGCTCCTCGCGAGGCACCCCTGCCTTGATCTCTCCGCCTCCTCGCGAGCCTGCCTGATGAGGCTGCTCCTGAGGAAGCCTCATGTCGTCCGCCGCGCAAGGCTTGGCCCCTTGCGAGGGTCTTGAGCTTGATCTGATGAAGCTGGGCCGCACTGGCCCCCACTCGAGCCATGCCGCAGGCCGCAGGTAGGCAAGTCTGGGGACCCCCGTTCCCAGAACGCCGTCAAGCTATAGCTTCAGTGTCGAGACGCATATGTGGAAATATGCGCCCTTGATTGTATAATATGCAGGAATAGTAGCTGCGCTGCTGATAGCTCCAGAACCGATCTGATGAAATGCGAGGTTTGGTGTAAGGGTTCTTGGCGCTGTTGAAGAACGTGTTGTGTGCCACGAAGCCATTCACATTGAAGACCCCAGGTGAAGTTGCACTGCCCGGGAATCGTGGAAGTCTTGGCTTGGGCTTCTGGACGGGAGATTTGTGCTCGACATGATAGTCAAATTGTGGACCCGCAGCAGGTGGAGGAACCAAAATGGGCCATCGGACCATAACAGGCTGACCATGATCAAATGCCAGCTCAATTGTATGACGTCTTGGAGGGGGTACAGGAGCATTGACATTGTCATTGATCTGGGCTTCAGGGGCCACATTGGCTTCATGTGCTTCAGTATTGGCTTCGGGCACTGCAGTGGCTTCAGGTGCTTGCACTTCTGGCACCGTAGTAGCTTCAGGCGCCACGTTAGCTTCAGCCATGACAACGTCATTGGCTTCAGTGTTGATGTTGGTGGCCGCCTCAGGATTGTTAACCTCCACTTCAGAAGTTGGAGGGCCGGACACGTTCTCCTCGAGAACAACATCTTGGTGGGACGGGGGTGTAGCAACTCTTTCTACTTCAACTCTTGGTTCTTCTCTTTCATCGGCTGATGCAGCCGCAATATCTTCAGCGGTTTTGGCTTCAGACTCTGATACGTGCACAGTGGGAGTGACTTGGAGCCTTGGTCCTTTGCGAAGCCTGAGTAATGCTGGCAACACTTGCGGAGATGGAGTGTGTTGGGCCTCAAAGTCATCGTCATCTTGCACTGGTGAGGTGACTTGTGGTTGGGGAGAACTTGGGGTGTCTTGTCGTTGTGGGTGATCAGCCCATGATGCATTCTGAGCAGTTGGCGTCAAGGGACGACCAATGCTGATGAGTTCGTTGTGCGTGAGCACTGGCGATGATACCAACTGGTGCTCAATTTGAGGAAGGATTTCATCATCTTCAACATTGTCGTGAGGACCAATGTCTTCAGCTGCGGTAGGGTCAACAGCTGGATTGTCTTCAGCTTCAGGAGCCTCTGTGAAAGCAGGCTCATGAACTATCATTTGGTGTTCTTGATGTTCAGACGCAGGACGAGCCACTGAGATTGGCTCGACCTCAAGGGGCTCTATGGGAGCAGCCTGGTCTCTCTTCTTGGTTTTTCATTTCTTGGTTGGAGGTGCATCATCAGTGGTGGCCTTGGTTTTGTGTTTCCTAGATTCGGCTTCAGCTGCCCTTGTTTTCTTCAATTCTGAAGCCACTATGGGGACCTTAGGCTTCGAGCCTGTCATACTGGCTAGGAAGACAATTGGATGTACTTCCTGCCTTGGTGCTTCGGGTTCTGCCATAGCTGGCTTCTTCTTCTTCTTCTTGGCCGCCATTCTGGGGTCGATGCCTGGTCGCCCCAAAGCCTTGCGCTTTTCAACTTCATTGTATCCCTGAACACATTTAGCAGCAAGATCCTTCATGTGCTCACGAGAACCTTTGGCTTCTTCGCGTTTGGTTCAGAATGCTTCTTTGAGCTCATGCATCATGACCTAGAAGTTCTGAATGTCTTCAACATTTAGCTTGACCATATGCTTCTTGAATTGAGCCTTTTCATAATCTATCTTATGCTTTAGCTCAACAATTTTCTGAGCTAGAGCCAGCTCAGCAGCAATGGCTCCGTGGAAGGCGACGCTGAGGCCATTGGGAAGCTGAAGATCATCAAAGCTGACCTTTGGGCTGTCAAACCACTCATCAATGAACTTGTTTAAGATTTCCACATCAAAGAGAGGAAGGTCATTGAAGATTTCTGCCTCTTGTTTGCTCTTGATCAGCTGCTCAAGAGCGTCATCGCCAAGATCATCGTCGTTGGCTAGATCAATGGCGTCATTCTCGTTGCACAGAGCAGCAGTAGGGGTCAGTGCTTGGCTGGTGGGTTGCATGGGCATCTTCACTTTGGAGGGCTTGGAGATGCGTGACAGATCTTCAGACTGCACACTGTGTTCAGGAGGTGCAGTGGCCAGAGGCTTTGGCCGTGAAACCTTTGGTGCAGGGGCAGGCTTCGAAGCTTTAAGTTTCTTTAGCTTCTTTGGCTTCGGTGGTGTAGGCGCTTCGTCAGAATCAGCGACGTCTGCAGGTTGATCCACGATTGCCCATTGAACCTTTATGTGAGTAATGAGACCTTCTAAGTTATAGAAGAGCCCAACCAGATTGGGTTCAGCTTCATGTGCGCCATCAGCACGAGGAGCAGAGGGGCCTGGATTGAAGTCTAATCCCCATGACTTCTTGTTTTCTTTGGTCGAGTTCTTGGCAAGCTGGAAGTTGCGCTTGAACAGATTGTCGTCACGACACCATAGCAATGAAGATGGGTCTGCATCGGCAGGCTGTGGTCCACGGACCATGCAAGGATAGAAGCCTTGTTCAATGGCTTCAGCTCTGGATCTGGGTTGAAGATTTCTGTACAAGATGTCTCCCCATGGTCGCCTGATGGCATTTTTCTCAGCATATTCCTGGGTCACAAACCTGTACTTGAACCATTGTTCTGCCCAATATCTTCGAATCCATTGGATTCGGGTTTTCCGCTTATTGTAGTCCTCCTCTGGATCTGTCTTGTACAGCTCATAGAGGTCAGGAGGCAAATCTCTTGAGGTGTTCCCACGATGTTGTCCGCCACCCTTTCTTGCAGATTTCTCTGTTGCCATGAAGTTTAGACTGAAAGGCTTCAAAGCTGTCAAAGTCTTCCGTCTACTGGTCAGACAAGAACTGGCTTCAGGAGAGTTTATATGATGCTGTAAGAACTCTGCAAATGAATGCAGACTATGAGAACCAAGGGATTCTCCCATGGACATGTACCTGTGATAGCATTAAGGTGTGAGGGAAGGGGAAGAGGTCATATGCATTCTCAGAAGATTTTGAAGATAAATCAGTTTAGAAGACATTGACCTCATAGTGCGAAGACATTCACTCAAAGGTAGAGAGTTGGTTCCAGATTTGTACGAATCCACGAATAAGTACAAGTGGGGAATCTAACTACTTTGTGAAGCATAAGTGAATATACTAGGCATGTTATGAGATGCAGTATGAGATAGATCCAACTTGTGTGAACAGAAACTACTTGTGGTAGAAAAGGATGAATCTATCGGATCAAAAACACTGTAAAAAGGAGGTTTTATTTACCACATGAGGAACTGCTAGACGGAGTGGGAGAGGAGGCCGAGCAGTTCGATCTTCCGTGCCCTAACTTGGCGACGGCGGAGAAGACGATGTCCGCGGCCGGCGTGAGGACGGCGCCGGTGAGGTCGCGGCAGCTAAGCGCTTCGTCGCCGGCGTCGTTGGGGGCTAGCGGTGGCGCTAGGGTTTGTGCGAGAGTGAAAGAAGAAATAATGACTGGGGTGAGGCGTGTATTTATAGGGACAGGGATGACACGGTGTTATTACACAGGTGCCCCTGGCGGTTCACATCTGAAGGACACGTGGCGATCATGCAACACATTGGAGGTTGTTCCATGTTCCCACGCATGCCTGGATTGTCGGGTGGTCGTTCCCACTACTCCGGGTTTCAGGTTGAAGTATTTAGCATTGAAAACAGATTAATGTTTGTCTCTGTGTCTTCTGCTGACAAGGACGCGGAGAAGACATTTTGACAGTGTCAATAGAATGCATATGATTTGGATATATAGACTTAAGATAGAAGCATAGAGGGGTTAGGGTCCGATCACATTCACTTAGTTCAAAAGATTCAACGTGAAGACATAGCTATAAGTGAATGCTGTAGAGGACAGAAACCAAATTGAAGATAAACATGAGGCTATGTTAACATTGAAGGCAAACAAAAAGTGAAGACTTTGCAAATGTAACGCCATGTGAAAAATACTTCTAAGGGAAGAATTTGGTGGTGGCGTTACCCACCGTATAGGAAGTATTAGACCCAGACACGGCGCACAATTATCGTGGCGCTCCGAAGTCAAATTCCACGTTAATGTATTCACACACAGAATGCAAGTCTTCATTGATTGAAGACATACGTTACTTCGTGTGTTGCACATCTGAGTCATCAACATGCATAAGTGTTAGGATGTGTGCCTGATCACAGGACATTTCAGGATTCCAAGATATTTAGCTCACACCGTAACTTGCAAAATCTCTTCTCATCCAAGGGCTTGTGAAGATATCTGCCAGTTGCTCTTCAGTGTTGACGTGTATGATATCAATATCTTCCTTCATGACATGATCTCTGAGAAAATGATGACAAATTTAAATGTGCTTTGTCTTCGAGTGCTGAACTGGTTTGTTAGCAATCTTGATGGCGCTCTCGTTGTCGCAGTAGAGCGGCACTTGCTTTAGATGAATGCCATAGTCCTTGAGTGTTTGCTTCATCCATAGAAGCTGAGGGCAGCAAGATCCAGCAGCAATGTATTCAGATTCAGCAGTGGAGAGAGATACAAAGTTCTGCTTCTTTGAAGACCAACATACAAGTGATCGTCCCAGAAAGTGACATGTGCCTGATGTAGACTTGCGATCCACCTTGTCACCAGCATAATCAGCATCCGAGAATCCAACTAGATCAAACTCTGAGCTCTTTGGATACCATAATCCTAGTGTTGGGGTGTGAGCCAAATATCGAAGAATTTGCTTCACAGCTAAGTGATACGACTCCTTTGGTGCCGCTTGGAATCGGGCACACATGCAAACACTAAGCATGATATCTAGCCTAGATGCACATAAATAAAGCAAAGAGCCAATCATGGAGCGGTATACCTTTTGATCGAACTCTTTACCATTGTCGTCGGGACCCAGATGGTGTTTAGCTAGCATTGGTGTCGTGTAACCTTTGCAGTCTTGCATTCCAAACTTCTTCAGGCAATCTTTGAGGTATTTCTCTTGAGATATGAAGATCCTATTGCATTGCTGTCGTACTTGAAGACCAAGGAAAAATTTCAACTCTCCCATCATGGACATCTGATATTGTTCTTGCATCATGTATCCAAACTCATCACTGTATTTCTGATTAGTGCAGCCGAAGATAATGTCATCCACATATATTTGGCACATAAACAGTTCACCATCACATGTCTTCGTGAAAAGAGTGGGATCCAGGGAACCAGGTTTGAAGCCTTTGCTCTTCAGGAAGTCTTTGAGTGTGTCATACCAAGCTTGAGGGGCTTGTTTAAGGCCATACAGTGCCTTGTTGAGCTTGTAAACCATGTCAGGATGTTTTGGATCTTCAAAGCCAGGCGGTTGTGCAACATACACTTGTTCTTCAATCTTGCCATTGAGAAAAGCGCTCTTCACATCCATTTGATACAAAAGAATGTTATGATGATTTGCATAGGCCAGAATTATGCGTATAGCTTCAAGCCTAGCCACAGGAGCAAATGTTTCATCGAAGTCAATTCCTTCAACTTGAGTGTATCCTTG
Organism: Triticum urartu; assembly: GCF_056163025.1. Lineage (NCBI taxonomy): Eukaryota > Viridiplantae > Streptophyta > Magnoliopsida > Poales > Poaceae > Triticum > Triticum urartu. The sequence continues at coordinate 249,378,645 of NC_141876.1, read as the reverse complement.
AGCAACGAGACGAGCTTTGTTTCTAACAACTTGACCATGCTCATCTTGCTTGTTGCGATATATCCATTTAGTGCCTATGATATTGTGCTTACGAGGATCAGGACGCTTGACCAGCTCCCATACATTATTCAACTCAAATTGTTGAAGCTCTTCTTGCATAGCTTGAATCCATTCAGGTTCCATAAAGGCTTCATCAACTTTCTTGGGTTCAGATATTGAGAGAATGCGAAGTGTCCACAAAAATTTGCTAGTTGTGTTTCCCTTTAACGAGTGAGTGGACCAGGTGCATTTATGTTGTCAATTATTCTCTCAATCTGTACTTCATTTGCAACACGAGGATGAACAGGACGAAGATTTTGCTCTTGCTGATCATTGTCATCGTTAGAAGGATTGTCTTCAGGCTGAACATTGTCTTCAGGCTGAACATTGTCTTCAGGTTGATCAGGTGCAGAGATGATGATTTCCTCTTCAGGCTGAGCTTCAGATGATATGATTTCTCCAGTTCCCATAAGCTTGATGGTTTCACTGGATGGAGCTTCATCTAGCACATTTGGCAGGTGCTCTCTTTGTGAGCCGTTAGTCTCATTGAACCGCACATCCACAGTTTCAACTACTTTATAGTGAAAGAGGTTGAAGACTCTGTAGGAGTGCGAATCCTTTCCGTATCCAAGCATAAAACCTTCATGTGCTTTTGGTGCAAATTTTGAAGTGTGATGTGGATCCTTTATCCAGCACCTAGTACCGAATACTCCGAAGTAACTGATATTTGGCTTCTTACCAGTGAGGAGCTCATAGGATGTTTTGCTTAGAAGCTTGTGAAGATAAACGCGATTGATGATATAGCATGCAGTATCAATGGCTTCAGGCCAGAACTTTCTTGGAGTCTTGTATTCGTCGAGCATCGTCCGGGCCATCTCAATAAGTGTTCTGTTCTTGCGTTCCACGACGCCATTCTGCTGTGGCGTGTACAGAGCTGAGAATTCATGAGTGATGCCCAAGGTATCAAGATAAGTGTCGAGGCCGGTGTTCTTGAATTCAGTGCCATTGTCACTTCTGATGTGTTTGATCTTGACGCCATAGTTGTTCATGGCTCGATTGGCAAAGTGTCTGAAGACATCCTGCACTTCAATCTTGTAGAGGATTATATGCGCCCATGTATATCTTGAATAATCATCAACAATGACGAAGCCATAGAGACAAGCAGTAGTAGTAAGAGTTGAGTAGTGAGTGCGACCGAAGAGATCCATGTGTAGTAGTTCGAAGGGTTGAGTCGTTGTCATGATTGTCTTCGAGGGATGCTTGGCCCTCGTTATCTTTCCAGCTTCACAGGCACCGCATAGGTGATCCTTCTTGAACTTGACGCCCTCGATGCCTATGAAATGCTTCTTCTTTGCAAGAGTGTGCAAGTTCCTCATGCCAGCATGCCCTAGCCTCCGATGCCAGAGCCAGCATTCTGAAGCTTTTGCAAGAAGACATACAGCAAGTTGTGGTCCTGCTGAGAAATCTACCACGTACAAATCATCTTTCCGATACCCTTCAAAGACTAGAGACTTGTCAGATTCCATTAGAACAAGGCAACGATATTTTCTAAATATCACAATCATGTTTAAATCGCAAAGCATTGAGACAGTCATTAAGTTGAAACCAAGGGATTCAACAAGCATCACTTTATCCATGTGTTGATCCCTTGAGAATGCAACTCTACCTAGACCCAATACCTTGCTTTTACCAGTATCAGCAAATGTGATGTGACTTTTGTCAGATGGACGTAAGGTTGAGTCCATGAGAAGACTTCGCTTGCCAGTCATGTGATTAGTACACCCACTATCAATAATCCATTCCGAAGCAGCTGGTGTCATACCCTACAGTGCAGTTAGGGGGATAAGCTTCACGAAGAGAATTGTGAAGCATAAGCATTTGACGAGCAAGTGGATTATGAAAGCTTATATCGAGGTTAGGACTGATAGAGCAAGTAGCAAGCGATTCAGGAACAAAATACATAATAAGACCATTTGGGTATTTGATCTTGTGCCCTACAAGTTGTTTAAGGTCCCCAACAATAGCTTCAGACGCATTTGATTTTTGGCTGGAGACCTTTCCCTGCAAAAGAGAGTTAAGCTTTATTAGCCACCCACATCTTCAAGGGTGGCTTCGAAGCAATGAGTCTAAGTGCAGCATCTGAGAACTTTGGCTTTGGATCCCTAGAAAATAGTCTTGTAGGTGGACAATAGTATTCATAAGAATAAGCAGAGTAGTTCTTGGTCTTATGAACATGGCGGTTTGATGAAACACGCTCATATTCATAGGCCTGAGTATGGTTTCCCTGCAAAACATTTGCGTTAGTGCGACTCAGGTGAGTCCTTTGTCTGTATGAAGCCTTTGGACCATATGAAGCCTGTGGTCTGGGGTTTGTCTTCTTCACTTGTGGTGTCATGACGACATTCATAGGAAGATTCTCCAAACACTTTTTCGGCACCCAGACTTTCTTCATAGGTGGCCCATTCCTGCAGTTAGTACCAATATACCTGGCAAACACTTCACCATTCTGATTCTTAAACAGTTTATAGTTTGCATCAAAGGATTCATCAATAACAATGGGATTAGCACAAGTGAAGCCAAATAGGGTGGATGGATCCACTGAAGATTCCTTTGCATCAACCCATGTGGTGTTGGGGTACTGCTCAGGTTTCCAGTAAGAGCGATTAACATTCATTTTCCTTTCGAACCCAACACCCTCTTTCCTAGGGTTTTGGTTCAGGATATGCCTTTTGAGGACATCACATAGTGTCTGATGCCCTTTAAAGACTTTTGTACATCCCTGTTGCAAGCAATGTCTTCAACCTAGCATTTTCATCGCCAATAGTAGTTGTATCCTCAGCAGAGGGGTTAGTTACCACATCAACAGTTGAAGGTATTGCAATAGTCGCAGCAGTAGAACATCCAGCAACAGAAGTAGCGTTGTCACGCTCAATGCATTTAAGACATGGTGGTTCAAATCCTTCCTGAGCGGAACTGATCTGTTTGGCGCAAAGTGATTCATTTTCATTTTGAAGATCTTCATGAGCCACTCTCAATTTCTCAAGATCTTGCTTCCTTTGAAGATAATCATAAGAAAGCTTTTCATGAGTTGTTGAGAGAGTTTCATGACGACTTTCAAGTTCCTCATACTTAACATGAAGATTTTTTATGTCTTCAATTAAGGACTGAGATCGAGTCATTTCAGCGTCTAACAAATCATCGCTTTTGTCTAACAGTTTTTGAATATGTTCCATAGCATTCTATTGTTCAGTTGCAATTTTAGCAAGTGTTTTGTAGCTGGGTTTGGAACCACAATCAAAGTCATCTTCATTGGATGTTTGATAGTGAGTAGTGCGTGTGTTTACCTTGGCACCGCGTGCCGTGAAGCAGTAGGTGGGAGCGGAGTTGTCCTTGTCTTCAGTGTTGAAGATGGACTTGGCAACGTATGCTGTAGGTAGGCTTGCAACGCCAGAATCGGACTCCTCCTCAGACTCCACCTCCACCTCCTCAGAAGCGGACTCCTCCTCTGAATCCATTTCCTTGCCAACAAACGCACGATCCTTGCCAGATGAGCTCTTCTTATGTGATGAAGACTTTGAGGAAGACTTGGAAGAAGACTTTGAGTATTTCTTCTTCTTCTTGTCGTCAGAATCATATTCCTTGCTCTTCTTCTTCTTGTTGTTCTCATTGTCCCACTACAGACACTCAGAGATGTAGTGACCAGGTTTCTTGCACTTGTGACATGTTCTCTTCTTGAAGTCATGAGCAGAAGCTTCATCATTCCTTGAGCTGGATCATGAGGACTTTCTGTAGCCTTTCTTCTTAGTGAATTTCTGAAACTTCTTCACAAGCATAGCATGCTCCTTTCCAATGTCTTCAGGATCATCCGAACTGCAATCAGATTCTTCTTCAGATGAGGAAATAGCTTTTGCCTTCAAAGCACGAGTTCGCCCATAGTTGGGACCGTAGATGTCTCTTTTCTCAGGAAGCTGAAACTCATGTGTGTTGAGCCTTTCAAGTATGTCAGACGGATTGAGTGTCTTGAAGTCAGGACGTTCTTGAATCATCAGGGCTAGGGTGTCAAATGAGCTGTCAAGTGATCTCAGGAGTGTCTTGACGACTTCATGCTTGGTGATCTCAATAGCGCCGAGGGCTTGAAGCTCATTTGTGATTTCAGTGAGTTGACCAAACGTGAGCTGGACATTCTCATTGTCGTTTCTCTTGAAGCGGTTGAAGAGGTTGCGAAGGACACTGATTCTTTGATCTCTCTAGGTCGAGACGCCTTCGTTGACCTTGGAGAGCCAGTCCCAGACTAGCTTAGATGTTTCCAGAGCACTCACACAGCCATACTTCCCTTTGGTCAGATGACCACAGATGATGTTCTTGGCAGTGCAGTCCAGTTGAACAAACTTCTTGACATCAGCAGTGGTGACACCTTCACCAGCCTTGGGGACGCCATTCTTGACGACATACCAGAGGTCGACATCAATGGCTTCAAGATGCATGCGCATCTTATTTTTCCAGTTGGGATGTTCAGTTCCATTGAAGACTGGGCACACAGAGGATACTTTGATTATCCCTATAGTCGACATAGCTAAAACTCTAGGTGGTTAAACTGAATCACACAGAACAAGGGAGTACCTTGCTCTGATACCAATTGAAAGTGCTAGTGATCGACTAGAGGGGGGTGAATAGGCGATTTTTATGAAAGTCTTCAAAACATGGAAGTTTCGAAGACAAACGATAGAAATAAACCTATTACCATGCAGCGGAAGGTAGACTACACTAAGCTAGCCATAGTCAAGTATTCAATGAAATGAAAGCATAAAGACTAATAGTAGCAAGGTAGTATAGATCAGGATGGAAGATAGTATGAAGCCAATCAGAACAAGCAGTCACACAGTGAAGACAAATAACTAATGCAAACAGGCAATGACTTTACAAGGACCAATCAGCACATAAGGAGATGGGAAGGATGGAACTAGTGGCTCGTTGAAGACAATGATTTGTTGGACCAGTTCCATTTGCTGTGACAACTGTACGTCTGGTTAGGGAGGCTGAGATTCAACTCAGAAGACCGTGTTTTCATGTCGGTGGGAACGACACCTATGGGATCACAAGAATCTCTACTGTGGTTAGCGGGGCGCGGGGTCGTGAGAAGAGCGGATCAAACAGATAGCACACAGTTTGTTTATCCAGGTTCGAGCCGCGAGGATGCGTAAAACCCTACTCTTGCTTTGGTGGATAGTATATCTGTGTTCTTGAGCTAGCTATGGGGCGTGAGGAGCTCCAAAAAGCCAAATCCTTCCTCTGGTCACCTCGGGCCTCCTTTTATAGAAAAAAGGGGTTGCCACAGTGGCACACAGGAGGTGGAAAGGGTACAGTGCTGTGAGGTTATCCCTCGCATCACATGACAAGCCGCATTTAATGCGTCTTGCTTAGGTGTCCTTGCTTTATCGGGGACGGGGGAGAAACCTGTCTCGTCCGTCACCGCTCCTTCTTGTGTCGACACGCGCCCTGGCCAGCGACGCTTGCGATGCCATGTAGGCAGGCAGGCAGCTGAGGTGGCATAGTGGTGGGTCTTCACGAAGATCTGCATGCCGCCACGTGGGTGCCTGCCTAGCTAGTTGGGTCGGCAGCTGCATGCATGCGGTGGTGGAGGTTTAGTCGGCGTGGGCCTGATGGTAGCTCTGTGGGTGTCCTCGGCAAGGGCCTTGCCGGGGCCCCGGCAAGGGTCTTGCCGAGGCGCCTGCTGTCATCCCCGGCAAGGCGCTTGCCGGGGGCCTTGTGGTCTTCCTCGGCTGGGATCCCGCCAAGGGTTGTCGTCTCCTTAGTGCGTATCTGATCTTGAATGCCTTCACAAAGATCTGCATGCCGCCACGGGGATGTCTCCCGAATCCTTGCCCTTTGGGAGCAGTGGACTCAAGGGTGATTTGCTCCGTATGCGCGGGACGAGTCGCCGCGGCAAGGGTCTTGCCGGGGCTGCTAGAACTGTCTCCCGGCAAGGATCTTGCCGGGGGAGTCCGCTTCGTCCCCTTTGCTCTTTGTGGTCTTGGCCTTGGCGTCGTTCTAGTTCTCTTGAGCTTTGGTCTTACCCTGGCTCACCTCCCTTGCCTTGCTTGGTGTGGTGGTATCCGCGGCTCAGACTTCCCGTGCATAGTTATAGGGGTACAAAAAGTGTACCCCTCTTTTTGTACACCGACAGGAGCCCCTGGGCCTGGGCCACACATAAGCGCAACGCGTTGTTGGGCTAGGCCCAAAAACGCTGCGCGGGCAGGCAGGGCGGTTTTTACTGTGGTAAGATTCTTCGCATGCTGCACTTCCCACGATTCTCGCGCGTGGCGCAGCATGGGGAGGCGCATGTGACGTGGGCGGCATGCATGGGGTTGGTGCCCGCAGGCATGTGTCACATCGTAGTAAAGGGGCGGTTCACGCCTTCCCCATAAACGGAGGGAGGCGTGGAGGCGCGGCCCATTTACTGAATGGGGCCGAGGCGCGGTCTTCAAGGCGTCCACTCCCCACGATCATGGGGTGGGGAGTGGTCGCCTCACCCGTCCCCTCGGCTCTGCACGTCCGCCACGTGTCTCCCATGCGCCTGGGGTGGCAAACGGTGGAGGCGGGAAACCGAGCCGTCGCTGGTTGGTGCGGCGGGACGGTCCTGGCTCCCTGCGCCTTCCGTATCTTGATTGGCCGAGCAGGGCGGCCGAGCCCCAACCCCGATCCTTTATAAAGAGCGGGAGGGGGGATGGCGTCCCGCATTCTTTCATCTTCTTCTTCCTTCATCTTCTGCTCCTCCCTTCCATCCGTCATGGAGAGAGGGAATCCCAGTCCTTCAACAGTGGCGGCGAGGGTCGCCGCTCGACAATGCATCCTTCCTTCTCCTACGCCTGCGGTGGCAGAGCCAGCCGCGAGGGGAAGGGGGAGGGGGCGAGGCCATGGGCGAGGCCGGGGCGCTCGGGGAAGGGGAGGACGGGGCGGCGCGCTGGCCTCGCCTCCGCCAGCAGCTCCTCCTCCAATGGAGGGCCATGTTGGGGATGACCCTTGCGAGTTCTTCGTCAGGCTGCGTCGGCCGCCGTGCCGTCGCCTTCGTCTCCCGACTCCATTTGCGCGGAAGATGGAGCTGGATCCGCCGGAGTCATTGCGGCTACACATGAGGGGCTGCGGGATCAGTGGCATGCGGGTCCGCGTCGACTTCCCCGCCCCTCACGTGATGTATCTTCATCGGGGATGGAAGACGTTTGCTCATATCCACCGCTTGACGGAGGGGCTCACTCTCCATTTTAAGCTGATGGAGAGTGGCCTTCTCTCCGTCAAGGTCTTCGGGCTCTTTGGGACCCGTGCAAGGTGTTGCGTGGAGAGCTCTTCTGATAGTGAAGACTCCTCCTCGGGCGGGAATGACGAGGAGGACAGCGGCAGCGACGACGAGGGTAGTAGGCGGCAGGATGACGGGTCCGACTAGGTGTCGGGTGCCGCTCCGTGCGGCACCGGTGCCCCCATCATCCGTGTCGCCAGCTCCTTGAACTTCTCGGGGTCGTCTCCTTGGGCGGCTGGCATTGGGAGGCTGCGGAAGAGGAAGAGGGCGGGCGGCAAGGCCGTCAAGTCGGAGTACGCGGGCACCGATGCCTTCGGCGCGTGCTGACGTCCTGCCGCCTCGTCTTCGAGCTCTGCTTCCGGCGCCGACATCACCATCCAGCCTTTGGACGGCCACCAAGATGTTCTCTTGGTGTCTTCTGCCACTCATAGCTCGCCTAGGCGCTCCTTTTGTCCTTTTCGCCTCCTTGACCTGCCTCCTGAGGAGAGGGACAAGAAAGGGATTATGGGCACCTTATCTCTTTTTAGTTTGTAAGCCTTCGGGCCTTTGTTGAATTTAAAACTTGTAATCCCATCATTCATGTTTTTCATTCCCTATGGACTGTACCTTAGCGGAATGTTTTTTTAATGAAAAAGGGATGCTTGCCGGGTCGTTTGTTTGTGGGTGGAACCCACGACAAGGAGTAAATCCTTGATATCTTCAAGATAAACATTTCCTTGCCCGGCAACAGGCCTTGCCGTCTCCCCACTTCGCTCAACATTCCTCACGCCTTTGGCTAAGGCAGGGATGAGGCGGGTTCAGGCTCCTTGTTTCATCCTTTCACTGCCGCGACTACGACCAAACTTGGCCCCAGGAACGAGCCCTAGGGCCTAGAGTTAGGGGAGCATGGTAGCTTAGGGGAAAACGAGGTTTCACATACCTCAGTCCATAATGGAATGCATGATAAGGGATGAAGAACTTATCTGAAGCTGCAGTCCCCAGCAACCCTGGTTCGCCGTGGGTGAATCTTTGCTCTTGCAGCCCCCGGCAATACTGGCTTGACGGGGGCTAGATGCTGGTCTGTTCCTCTTTTTTTTCTCCCCAAGTGGTTCGGCATGGATATCTGTGTGTCCTGTGAACCAAAGAAGACAAAAGAAAGACAAATATACACACACTCAACCTCTAAGCTAGGGGTTAGTCGCCGCTAAGCACTATCAACCCTAACCAAGGACGAGACTCGACCTAGCATGCATGCTATAACTTAGGGCGCCAACGCTTCATTTATTTATGCTCAGGGTCTGCGCCTAGCTTTCTACAAAGGGTTACATGCATCATCGGCAAGGCTCGTACAAAAGGTGGCTTGCCGGGGGGCCCGGCAAGCCGCGCCTCACGGGTAAAACTTGCGAAGATGCTCAATGTTCCAGGAGTTACTCATCGGAACGGCATGTTCGGTCTCCAGGCGGACTGCGTCGGGCCTAGTGACTCGTATTACCCGATAAGGGCCTTCCCACTTTGGCGTCAACTTGTTGGAATTCTTAGACGATTGAACGCACCGAAGAACAAGGTCGCCTTCCTCAAAGCTTTGGGCATGAACCTTGCGGCTATGGTAGCGGCGCAAGGCTTGCTGGTAGCGTGCTGCTCTCACAACCGCCCGAAGACGATCTTCCTCAAGGAGCGTTGCATCATCTTGCCGCAATTGCTCTTGCTCAAGCTCGTCATAAGCGAGTACTCGAGGTGACCCGTATATGAGTTCCATGGGGAGAACTGCTTCTGCCTCGTATACCAGGGCAAAGGGTGTCTGGCCGGTGGCTCGATTTGGTGTCGTTCTGATTGACCAAAGAACCGCCGGCAATTCATCAATCCAGCGCCTTCCACTCTTGTGCAGTCTGTCAAAGGTCCTTGTCCTCAGGCCTCGCAGTACTTCAGCATTTGCCCTCTCAGCTTGACCATTGCTTCGTGGGTGAGCAACAGAAGCGAAACAGACCTTGCTGTCGAGGTCTTGAATATATTGCATGAAGGTGTGGCTTGTGAACTGCGTGCCGTTGTCGCTGATAACCCTATTGGGTACACCAAAACGGCACACCAGTCCTTTGAAGAACTTGACGGCTGACTGTGCTGTGACCTTCCTCACTGCTTCCACTTCTGTCCACTTTGTGAACTTGTCGATTGCAATGTACAAGTACTCAAAGCCCCCGACAGCATGGGGGAAAGGGCCCAGTATGTCGAGCCCCCAGACCGAGAAAGGCCAGGAGAGAGGAATGGTTTGAAGGGCTTGAGCTGGCTGATGAAGCTTCTTTGAATGGAACTGACACGCTTCACACCTGGTGACTAGTGTCGTCGCATCCTGGAGGGCGGTGGGCCAGAAGAAGCCTTGCCGAAACGCTTTGCCGGCAAGGGGCCTTGACCCGATGTGGGATCCACATATGCCTCCATGTATCTCCGCCAACAGCCCCAGTCCTTCCTCTCAAGGGATACACTTCAATTTGACGTTGTTCGGCCTCTTTCTGTACAGTACGTCATCGACGAATTGGTACATAGTAGAGCGACGGGCTACTTTTTCCGCTTCTTCCTGCTCCTCAAGAAGTTCCCCTGTTTGGAGGAATCGGACGGTATGTTGTGCCCACGCTGGAGCCTGGGGCTTGACGGCGAGGACTAAAGGCATTTCCTCCGCTATCGGAGCGACTGTCTCCATGGCAAGAGCTTGATGCTCTGTCGGAGCCAGCCGTCCCGCAGCAGGCTCAGTGTCTCCGGCAACATCCTTGCCGGCGGCTTCGGGGAGCTCGGCGGGAAAGTACTTGCCGTTGTACTTTTCGCCAACGTTAGGTTTGAAGGCGCGGTGAGTGGGCCACTAGAACTGCCGCAGCTCACGGGTAAAAGTCGGACAGCCTACCTCGTAAGGTAGGCCTCCAGGGCTCTCCGGGGTCGGGTGGTTCACAACAGGCCCTGCTCGCCTGTCTGACTGGTGGCGCGCTCCGCGCCGGCGCTCGATAGTGGTTCGAGCGTCTTCATGGGCTCGTTCCCGAAGAACTTGGCGCTTGTCACAGTGGGTCCGCGGGTCACACGATGCTATGGAGATCTCGTCGCCCGTGATGTCGCGATGAGCCGGCGTCTGCGGTACCGGATGGGTAAGAGGTGAATGCACCATGGTCGCGGCGCCGCCGGCTTTTCCGCCACTAGTCCGCGGGACTCCATCGGAGCGTCGACCCGGGGGCCCCACCGGACTTGGTTCGTCTTTGTTGGCCACCGCAACAAGGCTTCGGATAGTGGCTCTCCATTCGTCGAGTTTCCCCGTAGTGGGAGGAAAGTCGAGGAGCAACTGCGCGCGCGCCAGGGCCTCTGCTGGCGTCGGTGGCAGCGAAACCTGCATGAATCGCGACGCGCTTCGACTTCTGACCATGTCAGAAGGAGCTCTATCACGACCCCGCGGTCGCATGCCATTTTCACCATCACCTCGGTGAGTGGGCAGGTCTTCTACGTCCTGGGAGTGGCGCTCAGGGCTCTTCCCGTGGCGACGCCCCGGATCTTCGGCGTGATTACGCCGTTCGTCACGTGCTGCCTAGGAGGAGCGCACTGTTGGCGTCGGCGTGGGAGTCTTGGAGGCCCTTGCGTCGCCTTCAGGCGGGTCGACGATGACCCTGGAAGGCCCCGCTCCACCCGCGAAGGGCTTGGCTCCGCCTTTGGATTTGGCGACGTGTGGCCCATTACCAGGCGCACAAACATCGCTGCCTCCCAAACTCCGGCTGCTGGGATGGTGTTGGTGTTCGCGAGCAGTGCCCCGGGTCCTTTCTGCGACCGGTCCGCTGCTCGCCCGCGTTGGGACGGGCTCTCCAGCTTCCGACTGGCCAACCGCCACCGTCGTCTTCTTCTTGGGCGCCATGATGATGAAGAAGCGCCGAACTAACTGCTAAAGCCGATTCTCACAACTGCGTCCCCCTACGTGGCGCGCCAAAGATGTCGGTGGGAACGACACCTATGGGATCACAAGAATCCCTACTGTGGTTAGCGGGGCGCGGGGTCATGAGAAGAGCGGATCAAACAGATAGCACACAGTTCGTTTATCTAGGCTCGGGCCGCGAGGATGCGTAAAACCCAACTCCTGTTTGGTGGATAGTATATCTGTGTTCTTGAGCTAGCTATGGGGTGTGAGGAGCTCCAAAAAGCCGAATCCTTCCTCTAGTCGCCTCGGGCCTCCTTTTATAGAAAAAAGGGGTTGCCACAGTGGCACACAGGAGGTGGAAAGGGTACAGTTCTACGACGTTATCCCTCACATCACATGACAAGGCGCATTTAATGCATCTTGCTTAGGTGTCCTTGCTTTATCGGGGACGGGGGAGAAACCTGTCTCGTCCGTCGCTGCTCCTTCTTGTGTCGACACGCGCCCTGGCCAGCGACGCCTGCGATGCCATGTAGGTAGGCAGGCAGCTAAGGTGGCGCAGTGGTGGGTATTCACGAAGATCTGCATGCCGCCACGCGGGTGCCTGCCCAGCTGGTTGGGTCGGCAGCTGCATGCATGCGGTGGTGGAGGTTTAGTCGGCGTGGGCCTGATGGTGGCCCTGCGGGTGTCCTCGGCAAGGGCCTTGCCGGGGCCCCGGCAAGGGTCTTGCCGAGGCGCCTGCTATCATCCCCGGCAAGGCGCTTGCCGGGGGCCTTATGGTCTTCCTCGGCTGGGATCCCGCCAAGGGTTGTCGTCTCCTTAGTGCGTATCTGATCTTGAATGTCTTCACAAAGATCTTCATGCCGCCACGGGGATGTCTCCCGAATCCTTGCCCTTTGGGGGCAGTGGACTCAAGGGTGATTTGCTCCGTAGGCGCGGGACGAGTCGCCGCGACAAGGGTCTTGCCGGGGCTGCTAGAACTGTCTCCCGGCAAGGATCTTGCCGGGGGAGTCCGCTTCGTCCCCTTTGCTCTTCGTGATCTTGGCCTTGGCGTCGTTCTAGTTCTCTTGAGCTTCGGTCTTAACGTGGCTCACTTCCCTTGCCTTGCTTGGTGTGGTGGTATCCGCGGCTCAGACTGCCCGTGCACAGTTATAGGGGTACAAAAAGTGTACCCCTCTTTTTGTACACCGACAATTCACCTTATTCCCCTTGAGCTAAGGACACCTAGTCCTCGCCCAATCACTCTGGTAAGTCTTCAAGGTAGACTTCCAAACCTTCACAGACTTCGTTCACCAGCGATACACAATGACTCTTGGATGCTCAGAACGCGATGCCTAACCGGCTGGAGGATGCATAGTCCTCAAGTGTAATAAGTCTTCAGATCACATAGACAGGAAGACTTAAGTGATTCCTAACACTCTTTGGCTCTGGGTGTTTAGGGCTTTGTCCTCGCAAGGAATTCTCTCTCAAAGGCTCCGAGGTGGGTTGCTCTCAAACGACAAAAGCCGTACACTAACTCTGAGCAGCCAACCGTTTATGGTTGTAGGGGGTGGGCTATTTATAGCCACTAGGCAACCCGACCTGATTTGTCCGAAATGACCCTGGGTCTCTAAGGAACTGACACGGGTTCCAACGGTCAGATTTCAAACACACACGGGAACTTTACTTGGGCTACAAGCAAAGCTGACTTATCCTGCTCTGGATAAGATTTGCTCTCATTGTCTTCGCTCGAAGACATTGGATTTTGGTTAAGCATCACTTCAGTCATTCTGACTGGTTCACTTGGACCCCACTTAACAGTACGGTGGTTCCTATGACTCAACAAAGAAGAAAAAGAACGATGAAACAACTAAGTCTTCGCGCTCCATAGTCTTCACGCAATGTCTTCTCTTGTCATAGTCTTCAATGTAAATGTCTTCACATACCACCTTTGACTTCAATGTCTTCATACATTTTTAGGGGTCATCTCTGGTAGGAAAACCGAATCAATGAGGGACTTCTACCTGTGTTATGCTGCAATTCTCACAAACACATTAGTCCCTCAACCAGGTTTGTCGTCAATACTCCAAAACCAACTAGGGGTGGCTCTAGATGCACTTACATATGTACTTGTTTATCAATAGTTGGCCCACCTTACATCCTCAGAAAGTGTCTTGGGTCTCGTGTTGCTGCTGGCTCTACTAACCAAGAGCCCGCTCCTCTTCTCTTTCCTCCAACTAATAAGCACATATATATTATTCTATTCCTTATAGCCTGCTTAGACTACCCACAATGGGAGTAACATAGGTAGTAACATCACACGTATCTAGATAAAATAGATGATGCGGCAAGCAATAAATGAAGAAAGAGAGGAAAGTGGTAACATAGCTAGTTAGACTGGCCACAATGGGTAGTAACATATGTGTGGTAACATGCAACACTTCATTTATTAGGCTTAGAATCATTTTTCCTTCATATGTGTGTGATGTTACTCATACTACTAGTAACTAGATATGTTACCATTTCCCTCCATTTCTTCATTTATTGCTTGCCACATCATCTATTTATCCTAGATATGTGTGATCTTACTACCTATATATGTTAGGGCATCTCCAATGGCTGTAAGATAGTTGTTGGTAGACTTTGCCACATAGGATTTTTGTTGATGTGTCATACAATAAATGAGGGAAGATAGCAAGGTTGTATGTACATGAACCAACACCCCTTGAACAAGCTCCAATGTAGAATGAGAGAGAACCTTATTTATTATCTCATGTCCTATTGGGCAAACTAGATACAATCCATTGGAGTTGTTGTATGTTAAGGTGTTGGTTGATGACATGACATATTTTACCAACAAGCTAACATACAAATTGTTGGAGATGCCCTTACTCCCACTATGGGTAGTCTAAGACTACCCACAGTGGGAGTAACATATATAGAGTAGTAACATCACACATATCTAGGTTAAATAGATGATGTGGCATGCAATAAATGAAGAAAGAGATGAAATTGGTAACATAGCTAGTTACTACTAGTGTGTGTAACAGCACACACATATATATCAAGGAAAGATGTGTCTATAGCCTAATAAATGAAGTGTTGCATGTTACCATACACATATGTTACTCCCCACTATAGAGGTAGTAACATAGACTAGTAACATGGGCATGTTACTAGTCTGTGTTACTACCCATTTGTGGCTAGTCTTACTAGTAGTATGAGTAATATCACACATATCAAGGCAATATGAGTCTATAGCCTAATAAATGAAGTGTTGTGTCACACCCACAATGCGGCTATATCTCCCACGTGCCGGGGCACGACTTAGAGGCAGAGCCGCATGGTAGGTCTGTCGCAAGAGGGGTAATCTTTACACATCCCATGTACTGAATAAGAAAGGGATAAAGAGTCGGCTTACAATCGTCACTTCACACAATACATAAATAGTCATACATCATCTAGAATACAATCAAGGTCCGACTATGGAACCAAAATAAAGAAACACAACACCAAATGCTAGATCCCCGATCGTCCCAACTGGGCTCCACTACTGATCATCAGGAAAGGAAACATAACAGTGACCCAAGTCTTCATCTAATTCCCACTTGAGTTTAGTAGCATCCCCTGCTCTGCATCATCGGCACCTACATCTGTTTGGAAGTATCTGTGAGTCACGAGGGCTCAGCAATCTCACACCCACGTGATCAAGACTATTTAAGCTTAAGGGTAGGAAAGGGTAGCGAGGTGGAGCTGCAGCAAAGCACTAAGCATATATGGTGGCTAACTTACGCAAAAGAGAGCGAGAAGAGAAGCAACACACGGTCGAGAAGCTAATAATGATCAAGAAGTGATCTTGAAGCTACTTACGCTCAAGCATAACACAAGGTCGTGTTCACTTCCCGGACTCCGCCGAAAAGAGACCATCACGGCTACACACGCGGTTGATTCATTTTAATTAAGTTAAGTGTCGAGTTCTCTACAACCGGATATTAACAAATTCCCATATGCCACATAATCGCAGGCACGGCTCTCGAAAGTTTATACCCTGCAGGGGTGTCCCAACTTAGCCCGTCACAAGCTCTCACGGTCAACGAAGGATATTCCTTCTCCCAGGAAGACCCGATCTGTCTCGGAATCCCGGTTACAAGACATTTCGACAATGGTAAAACAAGACCAGCAAAGCCTCCCGATGTGCCGACAAATCCTGATAGGAGTCGCACGTATCTCGTTCTCAGGGCACACCAGATGAGCACTCCGTACAACTAAAACCAACCCTCGAGTTTCCCCAAGATGGCGCTGCAAAGGACTCTAGTTCGGACCAACACTCAGAGGAGCACTGGCCCGGGGGGTTTAAAATAAAGATGACCCTTGAGTCTGCAGAACCCAAGGGAAGGTATATGGTGGTAGGTAGGCAAATGGTAAAACCAAGGTTCGGCCTTGCTGGAGGAGTTTTATTCAAGGCGAACTATCAAGGGGTTCCCATAACACCCAACCGCATAAGGAACGCAAAATCAAGGAACATAACACTGGTATGACGGAAACTACGGCGGCAAGAGTGGAACAAAACACCAGGCAAAAGGCCGAGCCTTCCACCCTTTACCAAGTATATAGATGCATTAAAGTAAATAAGAGATAGTAATGATATCCCAACAATATACATGTTCCAACATGGAACAAACTTCATCTTCACGTGCAACTAGCAACGCTATAAGAGGGGCTGAGCAAAGCGGTAACATAGCCAAACAACGGTTTGCTAGGAAAGGTGGGCTAGAGGCTTGACATGGCAATATGTGAGGCATGATATAGCAAGTGGTAGGTAGCGTGGCATAGTAATAGAGCGAACAACTAGCAAAGCAAAGATAGAAGTGATTTCGAGGGTATGGTCATCTTGCCTGCAAAGTTCTTAGAGTTGTCGAAAGCTTGGTCCTCGTTAGCGTACTCAATAGGTTCCTCAATCACGTACTCATCTCCCGTCTCTACCTAAAGCAAGAACACAAGCAAAGGACCAACAATCAATCACGGTTCAATGCACAAGCCACATGATGCAAAACATGGCATGATATGCAACACATGATATGCAATGCATACGTATGCTTCGGAAGGGAAAGAATGAACAAGGCATCAACTTGTAAAACCAAGTGTTCCACTGGAATGATGAGATGATCTCGGGTGAAATCGATATAAAGATCACCGGAAACGGATGCACGTTTGCAAATGGCAAGCAAAACAATAATGCCACAATTCTACGATTAACATCACAATGCCATCTAGAATGTAACAAGAAACTAAGCTACTGCACTCCAACATAGCAACAAAGCACATGGCAGTGAAATACTCAAGATGCTTGACAAAACAAGAAAACTGAGCTACGACTAAATCACAAAAGAACAGGTTGAAACAAGCATGGCAAAAGTGCAAAAGATATCAGCTTCACAGACTTAGAGAAATTACTAACATGTCAAAAACAACATCAGGAAGCAATGTTTAGAGAAAGCAAACAACAAGCTACAGGAACATATCATAGCAAACCAAGGCATGGCATGAATCTACTAAATTCATAGAACAAAAGTCTCTTACCGATTATGAGCCAAAAAGGCACTGAAGATATGATGGCACCCATGTAAACATAGCAAGTTCTGTTAGCAGTTTCAGACTTAGCAGAAAACTGGGCATGGCATAAACAGCATTATGAAGGCATCTTTGCGAGCTCAAATCACTCATCACAAAGCCTTGCATGACAAAACAAGAATGGCAACAGCAAGATGACATGTTCATGAAGCTAACCATGGAAAGAGCAAGTTCATAGCATGCATGGATCACTAACAACAACCATGGCAAAATTGATTAACATGTAAACAATCTGCCAGGAACATTTTATAGCAAAAGTAGAGCAAGAATTAGACATGCTAGAGCACTCCATAATTGCAAACATGGGCATGGATGGATAGAGCATAACCATATGTCCAAAACACCCTTACTGAAGATACTCAAAACAAGCATGGATCTCACTGCAGCATCAAGTTTACATGGCATCAAAATAACAGCAGGAAAATTACTTAGTAAAATCCTAAGTCCCTGAAAACAGCAATATCACGAGGCCTCAGAGCGGCAGCGGGCGGAGTCGGTGTCGGAGCGAAGATCCCGGACGGTGGTAGCGGTGGAGCACGCAGCGGGGCGGCGCTGGTGCTCCGGCGGCGGCGGGCGGAGCTGTGGCAGGGGCGGCGGCGCAGGCGCGCAGCGGTCGGGGCACGGGCGGCGGGGCGCGGGAGGAGAGACGGCGGCGAGGCGCGGCCCGGTCGACGCACGGGAGGGCCGGCCGCGGGCCAGGAGGGCCGGTGCGGTGGGAGGTGGCGGCGGCCACGTGGCAGCACTCCAGTGGCTGCGGGGTGGCGGCGACCTCGTCCAGTGGTGGAGGGGGCGATTTCTAGGGTTTTCGGGACCCGGATTTGAACGAGGGGCACATATTTATAGATAGAAGGAGGTAGGAGTGTCCAAATGGAGTGTAGTTTTTTCCCACACGATCATGATCCGACGATGGAGGACATGGAAGTGGTTTAGATGGGTTATTAGGCCGTTTTGGAGGGGTGTTGGGCTGCAACACACAAAAGGCTACCGCGGTTACCCGGTTAACAGTTGGAGCATCAAACGGACTCCAAATGGAACGAAATTTGATAGGCGGTCTACAGGTGGTGTGCCAAGGCCACTTGGAAAATCTCGGTCCATTCCGATAATGTTTAACACCTGCTCACGAAAAGAGACCAGAGGGGTGCACCGGTGCATGTGGGAGTGCCGGATTGCAAAACGGACAACGGGGAAAATGCTCGGATGCATGAGACGAACACGTATGAAAATGCGATGCACATGATGACATGATATGAAATGCATGACATGAAAAAAATGCAAAACGAAGACAAAACCCAACCATGAAGGGAATCTCATAACTTAAAGCCGAAAATGGCAAGAGTCGGAGTTACAATTATGGCAAGTTACATCTGGGGTGTTACATGTTGCATGTTACAACACATATGCTACTCCCCATTATAGAGGTAGTAACATAGACTAGTAACGTTCTATGTTACTACCCATTGTGGCTAGTCTTAATTATGTCACTCTATTGTGTACTTGCGCTAATGCATAGTATCATAGAGTAGCTAGTATCATATGTAGTACTTTATTTATATTGTCATGCATGACACATAGTAGCATAGCATTTATTATGATACGGTTTCATGATATGATACTTAACCCTCTCTTTCTTCATTTAATTAATTCTGTGACAGCTTATGAAAATTGCCTAGTTGGCATGCATGATACTAGCTATGATACCCCCTTACTATCAGCCTAGCAAAGGTGTACAGATCATTTGTGCGTCGCTTTATGAGTTTTCATCCATTTGTTCGAGAAGCGAGGAGAAGTTTCAAACATTTCGGCCGCGAGGTGTGGCCACTGGCGTAGGCCTAGTTGGTATTTTAATTACAGGAAATTCAGATGGAGTTCGGACATCATTAAAATCGATGTGTGCCTATGGCGTGCTCTCACGACCCCATGAAAAATTGTTAAAGTTTGGCACAAGTTTTGATGACCGCTCCTTCCAAACAGGAGCATCTCACATGAAGGATCATGGTTTTCCAAAAGGAGACGTGTCAATTCAAACTCCTGTGGCCGGTGACTTCATCGTTTAGCCTCATAAAAATTTCCCCACAGTACGCAGTCACCAATATACCACATTTTTTATTTTCTGGCGCATTTGAGGTATCGTTAGCTATATTTAAGACATTTTTTGAGATTAATGTGCATTTTGTGCTTAAAAATAAAATTACAACCGGAACTGCATGTGTTGTCGAAAGGGATGAGGATCACCGTTCGATCTAGAAGCATCCAACGGTGAAGATGTACGATCCGTGGGGTTTGGGTTCTGGCCAATCAGAAAGCACGACTCAGATCATGGGCGGGGTGGCGGGGTTTGGTCGGCACACGGCTTCCATCAACGAACCATGTGCTATTCGCAAACCAGATTGCATTTATTTGTTCACACATACTGTAGTGAGATCAATTGAGTGTGCTACCTCTATGATATAATAATAATAATACCAAAAAACAGTTCATATTCATTGCCTGAGCTGACAACATATCAAGGTCAACATATTAATGGTTCTTACATCAACATAAAACCGGGCATAACTCACAAATTCAGTACATGCGACAGTTCTAAATTGAACGAATTAAGTTGCAGGGTAGGCATAAAGACTAGTCTTACAGCTTAATTCCCATGTACATGGGGGAACTGGGATCATTAAGTTGACCCCCAAATAAACTTGGGTTTTTTGATGATTTTACGCTGCTCTGTTACACGGGTGCGTGATCCCTTGGCTGGCAACTCATCAAATTCATCGTACTCGTCCTAATCGGCAACATCATAGACACCCAGTACCCTTCTCTTCCCATGCATTGCTAAATGGCCATTCTTATGCAAGGGGTCTTCCACAAAGAAAATCTGGGTAGCATCGCTGGCAAGAATGAATGGGTCCGCGTGATATGCCATCGTTGTCCTATTAACATAGGTCTTCCTGTACTCATCAATCCTTACCTGACCAAGAGGGATCCATGCGCACCTGAATAATGCCACCTTAACTTTCACATAGTCAAGCTCCCAAATCTCTTTGATGGTTCCATAGTATACCATTTTATCAGCTTCATTTACAGTCATGCATTCTATTCGAACAGAGCTGTTATGATACGAGGTCTTCTTATCACGTTCCTCAGTGTAGAACGTGTATCCATTTATGTCATATGCTTGGTACGTCAACACCGTAGGTGATGGATTTTGTGCCAACCACATAGCAATGTCATCGATGGATCCTTGTGCCAAATGATTCTTCAGCCATTCGGCGTAGTTCTTAGTGTGCTCCTTCATCTCCACATCTGTTGAAGGCACCATTGGTAAGAATCTTTGGCATATCTCCGCCAAGTGTTCTTCGGCATAAGCGATTGTCCGGGTGCAGCCATTTGCGTGCCAGCAAGGACCGTCTTACATTTTAGCCTTCCCTCGTGGCGAGAGAGGGGCAAACCTATAGGTCTTTGTTTCATGTATTAGGTGAAAAACTCAACCACCTCCTTCGTGGTATAACCTTGTAGGATGCTTGCCTCTAGATGGTTTCGGTTCCAACAAAAGCACTTCAGTATTCCCATGAACCGCTCGAAGGGATACATGTTGCGAAGAAACACAGGACCACAATACTTTATCTCATCGACAAGGTGCACAGTGAGATGGAACATGACATCAAAGAATGACGGTGGGAAAAACATCTCTAGGTTGGACAATATTCTTGCAATATCATCTTGCATATGATCCAACTCTTCAGGATCTAACACTTTCTGCCATAGTTGGTTGAAGAAATCATAGAGGTCAATGAGTGTGTTTCTTATATCTTTGTCCATCAGATTCCTGATGGCCACCGGGAGGATTTGTCTCAACATTACATGGTAATCATGTGACTTCATGTGTCCCAACTTCATTTTACCTGAGCTCACATCCACGAGACCTCTGATGTTTGCGTAGTAGGAAGAGGGTGTCTTAACTGACAGCAAATAGGTGAAGAACTGTGTTGTTTCTTTTGTACTAAAAGTGTAACTCTGGCGAGCTTTGATGAATTTGTCATCATCTTCTGCTTCACTCTTGCGTTGTGATTGATCAGCAAGCATATCGAGCCATGAACCATCACCATCCTTTCTTTTACCTTTAATCTTGAGCAGAGTACCAAGGATGCTTTCACATACATTCTTCTCTGCATGCATGACATCGATGAAGTGACGTACACGTAGAATCTCCCAGTAAGGTAATTTCCAGAACAACAATTTCTTCTTAAACACTTGATCCTTGGGTGTTAGTTTCACCGTCAAAGGGTGGTTCTTGCCAAGCACAACATTAATTTTTTTAGCCATGTTGTGGACCACCTCCCCTTCATAGGGTCTTGGGCCCGCACCTGCCTCTACCGTACCATCAAATTCACCTTTCATCTTTCGGTATGGGTGATTTTTCCGTAAGAACCTACGACGACGCAAATATACTGTTTTGCACTAGTTGGGAAGTCTTCTACTAGCTGTCCTATCCATGCATGTGACACACCTACATATCCCCTTGTTTTCTGCCCCGATGTTTTACCTAATGCCGGCATATCTTGAATGGTGTGCACCAGCATCGCATGTAGATCGAAAATCTCCTTTCTGTAAGCATCATAACATTTTACAGCAGGCGCATCTATCCACACTGTCAGCAGTTCTTCTACCAGTAGCTGAAAGTAAATGTCGATGGCATTTCCAGGTTGCTTCAGGCCTTGGTTAATCCTTGACATCATAATGTATTTTTTTCTTCATGCGCAACCAAGAAGCTAGGTGATACGTCCATTTTGCATCATGCTTTTATATCATTATTTATTGCATTATGGGCTGTTATTTCACATTATGTCACAATACTTATGGCTATTCTCTCTTATTTTACAAGGTTTACATAAGGACGGAGAATGCCGGCAGCTGGAATTCTGGGCTGGAAAAGGAGCAAATATTAGAGACCTATTTTGCACAACTCCAAAAGTCCTGAAAATCCACGGAGTACCTTATAATAAATAATGAAAAATCCTCGCCAAAGATGAAGACCAGGGGGCCCACACCCTTTCCACGAGGGTGGGGGGCGTGCCCCCCTAGGGTACGCCCCCCTACCTTGTGGGCCCCCTGGTGGCTCTCCGATGACCATCTTCTGCTATATGAAGTCTTTCATCGAGAAAAAAAATAAGAAGCAACCTTTCGGGATGAAACTCCGCCGCCACGAGGCGGAACCTTGACGGAACCAATCTAGGGCTCCGATAGAGCTGTTCTGCCGGGGAAACTTCCCTCCCGGAGGGGGAAATCATCGCCATCGTCATCACCAATGCTCCTCTCATCGGGAGAGGGCAATCTCCATCAACATCTTCATCAGCACCATCTCATCTCAAAACCCTAGTTCATCTCTTGTGTCCAATTCTTTTCTCCAAGTCCGGGATTGGTGCTAGTAGGTTGCTAGTAGTGTTAATTACTCCTTGTAGTTCATGCTAGTTGGTTTAACTGGTGGAAGATCATATGTTCAGATCCTTTATGCATATTATTACCCCTCTGATTATGAACATGAATATGCTTTGTGAGTAGTTACGTTTGTTCCTAAGGACAAGGGAGAAGTCTTGCTATTAGTACTCATGTGAATTTGGTATTCGTTTGATATGTTGATGAGATGTATGTTGTCTAGCCTCTAGTGGTGTTATGTGAACGTCGACTACATAACACTTCACCATTATTTGGGCCTAGAGGAAGGCATTGGGAAGTAATAAGTAGATGATGGGTTGCTAGAGTGACAGAAGCTTAAACCCTAGTTTATGCGTTGCTTCGTAAGGGGCTGATTTAGATCCATATGTTTCATGCTATGGTTAGGTTTACCTTAATACTTTTGTTGTAGTTGCGGATGCTTGCAATACAGGTTAATCATAAGTGGGATGCTTGTTCAAGTAAGAACAGCACCCAAGCACCGGTCCACCCACATGTCAAATTATCAAAGTACCGAACGCGAATCATATGAACGTGATGAAAACTAGCTTGACGATATTCCCATGTGTCCTCAGGAGCGCTTTTCCTTATATAAGAGTTTGTCCAGGCTTGTCCTCTGCTACAAAAAGGATTGGGCCACCTTGATGCACTTTATTTACTTTTGTTACTTGTTGCTCGTTACAAATTATCTTATCACAAAACTATCTGTTACCACTTATTTCAGTACTTGCAGAGAATACCTTGCTGAAAACCGCTTATCATTTCCTTCTGCTCCTCGTTGGGTTCAACACTCTTACTTATCGAAAGGACTACGATAGATCCCCTATACTTGTGGGTCATCAAGACTCTTTTCTAGCGCCTTTGCTGGGGAGTGAAGCGCCTATGGTAGGTGGAATTTGGTAAGGAAAAATTTATATAGTGTGCTGAAATTTACTGTCACTTGTTACTATGGAAAGTAATCCTCTAAGGGGCTTGTTCGGGGTATCTTCACCCCGACCAATAGAGCAAAGAGTTTCTCCTCAACCTACTGAACCTATTGAAAATGAAATTCCTTATGAGTATCCTTCAGGTATGATAGAAAAACTGCTAGCTAATCCTTTTACAGGAGATGGAACAAAGCATCCTGATGAACACCTAATATATGTGGATGAAGTTTGTGGATTATTTAAGCTTGCAGGTATATCCGATGATGTTGCTAAGAAAAAGGTCTTCCCTTTATCTTTGAAGGGAGACGCATTGACATGGTATAGGCTATGTGATGATATGAGATCATGGAACTATAGAAGATTGAAATTGGAATTTCATCAAAAGTATTACCCTATGCATCTTGTTCATCGCGACCGCAATTATATATATAATTTTTGGCCTCGCGAAGGAGAAAGCATCGCTCAATCTTGGGGGAGGCTTAAATCAATGTTATATTCATGCCCCAATCATGAGCTCCCAAGAGAAACAATTCTTCAAAAAATTTATGCTCGGCTTTCTGAAAACAATCGCACCATGCTCGATACTTCTTGTGCTGGCTCTTTTATGATGAAGACTATTGGATTTAGATGGGATTTATTGGATAGAATTAAACGCAACTCTGAAGATTGGGATCTCGACAAAGGTAAGGAGTCAGGTATGACACGGAGTTTGATTGTGTTAAATCTTTTATGGATACCGATATTTTCCGTAAGTTTAGCAGTAAATATGGACTTGATTCTGAGATAGTAGCTTCTTTTTGTGAATCTTTTGCTACTTATGTTGATCTCCCTAAGAAGAAGTGGTTTAAATATCATCCTCCCATAGAAGTAAAAGTAGCTGCACCTATTAAAGTTGAAGAAAGGACTGTCACTTATAATGATCCTATTGTTCCTACTTGTTATATTGAGAAACCACCTTTCCCTATTAGGATAAAGGATCATGCTAAAGCTTCAACTGTGGTTCGTAAAAGCAATATTAAAACATATACATCTCCTGAGCAAGTTAAAGTAGAACCTAATATTGCTATTGTTAAAGATCTCTTGTAATATAGATGGGCATGTTATTTACTTCTGTAATGAAACTGCTAGAATTACTAAACCCCGTGATACAGATAAACCTAGACCTGTGGTAGGCATGCCTGTTATTTCTGTTAAAATAGGAGATCATTTTTATCATGGCTTATGTGATATGGGCACTAGTGCTAGTGCAATACCTATTGACTTATACAAAGAAATTATGCATGACATTGCACCTGTTGAGTTAGAAGAAATTGATGTTACTATTAAACTTGCTAATAGAGATACTATTTCACCAATGGGAATTGTTAGAGATGTTGAAGTCTTGTGTGGGAAAACTAAATATCCTGCTGATTTTCTTGTTCTTGGTTCCCCACAAGATAGCTTTTGTCCCATTATATTTGGTAGACCCTTTTTAAATACTGTTAATGCTACCATAGATTGCACAAGGGATGTTGTTACTGTCGGCTTAGATGATATGACTCATGAGTTTAATTTCTCTAAATTTAGTAAACAACACTATGAAGAAGAATTGCCTAGTAAAGATGAAATTATTGTTCTTGCTTCTATTGCCGTACCTCCTAGTGATCCTTTAGAACAATATTTGCTAGACCATGAGAATGATATGTTTATGAATGAAAGAAGGGAAATAGATGAAGTATTCTTTAAACAGGAACCTATTCTGAAACACAATTTGCCTGTTGAAATCCTAGGGGATCCCCCTCCACCTAAGGGTGATCCCGTGTTTGAGCTTAAACTGTTGCCTGATAATCTTAAATATGCTTATCTTGATCAAAAGAAGATATATCCTGTTATTATTAGTGCTAACCTTTCAGAGCATGAAGAAGAAAGATTATTGAAAACTCTGAAGAAGCACTGTGCTTCTATTGGATATACTCTTGATGATCTTAAGGGCATTAGTCCCACTCTATGTCAACATAAAATAAATTTGGAAGCAGATGCCAAACCAGTTCGTGATCCTCAACGACGTCTGAATCCTAAAATGAAAGAAGTGGTAAGAAAAGAAATAATAAAGCTTCTGGAGGCAGGTATAATATATCCCGTTGCTGATAGTTAGTGGGTAAGTCCTGTTCATTGTGTCCCTAAGAAGGGAGGTATTACTGTTGTTCCTAATGATAAAGATGAATTGATTCCACAAAGAATTATTACAGGTTATAGGATGGTAATTGATTTCCGCAAATTAAATAAGGCTACTAAGAAAGATCATTACCCCTTACCTTTTATTGATCAAATGCTAGAAAGATTATGCAAACATACACATTACTACTTTCTAGATGGTTATTCTGGTTTCTCTCAAATACCTGTGCCAGCTAAAGATCAATCAAAGACTACTTTTACATGCCCTTTTGGTACTTTTGTTTATAGATGTATGCCTTTTGGTTTATGTAATGCACCTGCTACCTTTCAAAGATGCATGATGGCTATATTCTCTGACTTTTGTGAAAAGATTTATGAGGTTTTCATGGACGACTTTTCCATCTATGGACCTTCTTTTGATGATTGCTTGAACAATATTGATTGAGTTTTGCAGAGATGTGAAGAAACTAATCTTGTCTTGAATTGGGAAAAGTGCCACTTTATGGTTAATGAGGGTATTGTCTTGGGGCATAAAGTTTCTAAAAGAGGTATTGAAGTTGATAAAGCCAAGGTTGATGCTATTGAAAAGATGCCATGTCCCAAGGACATCAAAGGTATAAGAAGTTTCCTTGGTCATGCCGGATTTTATAGGAGGTTCATTAAGGACTTCTCAAAAATTTCTCGGCCTCTGACTAATTTATTACAAAAAGATATACCATTTGTCTTTGATGATGATTGTGTAGAAGCATTTGAAATACTTAAGAAAGCATTAGTCTCTGCACCTGTTGTTCAGCCACCTGATTGGAATTTACCCTTTGAAATTATGTGTGATGCTAGCGATTATGCTATAGGTGCTGTTCTAGGGCAAAGAGTTGATAAGAAATTAAATGTTATCCATTATGCTAGTAAGACTCTAGACAATGCTCAAAGAAATTATGCTACTACTGAAAAAGAACTTTTAGCAGTTGTATTTGCTTGTGATAAGTTCAGACCTTATATTGTTGATTCTAAAGTAACTATCCACACTAATCATGCTGCTATTAAATATCTTATGGAGAAGAAAGATGCTAAACCTAGACTTATTAGATGGGTTCTCTTGCTACAAGAATTTGATTTGCATATTGTTGATAGAAAAGGAGCTAAGAACCCCGTTGCAGACAACTTATCTAGGTTAGAGAATGTTCTTGATGACCCACTACCTATTGATGATAGCTTTCCTGATGAACAATTAAATGTCATAAGTACTTCTCTTAGTACCCCTTGGTATGCTGATTATGCTAATTACATAGTTGCTAAATTTATACCACCTAGCTTCACATACCAACAAAAGAAAAAGTTCTTCTATGATTTGAGACATTACTTTTGGGATGACCCACATATTTATAAAGAAGGAGTAGATGGTGTTATTAGACGTTGTGTACCTGAGCATGAACAGGAACAGATCATACGCAAGTGCCACTCCGAAACTTATGGAGGACACCACGCGGGAGATAGAACTGCACATAAGGTATTGCAATCAGGTTTTTATTGGCCTACTCTCTTCAAGGATGCCCATAAGTTTGTCCTATCTTGTGATGAATGTCAAAGAATTGGTAATATTAGTAGACATCAAGAAATGCCTATGAATTATTCACTTGTTATTGAACCGTTTGATGTTTGGGGCTTTGATTATATGGGACCTTTTCCTGCCTCTAATGGATATACACATATTTTAGTTGTTGTTGATTACGTTACTAAGTGGGTAGAAGCTATTCCAACTAATAGTGATGATCATAACACTTCTATTAAAATGCTTAAAGAAGTTATTTTTTCGAGGTTTGGAGTCCCTAGATATTTAATGACTGATGGTGGTTCACATTTTATTCATGGTGCTTTCCGTAAAATACTTGCTAAATATGACGTCAATCATAGAATTGCATCTCCGTATCACCCACAGTCTAGTGGTCAAGTAGAATTGAGTAATAGAGAACTCAAATTAATTTTGCAAAAGACTGTCAATAGGTCTAGAAAGAATTGGTCCAAGAAACTTGATGATGCATTATGGGCCTATAGAACTGCATATAAAAATCCTATGGGTATGTCTCCGTATAAAATGGTATATGGAAAAGCATGTCACTTACCTCTCGAACTAGAACATAAGGCATATTGGGCTATTAAAGAGCTCAACTATGATTTTAAACTTGCCGGTGAAAAGAGGTTATTTGATATTAGCTCACTTGATGAATGGAGAACCCAAGCTTATGAAAATGCCAAGTTGTTTAAAGAAAAGGTTAAAAGATGGCATGACAAAAGGATACAAAAAGCATGAGTTTAATGTAGGTGATTATGTACTGTTATACAACTCTCGTTTAAGATTTTTTGCAGGAAAACTTCTCTATAAATTTTAAGGCCCCTATGTTATCGAGGAGGTCTATCGTTCCGGTGCCATAAAAATCAACAACTTCGAAGGCACAAATCGGAAGGTGGTAAATGTTCAAAGAATCAAACATTATATCTCAGGTAATCCCATAAATGTTGAAACCAATATTATTGAAACCGTAACCCTGGAGGAATACACAAGGGACACTTTCCAGAACGTTTCAGACTCCAAAAAGGAATAGGTATGTGGTATGGTAAGTAAACTGACTCCAAAACAATTTTTAAGGCAATATTTCTCCGTTTTGGAATATTTAGAAAAATAGAAAATTAAGTAGCAGTCCGGGAAGGACACGAGGGCCCCACGAGGGTGGAGGGCGCGCCCCCCTACCTCGCGAGCTCCTCGTGTGCCCTCCGGACTCCATTTTCTTGCACAATACGTATTTTGGTCGGTAAAAATTCACTATATATTCTCCTGAAGATTTTGACTCCCGTATCACGCAAATATCCTCTGTTCTTGTTTTGGGCTGTTCTCTGTCAGGGTTGTCAAGGCCAGGCATCAATGTGTCCCCCTCCTCCAACAACGGTGACAAAGATGCTTGGCTAATGAAGATAGAGCTGAAGAGGGAAGAACCCATGGAGATCAACAAGGATGAAGGGATCAAGAAGGCCACGGAGAACAAAGCTCTGGCAACAGAAGACATCCTTCAACTTGATCACAACCTTCTTACCCCAACTGAGATCGAAGCTTTCCAGATGATTGAGTTAACTCGTATTCAAAACAAGTATCTCACAAGTGAAAATATTTTGTTGAAGGAGCATATCTTTGCACTCAAGGGCATTATTCGCAAGCTAGAGGACCTCTTACGCTCGATGTGCGACTATCCATCACCTCCTTCTTTACCATCCAAGGAGATATAATCACATGGGTATGGGCACTCCCCTTGGCAACCGCCAAGCTTGGGGAAGGTGCCCCGATATAGTATCACAATCACAACTCCTATCTTTACTGTTTTCCTTAGTTCGATCCTATTAGTAGTATTTTGATCTAGTAGAATAAAGTTTATGGCATGATCTAGTTTTGAGTTTTGCCTTATGATCTCTCTATGTAATCGAGTCCGTGAGCTATATAATAAAGATTAGTGTTGAGTCAAGGGCTTGATTTTCTGGCTATGATCTTGGGTGAATAAAAGAAAAGAGAAAAATAATAAGAAGAAACAAAAGTTCATATTGATCTTATTGATAGTAATGACTTCACATAGAAAGAGTGTGATGATTAAAAGTTGTTGGGAGTTAGCAGACTTAGTTTTGGTCATCGTTGCAATTAATAGGAAGTAATAAGGAAAGACATGTTTCACATCTAAATATACTATTATTGACATATTTTATGATCGGGAGCACTCATCAAAATATGACATGCTAAAGAGTTGATGTTGGACAAGGAAGACAACGTAATGGGTTATGTTTTCTTATATCTGAGATAAAATATGTTGTCATGGATCATCCAACATGTTGAGCTTGCCTTTCCCCCTCATGCTAGCCAAATTCTCAGCACCAAGTAGAGATACTACTTGTGCTTCCAAATACCCTTAAACCAGTTTTGCCATGAGAGTCCACCATATCTACCTATGGATTGAGTAGGATCCTTCAAGTAAGTTGTCATTGGTGCAAAGCAATAAAAATTGCTCTAAATATGTATGATTAGTGTGCGAGAAGTAAGCTTTATACGATCTTCTGATGTGGAAGTAATAGAAGCGACGGACTGCATAATAAAGGTTCATATCACAAGGGGCAATATAAAGTGACGTTCTTTCGCATTAAGATTTTGTGCATCCAACCATAAAAGAGCATGGCAACCTCTGCTTCCCTTTGTGAAGGGCCTATCTTTTATTATTATCTTCTACCTTATGCAAGTGTCATGGTGATCTTCACCTCTCCCTTTTTCATTTTATCCTTTGGCAAGCCCAGCATGTTGGAAAGAACCTGATATATATATATATATATATATATATATATATATATAATTGGATGTAGGGGGGCATGAGTTATTATTGTTGACATTACCCTCGAGGTAAAAGGCTGTGGGGCAAAACTATAAGGCCCTATCATTCTCTGTGTCCGATTAAAACTCCGTAACCACAAGTATTGCACGAGTGTTAGCAATTATGAAGGACTAGATGATAGTTGAGTATGTGGACTTGATTTTTAGCTCTGACATAGACTCTTTATGATGTTATGATAAATTGCAATTGCTTCAATGACTGAGGTTATAGTTTGTTGGTTCTCAATAAGGTTTCTGATTCATACTTTTGCATTGTGAATAGATCATCACTTGAACATAAGTAATCATATGACAATATCCATATATGTTGCTGTTATGAGAATAATCATGATGCCTTCATGTCCGTATTTTATTTTTATCGACGCCTCTACCAATAAACATGGGGACATATTTATTGTTATCGGCTTTCGCTTGAGGACAAGCGAGGTCTAAGCTTGGGCGAGTTGATACGTCCATTTTGCATCATGCTTTTATATCGATATTTATTGCATTATGGGCTGTTATTTCACGTTATGTCACAATACTTATGGCTATTCTCTCTTATTTTTCAAGGTTTACATAAGGAGGGAGAATGCCGGTAGTTGGAATTCTGGGCTGGAAAAGGAGCAAATATTAGAGACCTATTCTGCACAACTCCAAAATCCTGAAACTCCACGAAATACCTTATAATAAATAATGAAAAATCCTCACCAAAGATGAAGACCAGGGGGCCCACACCCTTTCCACGAGGGTGGGGGCGCCCCCCCTAGGGCGCGCCCCCTACCTCGTGGCCCCCCTGGTGGCTCTCCGATGACCATCTTCTGCTATATGAAGTCTTTCGTCGAGAAAAAATAAGAAGCAACCTTTCGGGACGAAACTCCGCCGCGACGAGGCGGAACCTTGGCAGAACCAATCTAGGGCTCCGGCAGAGCTGTTCTGCCGAGGAAACTTCCCTCCCGGAGGGGGAAATCATCACCATCGTCATCACCAATGCTCCTCTCATCGGGAGAGGGCAATCTCCATCAACATCTTCATCAGCACCATCTCATCTCAAAACCCTAGTTCATCTCTTGTATCCAATTCTTGTCTCCAAGTCCGGGATTGGTGCTAGTAGGTTGCTAGAAGTGTTAATTACTCCTTGTAGTTGATGCTAGTTAGTTTAATTGGTGGAACATCATATGTTCAGATCCTTTATGCATATTATTACCCCTCTGATTATGAACATGAATATTCTTTGTGAGTAGTTACGTTTGTTCCTGAGGACAAGGGAGAACTCTTGCTACTAGTAGTCATGTGAATTTGGTATTCGTTCGATATTTTGATGAGATGTATGTTGTCTAGCCTCTAGTGGTGTTATGTGAACGTCGACTACATAACACTTCACCATTATTTGGGCCTAGAGGAACGCATTGGGCAGTAATGAGTAGATGATGGGTTGCTAGAGTGACAAAAGCTTAAACCCTAGTTTATGCGTTGCTTCGCAAGGGGCTGATTTGGATCCATATGTTTCATGCTATGGTTAGGTTTACCTTAATACTTTTGTTGTAGTTGCAGATGCTTGCAATAGAGGTTAATCATAAGTGGGATGCTTGTTCAAGTAAGAACAGCACCCAAGCACCGGTCCACCCACGTGTCAAATTATCAAAGTACCGAACGCGAATCATATGAACGTGATGAAAACTAGCTTGACGATATTCCCATGTGTCCTTGGGAGCGCTTTTCCTTATATAAGAGTTTGTCCAGGCTTGTCCTTTGCTACAAAAAGGATTGGGACACCTTGCTGCACTTTATTTACTTTTGTTACTTGTTGCTCGTTACAAATTATCTTATCACAAAACTATCTGTTACCACTTATTTCAGTACTTGCAGAGAATACCTTGCTGAAAACCGCTTACCATTTCCTTCTGCTCCTCATTAGGTTCGACACTCTTACTTATCGAAAGGACTATGATAGATCCCCTATACTTGTGGGTCATCACTAGGTTATATATGCACAGAAGCACCGGCCATGTGTTGTGATAGGTGCTCATATCACCAAAAGGATTCATCCCGTCAGTACACTCCCCCCCCCCACCCGAGCCTTATACTTCTAGGATCCTTGGCAAAATTTTCAAACTTTTTGTCGATTAATTCCCAATGAGCCCCATCTTTCGAGTGCCTCATAAACCTATCTGCAATTCACTCATCATGATGCCACCGCAACCTCTTTGACTCTCTAGGGTTTTCAAACAAACGCCTCAACCTTGGAATTAAAGGCAAGTACCAAACAACCTTGAACGCGATTCTTGTCTTGATCTCGTCGTCCAACTTGTACTTGTCCGTTGCTCTCCTGCACTTGTATCATGCATGCTTGCATGTGGGACATGCACAAAAATGTATGTACTCACCACGGTACAATATACAATCATTCACACAAGCATGTATCTTCTGTACTTCAAGTCCCAATGGACAAACAATTTTCTATGCTTCATTCGTGCTTCTGGGGAGCACATTATCTTCCGGAAGAATTTCTTTCAAAAGACCAAACATCTCTGAAGCCCTTGTTTGATAAACCGTTTGCTGCTTTAAATCTAAGAAGCACCAGGGTGGCACTCAACTTGGAATATTTCTTTTTGCCACCCGGATACAATTATTTCTTGGAGTCCGCATCAATGATTGGCAAATCCTTGTACCCAATCATATCCTTTTCTGGGTCCTCAAAATCTGCAATCATAGTAGCAAAATCTGGCATATCAAGATCATCGTCATCTGCGTCGACGTCTTGGTTTTCCAGTGGGCTTTTCGGATTTCAGGTGTTCCATTGGTAGCTTGACACCTCTGCCCCGATGTTAGATTCAACATCCATGTGACACTAATCGGGGTTTGGCATCTCGCTGCCTGAGTATCTTCATCCATGACCTCCTCTTCACCGTGTCTGGTCCAACGTGTATATCCATCCATGAATCCCGTAGAGACTAAGTGCATCTGGACATCTGCAACTTCATGTGACTCTGTATTGGCACAATCAGTACATGCACACAGGATGCAATCCGCATCACCCATTCTCCTCTTTGTACTTTCAGCCAAATTCATGAACTCTGTCACGCCACTGATAACATCACAAGGTTTTATGCTAATAATTACTGAGGGTGCTCCGTGTTGTTATCCAGACGTGCAATGACAAAAATTAATGGCCAGTCAATTTACACGCAGAGTACTAGTTACAACACTACACTTAGGAATTGAATACCTTAATTTAGCCACTCGCAAAAACAATACCTTAATTAATTAGCTGCGTGGTGACCTCCACCCAGCAAACAGACAAGCGCAATGCGGCAGCATGCCGAGACAACAGGGGCGAGGAGGAAAGCTTAGTGTGGTTGCCGCCTGAAGTTCGACCTCCACCATCCCGCCATCGACCGTGATGGATCTGTTCGAATCACGCCGTCGCCGACCTCGATGGTTGAGATCCTCCTATCTCCCGCCGCAGACCGAGGATTGACCTCCTATGACGCCACCACTGCCCACTGACCGAGGATTAACCTCTTCTCCGATAGCCGCTGCCTAGGCCACCGCCGCCATCTCTATATGCAGAGCGGCCGTTTTTTACGGATATCCGTAGAGCGGTTGTTTACACGGTATCTCACCATAACTCAATTATATGGACAGGGTAGTACATCACATACATTTATGCAATGGCAACCGTGTCTAACCTACGTTGTCTTCTCACACTGTTTGGTGCGGAAATCATGTGTGATGTTGTAATACCTAACACAAACGACATGTACAAACCGTTAGCTTATCTCCACAGTTTCCCCATTTCCCCCAAATCCCTACATAGCCTCCAAATTCCCTTGCGTGGCGCTGACATTGGGGGAATGCGGATGAGTGGGCTGATGGTGTCGATGCAGCTGCTCCTCCTCATATCGCCACCATAGCGGTGGTCGCCGCCAAGCACTTGCCTAAGGTCATCAGAAGGCAGGTGTACTATGGATCCGAATCGTCTTGTCACGTTCCAATCTATCCCGATCTTTTTAGCATGTCCAAAGTATAGCTCATTGCTAAATCCGTCCTTCATGACCCCCCCCCCAGGAAAGCGATCTGCCGCCAAATCCGGAGCTTGACTCCAGACTCCCGCAACACGAGTTCGACTCCGAGTTTTGCGCCACCGAGAAGTACCAAAAGCTGAGTTGTGTGCACGGGCACACCCCCGCTCGACGTGTATGCACAGAGGTATTCGACATTGGCAAGCGGTTTCTCAGTTGCCCCTTAGAGGTTAGTGCTAATTACGTTCATCATTTTACTTCAGTTAATGCCACCGCTCATCCAAAATACTATTTAACATTGGCAGGGATATGAGGCTTGTGCCTTTGTTAACTGGCTGGATGAAGAATGGCATGGCAGGGCTCGGAGTGTTATCACCAATCTCGCAGAAGATAATGTAAAGCTGAAGAAGAAACTGGCTGATCTGGAATGTACAATCAGTATGATGAAGCAAGAAAGAATCAATCACGGGCAACAGATGAAAGCAAGAGACAAGAAGGAACTAGCATGTGTAGTTGTGGTTGTCGCGTTAGCCATGTTCTATGCGCTGTTTGCAATGATGATTAGGGGTTTTGTGTGACAGTATTGCTAAAGCACATCTAGATGTGCTCTAAGTAATGCACATCTAGGTCCTGTGCCATTGATGTTACGCGAAGATTCATGCTGATATTTTTCTTTGTATTTTTTATTTTCCTTTCTAGTTTGATTATTACTTGCTTTATCAATAAGAAGAGCTCAATGTATTGCTTGCCAACTGTCCTACTCCATTCGTACCGGTACCGGTGCATAATCCCAAAACTCGTTCCTTGTTTTTGTCCTAAAAAAGGAAACCAGCCAAATAGCCAATAGGAGTCATGCGTAACCCCGGGAATTTGGAGCGACTGGGTATAATTGCGGTTGATTATATCAGCGATTAGATAATACGTCAACCCCCGCTTCAATCCTCCCCCCCCCCCCCCGCAAAAGAAAAAACCCCTCGCTTCAATTGCCAGTTCCTCTTCTCTATATACCCCCCGCGCTTAAGTGTCCACCATCTTCATCGTCCCTGGCAGGCCACACTACACACTGGCACACACTCTGCAGCCATGTCGAGCGACAGCGAGGCTAACAGTTCGGCCAGTAGTCTGGCGCCCGATGATAGGTCAACATCGGAATCATCCCGCTTGTCTTCCATGAGTCCGGCGTTGAGCCCAGACCTCGATTATATCCGGTTCATGGACGGGACGCCGCCTTCGGAGTCGTCAGACGACAACCAGACGGATGAGGAGCCGTTGGAGGATGAAGAAGAGGATGACGACGATGATGATGAGGAATGATCGAACGAGGAGGAGGAGGATGACGACATCAACGACGATGACGACGGCTGCAGTGATGAAAAGCCAATGGTCGGCGGCAAGAAGTGTCCTCGCCAAGACGATGTCGTGGGGCCATCCAACAACAACAACAAGAAGAAGAAGGACTAAATTAAGCAGACTGTATATATCTCTGTTTATCCTGTCAATATAATCGCAGACGGTTAGTAATATGTATTCGACAGAGATCTTCTACATTATCGCCCACATGTTGGTTTGTTGAACTGTGTGCCCTGACGAGCACATAATTCACAAAAAAGACCGTATGGGCTGCCTATAATGATCGCACACAATTCTCATTATTGTAGCGACCAGACCTCAAACAGTCTGATCTCTGTGCTCCGGTGTCATCCCTGGATCAGTAATGCTGACACCACACAGTACTCGAAGGATTTATATCAGAGTAGCAATCACACACTTATTACATCGAGTGTCTCAAAAGAGAACTTATTACAATAAATATGGCTTAAGGCCATCTGATAACGATAACAGCGGAAGGCTTGGAAGATAAGTGAGTCCATCAACTCCAACGGCATCACTGAGTATAGAACCACGACCTAAAACTCCTCAATCGTCGTCTGAAAAGTCTGCAACATTAACGTTGCAGCCCGAAAATGGGTCAGCACATGGAATATGCTGGCAAGGTAACACATAGAGAGTAATGGAATGAAACAGCTATACTATATGCATATTTGGCTGGTGGAAAGCTCTATGGTTACAGTTTTTGCGTAAAGCCAATTTTTCCCTACTTCAAAGGAATAAAATTAATTACTATCATGGTGGTTGTTAAACATTGAGAATGGTTGACAGCATTCTCAATCCCAATTAAGTAACATCATTAAAACCCAACAAAATTAACTTTAGAGTAACATGTTGAGATTCACATGATAATCCAGGTACTAGATACTCAAGATGTCCATAACCGGGGACACGGCTAATCATGATTAGTTTATACACTCTGCAGAGGTTTGTGCACTTTTCCCCACAAGACTCGATCGCCTCCGTTGGATTTCTCGCACTACATGATGTTTGAGAAATGGATGACCGAGACATAGTATTTCAGAAGTGCTAGCACCTTACGATCGGGTAGACCGTACCACCTACATCCCCTACATCTGCTAGTCTACCACTGTAAGAGTTCGCACAACTTAATCAACTATGCTAGAGCCCATAATGGCTTGTGGCTGCACACGGAAGTTTCTAGTATGAATAATCCCATGATCCCTTTGAGCCTGGGTGGTGGTCCAAAAGAAAAACAGGCAAGTCCTGGAATACCCAGGTGCCTCAATCCACCCAGATGTGTGTTAGGTTGCCACCTTAGATAAACCATTAATTAACAATCTCACATCTGTCATGGATATCACTCACCCAATCCACGTCTACTAGCATAGCATGGCATAATAAGCAAACGTAGAAGTAACTCCCAAAGGTTTGAAAATAAAACGGGTAATAGGTACTACCTCATCTACTTCCCATCCCACAATTTAATTAGATCCTAATCATGCAATGTGTGAGGATTGACCTAATGCAATAAAACCGGGTTGTAGAAAAAGGTATGATCAAAGTGTTACTTGCCTTCCTGATGATCCGCGAAACCTAGAGATTCGAAGTAACAGGCGGCGCACTCCGGGTATTCTATCACAGACAAACAACAAGCATACAATAAGCACTCATCTAATGCACAGGTAAAACTTCAAATAGAAGATCTAACCAGAAAGTTCAACTTAAGAACCCTGGTTTGCAAAAAGAATCAAATCGAACGAAGCAAAAGAAATCAAACGGCGAAAGAAAACAACTTCGTTCTAGTAATCTGGATCTAAGGCAAATTTTACAGTAGCAAAAACTTGTGTAAGTTGATTATTCGGAAAGAGGGTTTCGAGACGAAACTCCAGGCGCTTGAATCGCCTGATTCCGATAAACGAGCGAAAAGTTATACCAAAACGAAAATCGGATCAGAGATCACGATCAGAAAATAAACGCGGAAAATCCAACAAAAAAGAAAAACGATGAACAGAATTTTTTTATTTTTTTTAAACGGCACGGATTTCGAGGGCGGCGAACCTCGGGCGACGCGCGGCTCCGGCGGCGGTGGCGGCGGCTGGCGGCGGCGGGGCTGGGCTAGGGTTAGGGTTTCGGCTGGGGCGGCTGGGCTCTCTCGGGCCCCGGGGCGGCGGCTTATAAAGGCCTCGGCCGGCGGTGTCCTGGCCGAGTACGGCCCATAGTCGGTTCCGCGTTTTTTTTTAAATTTTTCTCGGAAGAAAAATAAAAAGAAATACTAAACGGACTCCAAAATTCACGAAATAAATTTTCCCGGGCTTCTAAAATCAAGCCCGAAAAAGTGAACATTTATTTGGGCCCAAACTACAACTTTGAAAAACGCGCATTTTTCCTAAATTCAAATAAAAATACCGAAAAACTCCGAAATAAATCTTATTTGATTTTTTTATTAAATCCTCAATATTTCTATATTTTGGGAAAGTCATTTTATTCCCTCTCTCATATTTTTGTAATAGAAATAATTGATGATAAAATAAATAAAATCAAATGATCCTGTTTACATAATTTGAGAAAACTCAAATATGTAAATAACGAAATCCCCAACTCTCTCCGTGGGTCCTTGAGTTGCTTAGGATTTTCTAGGATTAAAACCAAAAGCAAAATAAAATATGATATGCATGATGACCTAATGTATAACATTCCAAATTGAAAATTTGGGATGTTACAAACCTACCCCCCTTAAGATGAATCTCGCCCTTGAGATTCGGGTTGGCTAGAAAATAGGTGAGGGTGGTCTTTGAGCAAATCTTCCTCTCGCTCCCAGGTGGCTTCATCCTCCGTGTGGTGGCTCCACTGAACTTTGCAAAACTTGATAACCTTGCTGCGAGTAACTCGGTTGGCAAACTCAAGAATCTTGACTGGTTTCTCCTCATAGGTCAAATTGTTATCCAACTGAATTGCTTCCAATGGCACTGTGTCTCTCAAAGGTAT
The DNA here is from genome assembly GCF_056163025.1 of Triticum urartu. Classification (NCBI taxonomy): domain Eukaryota; kingdom Viridiplantae; phylum Streptophyta; class Magnoliopsida; order Poales; family Poaceae; genus Triticum; species Triticum urartu. The sequence continues at coordinate 249,340,571 of NC_141876.1, read as the reverse complement.
GTCAGCCATCTCCGCGTGACACTTTTTCAACTGAGAAACGTGGAACACATCATGAACTCCTGGCAATTCCAACTTGTAGGCCACTTCTCCCATACGCTCCAAAATTCGATATGGCCCTACAAATCGTGGCGCTAACTTCCCCTTAACTCCAAAGCGCTTAATCCCTCGAAGTGGGGATACTCGAAGATAAGCTCTGTCTCCGACTTCGTAAACTGTCTCCTTGCGTTTAGAATCTGCGTAGCTCTTCTGCCTGGACCGGGCTACCTTGAGCCTATCGCGAATCAACTTCACCTTCTGTTCAGACTCTTTAATCAGATCTGGTCCAAACAACTGGCGGTCTCCAACTTCGTCCCACGACAACGGTGTCCTGCACCTCCTTCCGTACAGAGCTTCGAAAGGTGCCATCTTCAAACTGGTCTGATAGCTATTATTGTAAGAGAACTCTGCATATGGCAAATTATCGTCCCAACTAGATCCATAATCTAGCGCACAAGCTCTCAGCATATCCTCCAAAATCTGATTGACTCTCTCGGTCTGTCCATCTGTCTGCGGATGAAAAGCTGTACTAAATTCTAGCCTAGTACCCAAAGTCTCATGCAACTGCTTCTAGAACTTTGAGGTAAACTGGGTTCCTCTATCTGATATGATGCTCCTCGGAACTCCATGCAAACATACGATCCTGGTCATGTATATCTTTTGCCAACTTAGCACTGGTGTAAGTGGTCTTTACTGGGATGAAATGAGCTACCTTCGTCAATCGATCAACTACGACCCAAATCGAGTCATAGCCTGAACGAGTCCTTGGTAATCCCGTGATAAAATCCATGCCTAGCTTATCCCACTTCCATTCGGGTATCGGCAATGGTTGCAACAATCCTGCTGGCTTTTGATGCTCTGCCTTTACTCTCTGACATACGTCACAAACTGCTACATACTCCGCAATATCCTTCTTCATTCCAGTCCACCAAAAAATATCCTTCAAATCCAAATACATCTTGGTATTTCCTGGGTGAATCGAATACGGTGAATCATGTGCCTCTTGCAGAATCAACTTTCTGATCCCCGGGTCATTGGGTACATAAACACGGTCTTTAAACCATAGGGTGTCGTGCTCATCCTCACGAAATCCTTTAGCTTTTCCTTTGCTCAGTTTCTCCTTTATAGCGGCAATCTCTTTGTCAGTTTTCTGAGCTTCTCTGATTCTATCCATCAAGGTTGACTGAATTTCCAACGCTGCTACATAGCCTCTCGGAACTATTTCCAAACATAGTTCACGAAGATTTTCTGCTAACACCTTGGGTATTTCTCCCGTCATTAACGTGTTGAGATGGCTCTTGCGGCTTAATGCATCAGCTACTACATTAGCCTTCCCGGGATGATAATGCAATCTCATATCATAATCCTTGATGAGCTCCAACCATCTCCTTTGTCTGAGATTCAACTCCTTCTGTGTGAAAATGTACTTCAAACTCTTGTGATCCGTGTACACCTCACAATGATTTCCAATGAGGAAATGCCTCCATGTCTTCAATGCATGCACTACGGCTGCTAACTCCAAATCATGCGTGGCATAATTCAACTCGTGAGGCTTCAGTTGTCGTGAAGCATACGAAACAACTCTTCCATCCTGCATAAGTTCTGCTCCAAGTCCTCGACGTGAAGCGTCGCAATACACCTCATAATCCTTGGTCTGATCTGGCAAAATCAACACTAGTGAGGTAACCAAACGATTCTTCAATTCCTGGAAACTAGCCTCACACTCCTCAGTCCATTTGAACTTGGTATCCTTCTTCAACAACTCCTTCATAGGCTTCGCGATCTTTGAGAAATTCTCAATAAACCTCCGGTAGTATCCTGCGAGTCCAAGAAAACTCCGGATCTCTCCAACGGTAGTTGGGGCTTCCCACTTGGTCACGGTTTCAACTTTAGCGGGATCTACTGCTATACCTTCTCCGAATATAACGTGTCCGAGGAATCCTACTTCCTTCAACCAAAACTCACATTTGCTGAACTTGGCATATAATTGATGTTCTTTGAGCTTTCCAAGTACCAAATGCAAATGCTCCTTATGCTCCTCTTCATTCTTCGAATATACCAGGATATCATCAATGAACACTACGACGAACTTATCCAAAAACTCCATAAACACTTTGTTCATCATGTTCATAAAATAGGCAGGCGCGTTAGTCAGACCAAATGACATAACGGTATACTCATACAGCCCATACCTGGTGGTAAAAGCTGTCTTAGGTATGTCCTGCTCTCGAATCTTCAAATGATGGTAACCTGATCGCAAATCGATCTTGGAAAATACTTTAGCTCCTTGCAATCGATCAAACAGATCATTGATCATTGGTAGCGGGTGCTTGTTCTTGATTGTTACTTCATTCAATCCTCGATAGTCAACAACCATCCTTAACGATCCATCCTTCTTCTCTACTAGAAGTACTGGTGATCCCCAAGGTGAAGAACTTGGGCGAGTATATCCCTTATCCAGTAACTCCTTAATCTGCTTCTTAATTTCCACCAAATCCTTTGCTGGCATCCTATATGGTCTCTTTGATATTGGCCCAGTGCCTGGTAAAAGCTCAATCAAAAGCTCAATGTCTCTATCCGGTGGCATGCCTGGCAACTCTTCGGGAAATACATCAGGAAAATCCTTTACCACTGGTACTTCCTCCTGTACAACTCCTGATAAGGAATTTACTTGTGTCCTCTTTGGCACATGCCGGGATACATACTTGATCCTTCTCCCTTCTGGTGTGGTAAGCAAAATTGACTTACTAGCACACTCAATATTCCCTTCATACTTTGATAACCAATCCATGCCTAATATCACATCCAATCCTTGAGATTCCAATACTATTAGGTCTGAGGGAAAAACATAGTTACCAATCCTTAATGGTAACCGATCACACCATAGACTAGCCACATACTCTGCTCCTGGCGAGGTTACTAACATGGGTGACCTAAGGGCTTGGGTTGGTAGGTTATACTTTTCCACAAATCCCCTTGATATGTATGAATGCGATGCACCAGTATCAAAAAGATCGAGTGCAGTAAATGACTTAACCAAAAACTTACCTATTACTGCATCGGGCTGAGCTTCAACCTCCTCCACATTAACGTGGTTCACCTGTCCCCTGTTGAAAGGGTTCGGCTTCTTTCCAGAACTTCCATTGCCGTTTTGGCCTTCAGGACATTCATTTGCGTAATGTCCTGGCTTCGAACACTTATAGCAAGTGACTTGGCTCAAGTCCTTCTTGGCTGGGGTTCATGGGTTGTTGCGGTTCTGTCCATTGCTTCCTCCATTCCCATTACCATTCTTGGTGCCATTGTGATTGTGCGAGCTACCTACTCCATGGGTATGCTGAAAAGGTCCTCCCGGTCTAGGGGTAAAACGTGGCTTCTGCTGAGCTCCTGAATTATACTTTCCTTGTCCATACTTCCTCTTGCGGTTCTCAATTTGCTGCTGCTTCCCTTCAATCATAAGAGCACGGTCTACCAACTCCTGGTAGTTGTTGAAGGTGGCTACCATCAACTGCATACTCAACTCATCATTCAATCCTTCCAGGAACTTCTCCTGCTTAGCTGCATCCGTAGCAACGTCATCTGGGGCATAACGTGCTAGCTTACTAAACTCCTCCACATACTGGCCAACTGTCCGTCCTCCTTGGTGCAAGTTACAAAACTCACGCTTCTTCATGGCCATTGCTCCTGCTGAAACATGGGCAGTATGAAAAGCCTGCTGAAACTGGTCCCATGTGACAGTGTCGACTGGGAAGGTGGCTGTGAAATTCTCCCACCAGGATACTGCGGGTCCTTCTAACTGATGTGCGGCAAACTTCACCTTCTTCGCATCTGTGCATCCTGCTGTGGTCAACTCCCTAGCTATCTTGTGGAGCCAATCATCTGCTACTATCGGCTCGGTGCTACTGGAAAACACCGGCGGATTCAGCCTAAGAAAACGGGCTAAGTGGTCAACAGGTGGTGGTGGTGGATTGTTGTTGTTGTTCCCCTGATTCTGATTCTGAACTAGCAACTACATCAAGGTGTTTTGCTGCTGGATCAACTGGGTGAGCTCCGGCGGAAAGGCAAATCTGGGGTCACGTCTCGGAGGCATCTGAGGGTTTAGAAAAGAAGAGATATAAGAATAGAGGGGGTCTAAAGAGAAAACACTACCCATATGCACATGAGGCAAAAGCAAACAATTCACTTCAATCAGACAAACAAAGGCATACAATCGATCTAACTATCGCAAAGTTCTCGGACTACTAAATTTACATGGTGGACTACTACTACTGATGAGGTGGTCTACTAGAAATATTCTACGGTTGTAGACTCCATGATGTTGGCTCCAGCTTCATCAACATAGTCATCGTTGCTACTATCTTGTTCCGAGTCGGTGACGTCAATGATGATGTAGTCTTCCAGGCAAATCTCCTTGGGTTCCTCGTCTTCATCTACTGGTGTCGGGTCTCCCATAAATACCGCTAGCTTCATAGTTAGGTCGGCATTCTTATCCACCAATACTTCAATTTCTTCTTCATAATCTTCGCGTGTAGCCTTGAGTTCTTCCTCCAGTTCCTTGATTCTAGTCTTAGCCTTCTTCAGATCTATCATGTCGGCGCACAGCTGATTCTCCTGTCGTCGAATGTGCTGATTTAACTCCTGGATAAAAGCTGCAATTGATCTATCTTTCCTGGTGCTGATCATCTCCCAGTGTTCATCTCGGCGCCCACAAATCTGGTAGATAGTATCCTTGAGATCCTTGCGGTAGACTTCTCCAATGCGTCCCATGGCGATGTGAGCTGCCATACTCTTTCCTAGACTCCAAGTTGGTGCATCAAAAGAAAACTCTATGGGCTCAGTGACTGGCATGAACGTCCTTCCTGGAACTTGAACTTGAATCATCCAGCGCTCTGATTCAGGTAAAGTGGCGTTGTAGGTTCCCATGAAGCTTGGTATTCCTATGTTCAGGTATCTAGTGACTTCCTTCAAGTGGCGTCCAAAGGGTGTGTCCTCATCTGGTTGGGTGAACTTGTTCCTTGCATCCGCCATCCTAAAGAGTAGAAAAGATGAGAAGTCAGAAGAGAAGAGAGTGAGTGGTGATCTAGGTCTTTAGCTTAGTGGTCGTGTCCTACAGTCAGCGTGTGCTCTGATACCATCTCTGTAGCGACCAGACCTCAAACAGTCTGATCTCTGTGCTCCGGTGTCATCCCTGGATCAGTAATGCTGACACCACACAGTACTCGAAGGATTTATATCAGAGTAGCAATCACACACTTATTACATCGAGTGTCTCAAAAGAGAACTTATTACAATAAATATGGCTTAAGGCCATCTGATAACGATAACAGCGGAAGGCTTGGAAGATAAGTGAGTCCATCAACTCCAACGGCATCACTGAGTATAGAACCACGACCTAAAACTCCTCAATCGTCGTCTGAAAAGTCTGCAACATTAACGTTGCAGCCCGAAAACGGGTCAGCACATGGAATATGCTGGCAAGGTAACACATAGAGAGTAATGGAATGAAACAGCTATACTATATGCATATTTGGCTGGTGGAAAGCTCTATGGTTACAGTTTTTGCGTAAAGCCAATTTTTCCCTACTTCAAAGGAATAAAATTAATTACTATCATGGTGGTTGTTAAACATTGAGAATGGTTGACAGCATTCTCAATCCCAATTAAGTAACATCATTAAAACCCAACAAAATTAACTTTAGAGTAACATGTTGAGATTCACATGATAATCCAGGTACTAGATACTCAAGATGTCCATAACCGGGGACACGGCTAATCATGATTAGTTTATACACTCTACAGAGGTTTGCGCACTTTTCCCCACAAGACTCGATCGCCTCCGTTGGATTTCTCGCACTACATGATGTTTGAGAAACGGATGACCGAGACATAGTCTTTCAGAAGCGCTAGCACCTTACGATCGGGTAGACCGTACCACCTACATCGCCTACATCTGCTAGTCTACCACTGTAAGAGTTCGCACAACTTAATCAACTATGCCAGAGCCCATAATGGCTTGTGGCTGCAGACGGAAGTTTCTAGTATGAATAATCCCATGATCCCTTTGAGCCTGGGTGGCGGTCCAAAAGAAAAACAGGCAAGTCCTGGAATACCCACGTGCCTCAATCCACCCAGATGTGTGTTAGGTTGCCACCTTAGATAAACCATTAATTAACAATCTCACATCTGTCATGGATATCTCTCACCCAATCCACGTCTACTAGCATAGCATGGCATAATAAGCAAACGTAGAAGTAACTCCCAAAGGTTTGAAAATAAAATGGGTAATAGGTACTACCTCATCTACTTCCCATCCCACAATTTAATTAGATCCTAATCATGCAATGTGTGAGGATTGATCTAATGCAATAAAACTGGGTTGTAGAAAAAGGTATGATCAAAGTGTTACTTGCCTTGCTGATGATCCGCGAAACCTAGAGATTCGAAGTAACAGGCGGTGCACTCCGGGTATTCTATCGCAGACACAACAAGCATACAATAAGCACTCATCTAATGCACAGGTAAAACTTCAAATAGAAGATCTAACCAGAAAGTTCAACTTAAGAACCCTGGTTTGCAAAAAGAATCAAATCGAACGAAGCAAAAGAAATCAAACGGCGAAAGAAAACAACTTCGTTCTAGTAATCTGGATCTAAGGCAAATTTTACAGTAGCAAAAACTTGTTTAAGTTGATTATTCCGAAAGAGGGTTTCGAGACGAAAATCCAGGCGCTTGAATCGCGTGATTCCGATAAACGAGCGAAAAGTTATACCAAAATGAAAATCGGATCAGAGATCGCGATCAGAAAATAACCGCGGAAAATCCGACGAAAAAGAAAAACGATGAACCGAATCTTTTTTTATTTTTATTTTTTTTAAACGGCACGGATTTCGAGGGCGGCGAACCTCGGGCAACGCGCGGCTCCGGCGGCGGCGGCGGACGGCGTTGGCTGGCGGCGGCGGCGGGGCTGGGCTAGGGTTAGGGTTTTGGCTGGGGCGGCTGGGCTCTCTCGGGCCCCGGGGCGGCGGCTTATAAAGGCCTCGGCCGGCAGTGTCCTGGCCGAGTACGGCCCATAGTCGGTTCCGCGTTTTTTTTTAAAAAGATTCCGCTCGGAAGAAAAATAAAAAGAAATACTAAACGGACTCCAAAATTCACGAAATGAATTTTCCCGGGCTTCTAAAATCAAGCCCGAAAAAAGTGAAAATTTATTTGGGCCCAAACTACAACTTTGAAAAACGCGCATTTTTCCTAAATTCAAATAAAAATACCGAAAAACTCCGAAATAAATCTTATTTGATTTTTTATTAAATCCTCAATATTTCTATATTTTGGGAAAGTCATTTTATTCCCTCTCTCGTATTTTTGTAATATAAATAATTGATGATAAAATAAATAAAATCAAATGATCCTGTTTACATAATTTGAGAAAACTCAAATATGTAAATAACAAAATCCCCAACTCTCTCCGTGGGTCCTTGAGTTGCTTAGGATTTTCTAGGATCAAAACCAAAAGCAAAATAAAATATGATATGCATGATGACCTAATGTATAACATTCCAAATTGAAAATTTGGGATGTTACAATTATCGACCTGTTTGCCGGGTATCACACACATCTTGTTATGCCGAATCGTTTGTGTTCACCTCAATCATCACAAATGGTTCATCAGAGTGAACTGTATGCCGTATATCGCACACACCTTGATCTGGCTGCCCATTTCTGTTGTTCTGTCTCATTGCAAACAGTTTGTACAGATCAACTGTATGCCCTTCATCACACACACAACTAAAATCTGAACCTTGTTTGATGCATCCTCCATCGCAAATGTTTTGCACCTTTTTGACGGTTTTCATACATCACCGTTTGCAATTATTGCATCGCACATAGTTTCTCAAAGGGTCTCTGATCGTAGTGTCGCGTTAGCAGCATCCTGCAGTAGTGTATCATCAATTTCATCCTCTCCCAAGATTGTGCAACATGTTCATGATCAAGTTGCTTGAAATTCATAATATCATTCCTAAGGGAGGTGATCTTAGCGGGAGGAAAGTACTTGGAAATAAAAGCATCTTTACACTTATTCCATGAATCAATACTATTTTTTGGCAAAGATGAAAACCAAGTTTTAGCATGATCTCGAAGCGAGAATGGAAATAGCTTCAATTTAACAATACCATTATCCACATCTTTTTTATTTTGCATATCACACAAATCAACGAAATTATTAAGATGGGATGCGGCATCTTCACTTGGAAGGCCAGAGAATTGATCTTTCATAACAAGATTCAGCAAAGCAGCATTAATTTCACAAGATTCCGCATTAGTAGTGGGAGTGATCGGAGTACTAATAAAATCATTATTATTGTTGTTGGAAAAGTCACACAATTTGGTATTCTCTTGAGCCATCGTGACAAGCAAGCAATCCAACACAGGAGCACACAAAAGGCAAGCGAAGAAGATGAACGGAAGAGGGGTGAAGAAAAGGAAAATCTTTTTGAAAATTGTTTTAGAATTGGGGGAGAGGAAAACAAGAGGTGAATGGCGAATAATGTAATGCAAGATATGAGAGTTTGTGATGGGTACTTGGTATGTCTTGACTTGGCGTAGATCTCCCCGGCAACGGTGCTAGAAATTCTCCCTGCTACTTCTTGAGCTTGCGTTGGTTTTTCCCTTGAAGAGGAAAGGGTGATGCAGCAAAGTAGAGTAAGTATTTCCCTCAGTTTTGAGAACCAAGGTATCAATCCAGTAGGAGACAATGCACAAGTCACCGAATACTTGCACAATCAAACACCAACTTGCACCCAACGCAATAAAGGGGTTGTCAATCCCTTCATGGTTATTTGCAAAGAGAGATCTGATACATATGGATAAACGATAAGTAATGTTTTTGGTATTTCTGGTTTATGGAAAGGAAAGTAAAAGATTGCAAAGGAAGTAAATAGGAACCTAAATTGTAGATCGGAAACTTATATGATGGAAAATAGACCCGGGGGCCATAGGTTTCACTAGAGGCTTCTCTCAAGATAGAAAATATTACGGTGGATGAACAAATTACTGCCGAGCAATTGGTAGAAAAGCAAAAAGATATGACGATATCTAAGGAAATGATCATGAATATAGGCATCACGTCCGTATCAAGTAGACCGACTCGTGCCTACATCTACTACAATTACTCCACACATCGACCCACTCCTTCCTACATCTAGAGTACTAACACTACTGCAGGATGGTCAAAACGCGACACCACGATCAAAGACCCTGCGACAAAACTGTGTGTGTTTCCATAATCGCAAACGGTGGTGTAAAAGAACCGTCAAAAAAGGTGCCAAATGTCTGCGACGACGGATGCATCAAACACAGTTCATATTTTAGTTGCTTGTGCGATGCAGGGCATATGGTTCAGTTCAATTAATTGTTTGCGATGTGGAGGAACAAAAGAAACGGGCAGCCAGATGAAGGTGTGTGTGATATACAGCATACGGTTCACTAGGATGAACTGTGTGTGATTGGGCAACACAATGCAAACGGTTCAACTAAACAAGATGTGTGTGATATGCGGCAAACAGGTCCGTAATCAGAAATGTGTGCGAAGACCAATAATAACACAGGCATTTGCTGCTAATAAGCCGTGTAATTTGCTCTATCTACATAAATATAACATGTAGATATATATATAACTGAAATAAACGTCCAATTACATGAGTGACTATACAGATCATTCTCACACACCTCAATTAACAATTGCATGCATTCTAAAGTAGGAGAAACGATCATCTAGTCATCTACTTCTTGTGATGCTCCAGCCACTACTCTGTGGCTCGATCCCTCGTTTGGGGCAGGAGGAAGATAGTTCCTCATGTCAACGATCTGCCTGTACATCTCGTAGCTTGTGTATGTGTCCTTGACCGCGTACTTGACGTGTTCTTCATTAGGTCTCCCATGCCAAACATTGTGACAGGCGTTCTTGTCCTTCTTGCTCTCTTCCTTCATCTTCACGTAGTAGGGTCGATGATGGCCGAGGCGAGGTCAACCAGGGAGTTCAATTTGTTGTTGTCGCTCCCCTAACCTTGTAGCGGTGCTGGATGTTGACAAGATTCGGGCATTTCAAGCACGAAACCATGAGCACTTTTATATCGTTGGTGGTGTCCACCGTAGCGAAACTGTAGTCGGAGCTGTTGATAAACCTGGAGAAATGCTCGCAAGGCCTTGTGGCCAGGTGGCAGTGGTAGACCAGGACGTCATGTCGCACACACAACTAGGGGACGGCAACCTTCTGATCGTGCCCGGCACGACCCATGGTGTACTCGAGGTGGAAGCCGACCACTTGGTACTTGTCCTCAGCAAGGAACTACTCCATAGTTTGGATGGAGCTCTTCATCGAGACCGGATTGTTCGTGTACACCACTGAGAGAGCCTTCCCCCTCACATGGGTGTCCCTGACGTGTTGCGTGGTGAACTGCCCACCATTGTTGTCGTCGGCCGCTGGGAGAGCCATTGGAGCCACTGGGAGCGCCATTGGAACCGTTGGATGTCCTCTCTGTATATGTCCTCGTGGGTGTGCTTATTGTGTCATGTGAGACGAGAGATGAAGGTAAATGGCCGCAAGAATAAAAGGGGGTCGGGCAGCATGGATTCTCGGCGTGTCTGCATGGCAGTTTTTGCAGCGGGTAACTGCATCATCGCATCGCTCCCAGCGCAACCGCATGCACACGAACGTGCGTGATCGTGCGTCGGCCCCAAACACTGGCAGCGCGCGTGGAAGGATGAGGGCAGAGCACCCGGAGGGACACGAGAGCAGAGCGCACGCGGCGGGACGCAAGCAGAGCGCGCCGCGGACGCCTGAACCGCAAGCAACCACACACATAGAGCAGTTGAACACGTAGGAAATGGTCGCCTACAAGCTGGGCGACAGTTCCATCGCTGCATAGAGAGCGGCCGTGTGCTACAACCTCCGTCTAGTCTATAGTCCCCTTTATATTCTGTGCCATACTTTGCCCTCAAATTTAACCAACAAAATGTTAATGCATGTTATAAAAATTATATAATTGGAAACTATGTTCAAAAAGGAATCAAACTATATAATCTTTGGCGACATGCATTCGTATTTTATTAGTTAAATCATACTTATAAACCAGGACGGGGGTATAGTAGGTAATTAAATCACAAATGTTTTTTATTAACCGTATGTGTACGTGGCCTTTCGTCCTCCTCTCGCATGTCTTGTCACCCCGCTGCCGCAGACGGCTTACGGCGCAAGCTTGCGCAGCGCGCGGGGGCGTTCTTTTGGCCAAACGGTGGCGCCAATGAATCGTCGGTGAGCCCGTTCCCGCGCAACCTCGCAGCTTCCCACCCGACCAGTGAAATCCCCCAAAATCCCAATGCTTACCAGCCTGCTATATAAACCCTCACGGCCGACGAGTCCTGCGTTGCATTTTCCCTCCCTCCCCGTAGCTTATCTCGTCTGCTTCCCCCACTATTGCTAATGGAACCGGTCCGTCGTTGTTGCTCAACCACTTCGCTGTCATCAGAGGACTGCTCCAGGTGGGAGGCTACACCCCGGCGACGGCGAAGTCCCCGGCGTAGTGTAGTGCATGTGGCGTCCCTGTTGGGTGTGCGCGGAACACCCACCACACGCTCCACCGCCGCTGCCCGTCGGCAGCTGTTGCCGGCTGCCGTTGCCCCCACACCACCATCAAAAGCCAGGGCCATCTCCTGCTCCACCGCCGCGGCCCGAAGGCGGGAGGTGGCCGTCGTGGCCGCCACCCCACTGCCGGCCACCATGGCCATCACCCGCTCAATGGCAGAGGGCGTTCGAGGCGAGCGTCACTGAAGCTGCAACAGCGACAGGCACCGTATTGCAGTTGTCCATCTCGTCAGCAGGCTCCTCCTCCTCTTCCTCTTACTGAGTGCGCTCGGCAGAGGAGAGGCAGCCAGAAGTAGTAGAAAGCCCCTCCATAGTATTAGTAGTAGCAGTAGTATTTAGGGGCTATTTTGTTCAGTTCATCTGACTATGGATGTGGTTGAACTAGCTATTTCAGTACGTGGTTGGCAATAATTGGGAAAAGTTTGGTCGGTTCAGCTATCGAGTTGAACTATTTGTATAAATTAAGAACGACTGCTTAATCTATGAATGAAATCTATGCTTAATTACTGAATTTTAGTTGCAAAAATTAGATACTGCTAGTGATTTTTAGCTTCATATTTTGACAAATCGCAGTGTTCCGAGGTTGACAAATGGTAATGTTACTAAATAAACAAATGTCAATCTTTCTAGTTTGACAAATGGCAACCCAATATGACAGATGCGAATCTTACCAAATTGTTTGTAAGTGGTTGCACACTGGTCATCCAAAAGAACCGTTTACGTTGAAGAGCTCCACAAATCCTGCTCTCACTTTGCATACGATGTTCTATCTCAAACGTTTGTGATCAAGAGCTTTAAAAATCCTGCTCAGCACATTTTCCCTTAGCTTCCTAGGGAAGCTCCCAGTTTGCTTACAGGTGTTCTAACTAAAAAGTTTGCGATGAGTGTTTTATATTTAAAAAACACTGACGTTTTCTTCAAAAAAGAAAATTGTTTGATAAATCTGTACATTAAGAGAGAAAAACGCAAGTTCCCTCAAACCATATCTTTAATTCAGTCATACTAAGAACCATGTATCTCAATGTTGATGCTGCTCCATGATAGCATGCCAATTTTCATGAATTTCAGACAAGTTTTGGATTTACTAGAATTTAAGAACCATGTATCTCAATGTATGCGGCCGAGTGACAGTGGCAGGGTGCTTGATATTAATTCCCATTTCTTGCATGGGACCTAAGCATGCACCCAAAGAAACAGATTTGATTTTTCAACCAATTTATATGCACTAGAGCATGTGCACATAGTTCAAATTTGAATTACGCACATAAATGCATTGAAAACTCAGTTAATGCATAAAAATGTCCAAACGAACCCCAAACAATCACAAAAAATGACACAACACTCCCGTTGTTCTATGTTGATACGAGAACATTTTTGAAAGCAATAAGAGGCAATGGATATTGTTTCGTCCCCAAAGGTGGGATGCTCCCTACCGAAACCATCATGCTTGTTGTGAGAAGCTCTCGTTTGTGAGAAGCATATACCCAAACCTGCCCCAAATGGGACAAAAGATTTACCACGGCATGTTGATGCCGCTCCATGATAGCATGCCAAGATTCATGAATTTCAGACGAGTTTTGGATTTACTAGAATTTAAAAACAAGGTATCTCAATTTTGCGGCCAAATGACAGTGGCGGGGTGTTTGAAATTCATTCCCATTTCTTGCACGGGGCCTAAGCATGCACCCAAGGACACACATTTGATTTTTCAACGAATTTACATGCACTGGAGCATGTGCATGTAGTTCAAATTTAAATTATGCACATAAATGCATTGAAAACTCAGTTAATGCATAAAATGTCCAAACGAACCCCAAAAATCACAAGAAATGACACAACACTCTTGTTGTTTTATGTTGACACGAGAAAAAATTTGAAAGCAATAAGAAGCAATGGATATCGTTTCGTCCCCACAGGTGGGACGTTCCCTACCGAAACCATCATGCTTGTTGTGAGAAGCTCTGGTTTGTGAGAAGCATATACCCAAACCTGGCCCAAATGGGACAAAAAATTTACCACAACATGTTGATGCTGCTCCATGATAGCATGCCGAGTTTCATGAATTTCAGACGAGTTTTGGATTTACTAGAATTTAAGAACCATGTATCTCAATGTTTGCGGACGAGTGATGGTGGCAGGGTGCTTGACATTCATTCCCATTTCTTGCATGGGACATAAGCATGCAACCGAGAACACATATTTGAATTTTCAACCAATTTATATGCATTACACTACTAGAATTTGCTTATTTGTCATCTGCCTATTCTTTGCCATCTGCTGGCGGATGGCAAAGAAGGTCTTTGCCGTCAGCTTGCAGAAAACGGACGGCAAAGAACTGGCTAATGGCAAAGAATGTCTTTGCCATCAGCCAGTTCTTTGTCGTCTGCTGGCGGACGGCAAAGAATCTTTGCCGTCAGCGGGCGGACGGCAAAGAGGGAGGTGGGCCCCACTAATGAGTTGTTCAGAAAAAACCTAACGGCCTCCTCTTTGCTGTCCGCCAGCGGACGGCAAAGAGCAAAAAAGCGGATGGCAAAGGGGGAGGACGGCAAAGAGATAACCTAACTAACGGCTCCCCACCCCGCCCCATCCCTCTCTCTCTCTTTCTGTCCTCTCTCCCCGACGAGACCACCAGCCACCCGCCGCCGCCCCGACCACCCGCCGCCCCCCTTGCCCCGTCACCCCACTACCCGCCACCGCCCCCTCTCCCCGTCGCCCCACACCCCTCCCCTGCGGTGCCCTGGCGTCCACGGCGCCCCCGCCGCCCCCTCCATGCTGGCCAGCCGCGCCACGGCCATCCAGCCGCCCTGCCCCCTCCCCTGCATGGCCGTCCCCACCCCGTCCCGCCGCGGCCTCCCCCTCCACTGGGCCGCCGCCACCCCCACCCGCCGCGGCCTCCCCCTCCACCGGGTCCCCCCCCGAGGAGCGCCGCCCGTCGTCGGCCCTCCCCGCCCTGTCGCCACCCTGCCTCATCGTCGCCCCCTCCACGACCCGTTGCCGCCCCTCACAGTGAGCCCCTGCCCCTGTTTTATTTTCTGTTTTTTGTTTTTCTTTTGTGTTTAGTTTAGGTTATTTAGTTTAAGTTTTTTCAGTTTAGGTTATTTAGTTTAATTAGTTTAGGTTATTTAGTTTAAATAGTTTAGGTTTAAATAGTTTAGGTTATTTAGTTTAGTTTTTTTGTTTAGGTTTAGTTCTAGGTTTAATGAAAAAAGAAGAAGAAAAGTAGAATAAGTAGAAAGGGGGAGGAAGAAGAAGAAGAAGAAGAAGAGGAGGAGGAGGCAATCTACCTTAACAACATTGAATGGGACCGGAATGGCTCCCACCCCTCCCACCCCTCCCACCACCACCACCACCACCACCGCAGCCACCACCACCGGCGTTCTACCTCTCCTATGGCATTCATGATCTCTGTGCTTGCACCATGGATGGCCTACTTCATTGGGACTTTAACCCAAATTGGGCCGCGAAGTATCCAAACACTGTCGTTATGCCCTTGGGTAAACCCACATCCGATCACGTGCCCTGCTATGTCAGCATCGAATCCAAAATACCCAAGTCGAAACTTTTCCGCTTTGAAGACTTTTGGATCAAGCTACCAGGGTTTTTTGATGTTGTCAAACGATCATGGGGCAAACGTTGCTATGCCCCAAATGCAGCCGCGGTGCTATGCAAGAAACTCAAAACACTTCAGTACGACCTCAAGCAGTGGAGCAAGCAAAACTCCAGACTCTTGACGCTCATTGATAATTGCAACAAAACCCTCCTAGAGATTAATGGCTTAGAGGAGAAAAGGCGATTGTCCACTCCTGAGACCAATTTCAGAGTGATCCTAAGACAACATCTTCTCCACTTGTTGTACTGCAAGAAAGCTTACTGGATGAAGCGTTGCATAGTCAGAAATTTCAAATTTGGAGACGGTAACACAAAAAAATTTCACAGGGCGGCCACTGAACGGTACCGTAGAAACAGCATTGCATCTCTCAAACTGCCGGACGACTCGGTCATACATGATCACGTAGGCAAGGAGGAGGTGCTTTTCCAGGTATTTAAGGAAAGACTTGGGTGCTCCCACTAGACCCACATGAAATTTGATTTGGCTCGGATCATCAAGAAGGTAGATGGCCTCCAAGCTCTATCTGTCCCTTTCACCCATAAGGAAATTGACGAGGTGATCAAAGAGATGCCGGCCGATCGTGCTCCAGGCCCGGACGGTTTTAGTGGTAGCTTCATCAAATCGTGCTGGCACATCATTAGAGGTGATTTCTATCGACTGTGCTCAGAGTTTCATGCAGGTACACTGGACCTTGAGAGCCTGAATACAGGTTTTATAACTCTCATCCCTAAAATTCAGTCGCCAGAAACTACTAACGACTATCGACCAATCACCTTGCTGAACTGCTGCCTTAAAATCCTAACCAAGCTCCTCGCTAACCGTTTGCAACGAGTTGTTCTCAAAATTGTGCACAGAAATCAGTATGGTTTTTTGAAAGGCCGCTCGATTCAAGACTGCGTTGCGTGGGCGTACGAATTCGTTCATCAGTGTCAAGCCTCGGGGTGTGAGATTGCGATTCTAAAGCTGGATTTCGCTAAAGCGTTCGACACACGATTGAACAGGCTTCGATGATGGAAATTATGAAGTGCATGGTTTTTGACGATCGATGGCTTGGGTGGATCAAATGCTTATTCGGGATGGCTCAATCCTCTGTTTTACTCAACGGGACACCGGGCAGACAATTTTTTTGCTTGCGTGGGGTGCGCCAAGGAGACCCGCTCTCTCCACTTATCTTTGCGCTAGCTGCAGATCTGCTGCAAGCTGCCATCAATGACTCTTATAGAGCGGGTAATCTCCATCTGCCAATCCCAACTCGGGATGAGAATTATCTGGTGATACAGTACGCCGACGACACAATCCTTGTGTTGCCCGCTGAGGAAAGCCAAGCCAAAACCATCAAGTCCATCCTGCAAGATTATGCGTCATCGGTGGGCCTGCACATAAACTTTCAGAAATCAACTCTCATTACATTCAACACCACAGCGGCCACCACCGCGCGCTTAGCGCAGGTCTTTGGCTACGTCGTTGGATCCATGCCGTTTTCTTACCTAGGGTTGCCCATGGGAACGGCCAGGCCAACTGTCAAAGACCTCATGCCGCTGGTGTCGTCGGTTGAGCACAAACTCTCCACGGCAGCCTCTCTGCTTGACCTTGGCTCGAAGCTTACACTAGTGAACTCGGTGGTCACCTCCCTGACAATCTATGCGATGTGCTCCATCAGGATCCCTCCGAAAATACTTGAGCATTTGGATAAACTTCGGCGTTACTGTATTTGGGCAAAGAACACGGATGATGGTATGAAGTCCATCTCTCTGGCAGCCTGGGAACTAGTTTGCAGGCCCAAGAACAAGGGTGGGCTCGGGGTGCTCGACCTAGAGATCCAAAATCAGGGCCTGCTGCTCAAACGGCTACACAAGTTCTGTAACCGCATGGACATCCCATGGGTTGATCTCGTGTGGAACACGTACTATGAAGGCCTGGTCCCGCATGCTTCTAGTCCGTGTGGATTGTTCTGGTGGAAAGACGTCATGAATCTGGCACCAACCTACAGGGCAATCACCTCGGTTGAGGTGGGGAATGGGAGCTCATCTTTGTTCTGGAAAGATGCCTGGCACGGTGACATTCTGGCTGATAGCCACCCCCGACTATTCTCCTTCACCAGGCATGAGGATGTATCCGTCAAAGTGCTCCTGACGTCGCCTACGCTCGGCCAAAACTTCCATCTCCCACTCTCGGTCCAAGCTAGAGAAGAGTTGGATGATCTTCAAGCCTCCCTAGCCTCAATGGAGCTCGCGGAGGTGCACGATGCCTGGCGCCTGATTTGGGGATCGGAGGAGTTCAACTCCAGCAAATTCTATCTTCATTGTTTTCGGGACATGGAAGCGGATGAGGCATTCAAATGGATCTGGAAATCAAAGTGCACCAACAAGTGGAAGGTTTTTGTATGGCTGCTCCTTGCGGATAGGCTGAACACTCGAGGTTTGCTCAATAGGAAACATATGAAGTTAAGAGATGACAACTATGCCTGCCTGCTGTGTGATCGTCCACCCGAAGAAACGGTGGAACACTTGTTCTTTCACTGTGACTTTAGTAGCACATGTTGGGGAAAGCTGGGGATCACATGGCCTCTGCATGGCAACCGGGTGCAACTTTTGCATGCAGCTAAGACCACGTGGGGTAGACCAATGTTCATGGAAGTCTTTATTATAGCCTCATGGAGCATCTGGAAAGAACGCAATAATAAACTGTTCAGAAATATGGCGCCGACCGTCGAGGGATGGACCCAGAGATTCAAACTGGATTTCGGTATGATGAGACACTGAATCAAACAGGCCTTGGTGCCTTTTGTTGATCAGGTAGTTGATCAGTTATAGCAGCATAGCCTTGTACCATTGATGTATAGGGATATCTTAACTCCTTCTGCCCCCATGTAATATTTATTCTATGTAATCTTGTGTATTGAATAGTAATACAAAAGTCAGTGGGGGCTGCCCCCACTGTCCCAAGCTTGAAGAAGAAGAAGAAGAAGAAGAAGAAGAAGAAGAAGAAGAAGAAGAAGAAGAAGAAGAAGAAGAAGAAAGAGGAGAGGAGGAGGAGAAGAAGAAGAAGAAGAAGAAGAAGAAAGAGGAGAGGAGGAGGAGGAGGAGAAGAAGAAGAAGAAGAAGAAGAAGAAGAAGAAGAAAAGGAAAAAGAGACCCCGACCCCCGACACCCGATCGACACCCCGACACCGACCCCCGACCCCTGACACCACACCCCGACCCTGACCCCGACCCCGACACGACACCCCAACCCCGACACGACACCCCGGCATGACACCCCGACCCCGACACACCGACACCCTGACACCACACCCCGACCCCATATATATTTGTGTTGATCGGGTGTATTTTTATTATGGTCATGATTATGATACACTTAAATTGTATACATATTATTATGTTCATGTCAGGTATCCAAATTTTTTATGTTGTACTAATTTCGTTTACTTTTTGTCATTGCGGGTGTTGACAGGATGGTGGGCAAGGGTCCAGAGCGCCCCGATCCTCCTGCGAGCGCTATTGGGAGGGGTGGTTCCATTATTGCACCCATGCCCCTCCGGAGAGCGCTTGTAGACAGTATGCAGACAACTGCGGCAGGCGCTTCTTCTGTGGCTGGGAGAGGTCGGGGGAGGACGAAGAAGCCTGCTAGAGGTGGACGTGGCAGCGGGAGAGGTAGGAAGGTTGTTACGCCTTCCTCGCCGCCACCCTTAGCTGATTCACCCGACCACAGGAGTGCTCCAGCTGACGTGGACCCGTCTCGGACTCTGGTCCATGAGCCTCCGGTCGATGATCCTTCCCCCCACCAGACTCGGGTCAGCGATCCTTCGCCCCACGTGAGTCCGGTCCCAGAGTCTTTGTCTCAGAAGACTCCGGTCACGGGGTCTTCGTCCCAGAAGACTCCGGCCATGGGGTCTTCAGCCCAGAAGACTCCGGTCACGGAGTCTTCAGCCCACGAGACTCCGAAGGCTAGTGGCCTAGAGGATGGTAGCGAGGACACCTTTTCAGATGATAGCTACTCCAACGACGAGCTGGTTGAGAAGGGCAAGAAGGTCTACAAGTGTGGCGCTACAAAGCTCCCGCCCGTGCCGACGACCCCTCACCAGAGGTGGTTGATTGCGCCTAAAGGGTTGAAGTAAGAGCATTTACTATTTTTTAACCTTTTTCCTTCATGTTCCTTCAAATTAATATCTAATGTGTTGGCCTTGTCATACTGCAGGGGCTGGGTATGCCCCCCTGGTGCCCGTAGGCCCAACTAGGTCCTTGGTGTGCTTTGCCGGCAGCACTTCCCTGGGCGGGTCACGTTGCCCGGTGAGGGTCATGTTCCACGGCTAGCACTGACCTGGGAGCTGTACTCGGTTGGCCAAGCCCTGCCAGAGGAGAGGGTCGACGGTGTCTTGTGCGAGACGGTGGCCGACATTGTGTTCCGTCGGTTTTGGGTAATTTATCCTTTACGGAATTAAAAATTAGCACTACCTAGTGATCGTACTAATCAGTGTTGCCTTGTTTGATTGCAGACCTTCTATAGGGTTTCAGAGTGAGAGCAGGAGGCCGTGTCTATAGTTGTCGAAAATGAGTGCAAGGCCTACTTCAGAACATAAGGCACGAGGCTCGGGTGCGGGCCGTTCGAGACTACTACGCCTCAAAGGGTATTAGGAGGGGCAAGCAGAAGTGTTGCGGCAAGTTTCTAAGTAAGGAGAAGTACATGCAGGTAATTACCTATTCTTAAGGCCTTGAACTTAGTTTTTTTGATTTGATTCGTAGGCGTAGCGCTGAAATTTCTCTTGACTCACTTAGGTGCCCCCGAGATGGTGTGTGGATAAGATGGACTGATGGGAGGTGTTGGTGGATGCGTGGTGCTCTGACCAATGGAAAGTCGAACACCAAAAGGCCAAGGATAAGCCCGACCAAATGGAAGGTGTGCCACACCATCAAGGGAGCTCCAACCTATTTGAGTATGGGGATAACTGGGTATGTGGTTTGCTACATGATTCATGCAATTCATTCTTCATGCTAGCATTTATCCCTTCCAAAATGACTTAATTAATATGCTATAGTTAGCTCTAAAATGACATAATAACCTTGGATAGCTCAATAATGACATAAGTAGCATACTTTGGTCAAAAATGGGATAATAATCTTGGTTACCTCAAAAATGACCTAACTTAGCTTATTTTCCTTGAAAATGACATAACTAATACTTTGCTCAAAAATGGCATAATAACCTTTCTTAGCTCCAAAATGACCTATTTACATGGCAATATCATTCTCCAAAATGACCTTAACTAATATTTTGTTCCTCTCTCTCAAGCGCACCACCACAAGAAGCATGTGCCAGGTCTGTTCGACCTCTATGGCATGGCCCATATGGCCCCGTACAAGAAGGCCAAGCCATTCACGGAGTCTGACCTAGATGATCCAGAGAACTTCACCAACAAGACCTCCCACCACAAGCTTGTGTGTTACAGAAACAAGTGGAAGGCAATGAAAGGGGAGGACTTTAACTCGAGCCAAGATCCTTTTGATACAGAGTTGGTGATGATATCTGGTGGAGGGAGGTCCCATGGCTCTCAAGCCATTGGTGATGGACTGATACGTTGTCCTAAGAC
Organism: Triticum urartu; assembly: GCF_056163025.1. Taxonomy (NCBI): domain Eukaryota; kingdom Viridiplantae; phylum Streptophyta; class Magnoliopsida; order Poales; family Poaceae; genus Triticum; species Triticum urartu. The sequence continues at coordinate 249,319,704 of NC_141876.1, read as the reverse complement.
TCTCCCGCAGATCAAGAAGCGCCTGAGTAGCTATGATCCTAAGATTACTCCTCATGCACGGCCCGTGGAGATCGTCATGGCGGTTAGTTATACGGATTCTCTCACCTTTCCTCCATTACATTGTGTGTGCGTTCGTCGATGATTACATGATGCTAACGAGGAGTGGTGTGTTACAGACTATTGTTGAGAAAGAGAGATTGAAGACGAAGGCGCTTGTGGAGGAGGCAAAAAGGGAGGCACAAAGGGAGGTGGAGGAGAAGCGGAGCGAGATGGAGGAGAGGACGGTTAAGCTGTTTGAGGAGGAGAGGAACCGGAACGACAGCACTAACCGGGCCCTATACGAGCTCATTGTGGTACGTTTCTCGTGCATATTAATAAGCCCAATCATGCACGTAATGTTCGCATTACTATCTAATATGACCGACTCGTGAGAACCAAATGTGCAGACCATGTACGAGAAAAACGGTCAGGCCCCTCTGTTGATGCCCCAGATTGCTCCAGCGACCACGGTGAGTTTGATTTGAATGGTCGTTTCTTACTACTATTCACATTTCAGTTTGCGAACTTGCTAACGAGACATTATTGGAAATGATCTTTGGTGCAGCATGGCTCCCGACAAGCATCGAACACTCCTTCTGCCAATGCTGGAACCCCGACCGGTCCTTCACCTCCGTCTGGCACTGGCGCAGCCCCGAACATTCCTACACCTCCGTGATAACGGTATTTTCCTTCGTATTTAGCGTGTTTAGTACATTTATGACATAATTTAGCCTATTTAGTACACAAATGACATAATAAGATGAAGAAAATCCAGGAAGAGGAAGGAAAGAAGGAATAGGAAGAAAATAAGAAACGAAGAAGAAGAAGAAGAAGAAGAACAAGAAGAAGACTTGAAGAAGAAGATCTCCTTCTTCTTCTAGTTTTCTTCTTCTCCTTCTTCTTCTTCTTCTTCTTCTAGTCTTATTCTTCTCCTTCTTCTCCTTCTTCTCCTTCTTCTTCTTCTTCTTCTTCTTCTTCTAGTTTTCTTCTTCTTCTACTCCAAAATGAAGTTAGCTCTAAGTTATATCAAAAATGGCATAATATACTTAGTTAGGTCAAAAATGGCATAATTAGCTAGGTAAGCTCAAAAATGGCATTTTTCTTCTTATGTAGCCTATTTAGTCGATTTATGACATAATTTAGCCTATTTAGTCCACAAATGACATAATAAGATGAAGAAAATCCAAGAAGAGGAAGAAAATAAGGAATAGCAAGAAAAGAAGAAGAAGAAGAAGAAGAAGAAGAAGAAGAACAGAAGAAGAAGAAGAAGAAGAAGAAGAAGAAGAAGAAGAAGAAGAAGAAGAAGAAGAAGAAGAAGAAGAAGAAGAAGAAGAAGAAGAAGAAGAAGAAGAAGAAGAAGAAGAAGAAGAAGAAGAAGAAGAAGAAGAAGAAGAAGAAGAAGAAGAAGAAGAAGAAGAAGAAGAAGAAGAAGAAGAAGAAGAAGAAGAAGTAAGAAGAAGTAAGAAGAAGAAAATCCAGGAAGAGGAAGGAAAGAAGGAATAGGAAGAAAAGAAGAAGAAGAAGAAGACTAGAAGAAGAACATCTCCTTCTTCTTCTAGTCTTCTTCTTCTCCTTCTTCTTCTTCTTCTTATTCTAGTCTTCTTCTTCTCCTTCTTCTCCTTCTTCTTCTTCTTCTTCTAGTTTTCTTCTTCTTCTCCAAAATGAAGTTAGCACTAAGTTATAACAAAAATGGCATAATATGCTTAGTTCATTCAAAAATGGCACAGTTAGCTAGGTTAGCTCCATTTTACCTAAGTATGCTTACTTCTTCTTCTTCTTCATTTTCTTCTTCTTGTTGTTCATTTTCTTCTTCTTCTAATTCTAGCTACTCTTCTTCTTTTCTTACTTTATTGTTTCCATTTTGCAGATTTAATTCACTATATGGAAGCTTGCATGGATGGAGTGCTTGTTTCCCTTATCTTTTTTTGTTTGTATCAATGAAAAACATGGAACTTGTTATATGGATGCATGGAACAATGTGTTGGATGAACATTGTGATATGTAATATGTATATATGGATGGAACTATGTTTATTATGTATATATGTATGTTGTGATGGAGATAGATATGTATATGTATATCTGTGTGTTGGATACATCATATATGTGTATCTGTGTGTGCCTGTGAGCAATATATATATATATATATATATATATATATATATATATATCTGTGTGTGAATTCCTATGAAATTAAATGGATTCAAACAACAACAGGGGATATATAACCTCTTTGCCGTCTGCTAGCCGATGGCAAAGCTATTTGCCGTCCGCTAGAAGACGTCAAAGAGGACACGTGGGAACACTAGCTACCTATTTGGTCACTTTGCTGCCTATTTGGGAATACTGGGACCACTGTGAAACCTGGGAACACTGGCTGCCTACTTGGTCACTTTGCCGTCCGCCAGCGGACGGCAAAGAATAAAATCACGTTGTCGTCTGCCAGCAGACGGCATAGCTGGCCATGTGGCAGCTTCGCAGTACTGCCTAGCTGAGCTCTTTGCCGTCCGCCAGCAGACGGAAAAGTGATTTGAATCTTTGCCGTCCACTGGCTGACGGCAAAGAGCGCCGTTAACCCCCTAACGGCTCTCACGCCACCGCAGTGCCGTCCGTTCTCCTTGCCGTCTGCTGGCATCGGATGGTGGACGGCACAATCCTTTGTCGTCCGTTTCTGAAAAGCGGATAGAAAAGAAGGCCTTTGCTGGCACCCTTTTGTCCGGACATTTTGCTGTCTGCTGGCGGACGGCAAAGAGGTTTGCCGTCCGTGAACCATGCCTTTGCCGTCCGCCATGGCGGACGGCAAAGAAGCTGATTCGAGTAGTGTTAGAGCATGTGCATGTAGTTCATATTTGAATTATGCACATAAATGCATTCAAAACTCAATTAATGCATAAAAATGTCCAAACGAATCCCGAAAAATCCTAAAAATTAACGCAACACTCCTGTTGTTCTATGTTGACACTAGGAAAAATTTTGAAATTGAGAAGAGGCAATGGATATCGTTTCATCCAGAAAGGTGAAACGTTCCCTACCGAAACCATCACGCTTGTTGTGATAAGCTCGGGTTTGTGAGAAGATAAAAAAATTACCATGGCATGTTGATGCCGCTCCATGATAGCATGCCAAGTTTCATGAAATTCAGACGAGTTTTGGATTTACTAGAATTTCAAAACAAGGTATCGCAATGTTTGCGACCGAGTGATGGTGGCAGGGTTTTTGAAATTCATTCCCATTTCTTGCATGGGACCTAAGCATGCACCCAAGGACACATATTTTATTCTCCAACCAATTTATATGCAACGGAGCATGTGCACATAGTTTAAATTTGAATTATGCACATAAATGCATTGAAAACTCAGTTAATGCATAAAAATGTCCAAACGAACCCCAAAAAATCACAAAAAATGACACAACACTCCTGTTGTTCTATGTTGACATGAGAACAATTTTGAAAGCAATGAGAGGTAATGGATATTGTTTCGTCCCCAAAGGTGGGACGTTCCCTACCGAAACCATCATGCTTGTTGTGAGAAGCTCTGGTTTGTGAGAAGCATATACCCAAACTTGCCACAAATGGGACAAAAAATTACCACGGCGTGTTGATGCCGCTCCATAATAGCATGCCAAGTTTCATGAATTTCAGACGAGTTTTGGATTTACTAGAATTTAAGAACCATGTATCGCAATGTTTGCGACCGAGTGACGGTGGCAGGGCGCTTGACATTCATTCACATTTCTTGCATGGGACCTAAGCATGCAACCAAGAACACATATTTGAATTTTCAACCAATTTATATGCATTAGAGCATGTGCATGTAGCTCAAATTTGAATTATGCACATAAATGCATTGAAAACTCAATTAGTGCATAAAAATGTCCAAACGAACCCCCGAAAAATCCCAAAAATAAACACAACACTCCTGTTGTTCTATGTTGACACTAGGAAAAAAATTGAAATTGAGAATAGGCAATGGATATCGTTTCGTCTAGAAAGGTGGAACGTTCCCTACAGAAACCATCACGCTTGTTGTGATAAGCTCTGGTTTGTGAGAAGCATATACCCAAAGCTACCCCAAATGGGACAAAAAAATTACCATGGCATGTTGATGCCGCTCCATGATAGCATGCCAAGTTTCATGAATTTCAGACGAGTTTTGGATTTACTAGAATTTAAAAACAAGGTATCTCAATGTTTGCGGCCGAGTGACGGTGGCGGGGTGTTTGAAATCCATTCCCATTTCTTGCATAGGACCTTAGCATGCACCCAAGGACACAGATTTGATTTTTCAACCAATTTATATGCAACGGAGCATGTGCAGATAGTTCAAACTTGAATTATGCACATAAATGCATTGAAAACTCAGTTAATGCATAAAAATGTCCAAACGAACCCCAAAAAATCACAAAAAATGACACAACACTCCTGTTGTTCTATGTTGACATGAGAACAATTTTGAAAGCAATGAGAGGTAATGGATATTGTTTCGTCCCCAAAGGTGGGACGTTCCCTACCGAAACCTTCATGCTTGTTGTGAGAAGCTCTGGTTTGTGAGAAGCATATACCCAAACTTTCCCCAAATGGGACAAAAAATTACCACGGCGTGTTGATGCCGCTCCATAATAGCATGCCAAGTTTCATGAATTTCAGACGAGTTTTGGATTTACTAGAATTTAAGAACCATGTATCGCAATGTTTGCGACTGAGTGACGGTGGCAGGGCGCTTGACTTTCATTCACATTTCTTGCATGGGACCTAAGCATGCAACCAAGAACACATATTTGAATTTTCAACCAATTTATATGCATTAGAGCATGTGCATGTAGTTGAAATTTGAATTATGCACATAAATGCATTGAAAACTCAATTAGTGCATAAAAATGTCCAAACGAACCCCCAAAAAATCCCAAAAATAAACACAACACTCCTCTTGTTCTATTTTGACACTAGGAAAAAAACTGAAATTGAGAAGAGGCAATGGATATCGTTTCGTCCAGAAAGGTGAAACGTTCCCTACAGAAACCATCACGCTTGTTGTGATAAGCTCTGGTTTGTGAGAAGCATATACCCAAAGCTACCCCAAATGGGACAAAAAAATTACCATGGCATGTTGATGCCGCTCCATGATAGCATGCCTAGTTTCATGAATTTCAGACGAGTTTTGGATTTACTAGAATTTAAAAACAAGGTATCTCAATGTTTGCGGCCGAGTGACGGTGGCGGGGTGTTTGAAATTCATTCCCATTTCTTGCATAGGACCTTAGCATGCACCCAAGGACATAGATTTGATTTTTCAACCAATTTATATGCAACGGAGCATGTGCACATAGTCCAAATTTGAATTATGCACATAAATGCATTGAAAACTCAGTTAATGCATAAAAATGTCCAAACGAACCCCAAAAAATCACAAAAATGACACAACACTCCTGTTATTCTATGTTGACATGAG